>NC_134718.1:32372129-32675159 GCF_049634645.1 Pelodiscus sinensis | reverse complement strand
GTATGTTTACCCATAAGGAAAGGGGATGCACTTCATAGCAATCTAAGTGCCCGGGGAATACAAATGATAGATTGCTTGTGAAGTAACAAAAACTGTTTCAAACAACATATTTACTTTCAATATTTTTAAATGCATGTTGAAATTTACCTAAAAGTTGCACTCAGTGTCAGGTGCTTTACCCATCCTTAGGTCCGAAACACTGTGCTTAGTGTATGATTTACCAACTGATGAATAAGAAAAGTGCAAATTGAAATATTATTCTTATAGTATTTCTTGACTACTTATAGTAGTTCTTTACATGGTAAGATATTAGTTGCTCGTTACACACAGTAAATATTGTTTTAAAATACAAAATCCCCTCTCCCTCTAAACATACCTTTAAAGATAGGCAAAGTTATTTCTTAAAATTGTGTGACATTCACCCAGTATAGATCACAAGATCTACACAACTCAAGTTCCACTCGGGTCACTTTTTTTTTAATTTTAACAAAGTTTTGTAAGAAAAGAGCTGAAAAGTTAGTCCTTTAATATAGCACCCTTTCAGAAAAGCCAAATAATTAGAATATGGATGAATAGCTATTTTAGGGAAAGATGTAAAGCCAGAAGGTTTGAAGCAGCTAAAAACACAATGTTGTCTGAAGGGGAATTCTTCAGTAGACAGGAATATATATTAATCCTTATATAACAAA
Organism: Pelodiscus sinensis; assembly: GCF_049634645.1. Classification (NCBI taxonomy): domain Eukaryota; kingdom Metazoa; phylum Chordata; order Testudines; family Trionychidae; genus Pelodiscus; species Pelodiscus sinensis. Next base: position 32,674,470 of record NC_134718.1, on the reverse strand, counting down.
AAATTCCCTTTATATATTTTCTCTATTTTAGGTTGTCTCCACTATGCAGACTCTCAAGAAATGGGCAGTATAAATACAAGGAAAACATTTTTGTTTAAATATCTGATACACAAGCTTTCAGTCCTCCCAAAGCCCCAAATTCAGTCATTAAAAGGAAGAATTTTATAGTTGTATTGCAAGCAAGGTTCTTTCTGTTTTGTTAATTCAGAAAATATTTATAGCTGTTTCTGACACACAATTTCAAAGTGGGAATTTAATATTTTGAGGGAATTGACGATTCTTCTTAAACAAGCATTTTAATGTATCTTATGGATAATAAATTCACAGCCATAAAGAATGCGTCATGGACTTTGAAATCTAGTCTTTTGTATGCTACAGATTTTATTGGGGGAGACCAGCATTTCTCAAATTGGGGGTTCTGACACAAAAAGGAATTGTAGGGTGGATCACGAAATTATTTTAAGGGTTGGTCACAGGATTGTCATTTTTACTTACTCCGCATTACCTTCTGAATTGGCCAATTGAAGAGCAGTGATTGTTGGCCAGGTGTCCAGATCAGAAGGCAGCACCACAACAGCAGCTGTAAAGAAATAAGGGTGGCAACACCATACCATGCCATTCTTACTTCTGTGCTGCTGCTGCTGGTGGCTCTGCCTTCAGAGCTGGACTCCCAACCAGCAACCACAGCTCTCCAGCTGCCCATTTCTGAAGGTAGAGCCATTGCCAGCAGCAGTGCAGAAATAAGGATAGCAGTACCACAACCTTTTCTACAGTAACCTTGCAACCACTCCACAACTCCTTTTTGGGTCAAGACTCCTGCAGTTACAGCACTGTGAGATTTTCAGATCTAAATAGCTGAAATACTAACATTTACCATTTTAAAATTCCTGTGACTACGAAATTGACCAAAATGGAACATGAATTTGTTAGGGCCTTACTTGTGTCATTTATAGATAAAACTTCCCCAACCTGGAGTTCTCTTTGTGGGTTGATGATAGAATATGAATGAGTTTGTTTGTTGATCTCCTTTAATTATAACATCAGCTATTGCCATTTCATCTCGTGGCATTTTCATATAGTCTGAGGAGTCTTAATATTTTATAAACTTTTCCTCTGAGTATATGCCTATTGGCATTCAAGCAGAGAGAGCCACCATTCTGCACTTAGCAATAATCTACGTATAGCCTGGGACACTAGAACCTGACTTATTAGAAGAGCAAATGTTGGTCAGAACTCTGTTAGTTCCTACTCTCCCCAAAATACTTCAAGTTATATGCAGAAGAGACCATAGTTTAAGGACCCTTGAAATGACAGAAGGTTGAATATCAAAGCACCTACCTTTTTATTACTGGACCAAATACAATGAAATATAAATCCAAGACCTAATTGGAGCTTTAGTCCATGACTTTCTGTCCTGGAAGCGAGTGCTTGGCTCCTGAGCCATGCTTAATTATTGTTGTCATGAGAGAGGAAGTTCATGTGTGAGGCCTGCAAAGTCAGAGGCCTGTCATTCTGATATAGCTGCGAAACCTAGTGCTGATGAGTAGCCAGGGTCTAAGTTCTGGGATGGAAGTTGGATGTAATGTTCTTGGAACTTTTGCGTTCCTCTCCGTTAGCATAACAATTAGGGAAACTGTCTTACTGATTTGACTTGTAATTGTATTAGTGTTTTGACTCTGGCTAGCACTTTTACAAGAGTTGCCACTTGACTTCTGTAGTAGCAGTGGGAGCAACTAGTATACACGAATGAGGATAAATGCAACTTAAAACAGTAAAATATGTATTTACCTACTTTTGTATTCAAAATGGATAGGTTTATTTAATATTTTGGAATTTTTTGTTTTTTAGTAAAACTGTTGGAGGCAAACCCCTGACAGTGGAGGTGGCAGGAATAGAATACATGAATGATGACCCTGCCATGATTGATGTTCTTTATGCAAATGTTCACATGAAGGATGGATCAGACAAGTGAGTTCCCGCTTTCATTTCACTGGGGCATGCAGACAGTACCTGAGGAGGTAGAAATAATGTAATGAAAGCCCTTTGAGCTGATGGGGAGTGCTGGAGAGCGTCACACTAGCAATCCAGAAGGTGAGGTTGGTGCTACTTTCTAGCCCAGTGGAGTTAAAGCTGTAGCCCTGGAGAGAAGTATAATGGAATTTATGTGGGTAAGACTCACCAATCTGATTAGAAGGTTCTAGGTTTGTCCTCCATACCCCAGGTTACATAAGTTGAGAACTATGGAGTTCTGTTTCTGAAGGTGGATCTGGGGGTCCACAACAGCAGCCACACTCACAAAGAGAAGAGTACCAAATTAAAACAAGTTTTATTATGGCAGCTATTATGATGGCTAACAGAACAAAGCATACAGTATCAATTTGCAGATTGACTGAATCACCTCTGAAGGCAACATTAACAAAAATCTGGTTATATAATTTGTGCTTATCTAAATATACAGATACAATTACCTAATCTTATAGCATACTCATATCCACTTGTCCCAGAAGACCGGGTGTGGAAGGACCAGCCTTCTTCTGCTTGTGGGACTCTGGTGCATGGTAGAATATGGAAAACTTAGAAGCAAAGACTTAGACAGAATAAATAAAGTGAAGCAAAGAGTTTAAATGAAAGGAAGAAATACTTGAGGAGGAGGAAGATAGGGCTTGTGCTCTAGCCCCGAGCTTCCTTATTCCGTAGCTTTTATCCCTCTTTTAACATCATAATACCCAGCCTCCAAATTAACCAAAAACAGACTTCTACACTCTGAGATTTTATGAGTACACCTACATGATTGGATGATGATATCGGGAAATCTTTTAAATATTCATGAATAAAATCACTTGATGGCCCCTTGGACTCGTTCCCAGACATAGAAAAAGCGGAAGCCTTGTGGTTAGGTACCAGGAAATCTGTTTTCTCCTGTTTCCTTAATCCAAGATATCGGTTAGCTGGGTTTTGCAGTTTGGGGGCCTATTTAGATCCTCCCAAGGCATGGAGTCACAAACCCATCTGTGTACTGACCCAACTGAAGAATTCTCCATAGGGTCTTTCATAATTTCTAAAAAGATATTAAGAATGCTTAATTTTCCAGAAAGTAATTTAATCCTAAATTATCACACTACATTACTGCTCAAGCCAACTAATGCAGGATAAGTTAGATCCTGCAGGCCTTGCATTTCTGGCATTAGTATTAAAATACAGAAAAAGGGATGGAATAGGACAGCTGACGGTTCACTCGAAGAGTGGGGCAAAGACTTTGAGTGCTCCCCTACCCCCAGACCTCTCAGGGTCTATGGGTGGGGAAGCATGGAAGTGTCTTGGCCCCGCCCCTTATGGGCAGCCTGGGGCCATTTCAAAAATTTCTGAAGTGGCCTCCGATCAAAAATTATTGCCCACTCCTGGGTTAAGAGAAACTATGATAAGCATGGTAGGAATTATGCTTATGGGGGGGCAGTGTGCAAGACCTCAGATACCTAGCTCTCAGCCTTCATACAGGTCCCAAATAAATGTATTGATCTGCACACATGGCAAAATTTAAATATTCAGTTCTTATGCTTGTGAAGAAAACATGCTATGTGTGACTAGATCCAGACTGACTTTTTCTGGGCCCGTGGGCAGGGTTCCCTCTAAGCTGTGTGCCTGTGCACAATAAATTTTAGGCCCACACACCTCTCCTGCAGAGCCTCACAGCAGCAGTCACTACCACACACTTTACTGCTGGACTGGAAGGTGAGTGGTGGCAGTGGTGATGTGGCAGGGTCGCGTGAGAACGGCCAGGCTGTCCTGTCCCTGTTTGCTCTGGTTCCAGCTATGGTGGGCAGGATGCCGTGCCCAGCTGGTGGGGCTGTGTGGCTGGGGGCGGCTGCTTGGGCAGCCTCAGCCACTGCTGGAGCTCTGTGGCCGGGGGCAGCTGCTTGGGTGGCCTTGGCCGGAGCCGGAGGCAGCAGGTGGCAGTGGCAGCACTGACCAAGTGGGCAGCTGCCAGCCAGCAGCCCTTCCCCCCTTACCTTAGAAGCTGCTGGTCAGCTGACTGGGAGCACTGGGCAGCACAGCTCCAGCTCCCCCCTCACTCATGCTTTGAGGGAGCCGGGCAGTCCAGCCCCAGCCCTTCCACCCATAAATAGCTGCCGGCTGTCTGGGATTGGGCAGCACTCAGCTCCACTTTCCTCCCCAGCAAGCAGTTTCCTGGAAGCTGAGCATTCCAGTCCTGGGCCCACGCCCTTCAAGGAGCCACCAGAGAAAAGGGCAGCCCAACTCCAGCCTCACCGCAGTGAGGAGCTGCCACCTCCCCAACCCCTCAGCCCTCCATCTTGAGCTCCTCCTTCCCCTGAATCCTGCATCCCCTGGCCTGAGCCCCTCCCTTACCTCCCACCCCCTGCCCTGATTCCTGTACCGCAGGGTCATGCACCTTGTTAATTATCCCTTGGTTTAGTATTTTTTCTTGTATAACAATTTAAATTTGTGTTAGTAACTGGTGGGTGCCACAGTGGCGCACATCCGAATAAGCACACATGATGTCAGTGTGGGTGCACAAGACAAAACTCATTCTGCTCATGGATGGAAAATCTTGTAGGGAACACAGCCAATGGGCAACCTGAAAATTATCTCCTAGCAATGTATGTACTTATAAGTGTTAAATGCTGAATCTGAACAGTGTCAGTTTGAATTTTAGAATTTTTGTAGGCATCATTTGCTGATCACATTAGTAGAAACTAGGGATATAAAATCCTGTTAACTAAACCAAGAAACTGCTTAAACGGGCTGGGAGCAGCCCTCCACCTGCAGTACAGCAGGCTGTTTGGCATAACCATAACTGCTGATTAACCATAACCGGTAAGCATCACCTGATAAGAGTGATGCTACCGGTTAACCATTCATATCTAGTAGAAACATCTAACCTGTCTGATGGGATGTGCAAAAAACACTTGGTGTAATGGCAGGTAAGGTAATGTTGGGGACAGCCTTTCCCTTATTTTTGAAAAGGGCATTGTTGCACCGTCCTTTCCCTTAGAGCCCTGTTGAAAAGGGATGGGAGATTCACAAGCATGGGAAACAGGAATTCATGTGAGGAATAGGGGGACAAATGGCTTTAACTCTCCATTTCCATAAGGCTGCCCTAATGTGCAGCATGGCACTGGGAAGAGAAAATATAGGAAGCTTGAATTATCAGCAATTAACCGGTGGCCTGGCCGGGCTGGAACAGCTCCGGACGGATGGGAGTAATAGGGTGGGTGTATGTGCTCCAGCCTGGCCGGGCCCATCTTAACTTGTATAACCATATATACTGGCTCAGCATGAGAGAGAAATCGTGCTCTGATACTTTCCACATGATTAAAATTCCCATTCCAATTCATTCTAATTTGTTATATTTCCTTGATTAGTTTTAGAACACAATAAAGTGCCATTTTTACTTGAGTTCTTCTCTATTAATTTGTTTTAGTATCTATAATAATATTCACTTAATCTTTTTCATTGCTAATTTTAAAAATCACTGATGTAAAGCAAGAAAGTAATGATAATAAACCATGACAATCAGTTTGTGTGTGTTGAAATTCACACGATGAGTGGAAGCCTATAGAAGGCAGCACAAAGCCAGTAAGTAGGCAGTATAGTAACTGCAGAGGGCTTAACAAGTGATATTTGGACTTCATCCTAGTACTGCTGTCTGTCAGTCTTCCTGATTGAAATTGAGTGTTTTGTCATCTAGTGAAAAAATGGGAAACTATCAAGTAAACAGTATTCATGGACATAGATGGTGATCAGTCTATAAGAAATTTGTTTCATTTAGTATGCTTATCTCTTGTTTTAATGGATAGAAATCTTGGGTTGTATTGAATGCTCATTGACTGTAATATGGTGAGGCATTACTTGAGTTGTGACGGAAAAACAGTATGAAAAATTTGCAGATATTTAGAAAAATACATCCTTCAAGTTTCAATTTACCTATCATGTTAATTGAGTCAAAGTCCTATTTTAATGTTCTTTTTTAAATGAAATATTTGTAACAAGTTATCATCTAGGAAAATTTGCAAACAGCCAGTACTTTTTTATTTGTTTCCTTATTTGCATGAGCTCTCCCTGTTCCCATCCCTTCAGACAATACCCAAAAAGAAACAACAAACTATCCTTTCTCTAAATACAAAATTAACTGAGTAAACACACAAACAAGGAAATAGTCTTTCCTGGCAGGATTTTGATTATTCTGTTGTCTTTCCAGCAGAGTTTAATTCATTTTTTCCTCTTCACATATTGAAACTTCATTTTATACTGTGACGGGGTCCAGGGCTGGGGGGGGCCACCCCTCTTCCCTTAAGACGGTCCTTCTTCTGACACTAGCAGTTCCCACATCTCACTCCAGTGCGTCGTGTTCGGTACACTACGATGGGCGCATTCTACGCACAGACAGCAAGCGTCCTATGCTCCCCGGGTTGGAGAGGGAGGGGGGGCCCGGGTCTGCCCTCACTCATGGACCCCAGCCCAGCGCCCTAAGGACACGGATCTGCTGCGATCCGGTCCAGCTGACAGGATGTACAGCCGAAACGTGGCAGCCCACCAACCCTTCCTGGTTGCGCCCTGGGCTGCTTCCTCTCCCCCTTCTGCCCTTGCAAGTCTGCCTTACGGGGCCAAGAATTCGGGAACCCTCGTCGTCGTCGCTCCCCCTCCCCCTCCATCCCCCCGGGTCCGGGTTCTTGAGGCTCACCTCCCCCCAGGAAAACAGGATGCCTCTGGAGCGGGGTACCGATCAGGAGCTCTGGTTCCTCCGATCCACGTCAGTTTCGGCTCTCCACCACCACCCCCCTTTGCTGTCCTGGCGGCAGCGTTTTTAAACATCCCGCCGCTTCTGGCGCTCCCTGGAGGTGGGCCCAGGCCGTGCCGACGTGACGGGGGAGGGGAAGGCCCGCCTCCTCCGCTCCAGCCGCGCTGTGGCTCACCAGCTGCGCAGGAGCACCCGGCACACCACCAGTGCCCTGCGCCTGGGGCCACAAACAGGGCTTGCTCACCAGGGGCTTCAGTGCGGGGCGGGGGTGTCCCATCACATATACATATACTACCCTCTTCTGGACAGGAGAGCAAAAGTGGGCAAAACAAATATTTTTCTTCTGTCTTTTTAATACCTGTTTCTTTTTTTCCCCCTCAACCTTCCTAGATTACAGATAATAGCTGATAGGCTGATGGAGCAGTTTGTATCTTCTGGGCTAATGATAAAGGAGTGGGATAGGGTGAAACTCCATGCTACCATCATGAACACTCGCTTCAGGAAAGACCCAAATGGTGAGTCTCTTTAGAACCGTTCTGGAGAGCCTGAATTACAGCAATACCACTGAACAGGAAGTGTTGTGTTCCCTGGTATTGTGTGTTTAAATCTCTAAAATCTGGGAGACTGGTCTGAATCAGAGAGCCATGGCTATCCAGGTTCTGGGGCTGGGCTGGCAGTCAGGATCCCAGTCCTAGCGGCGGGGGAGTGCATCCCCGGCCAGGGTTGGTGTCAGTGGGGGAGAAGGACTGATGGGGGCAAGCCTTGACCTTCCCTAGTCTGGCAAACTCTGTGGTTCGGGACCACTCAGATCCTGTGAGTGCTGGACCAGGGAGGTCCTACCTGTATTGATACACTTCATAGCATTCTGTGGCTCTGGGCCAAAAGATAATTTGTTCAAGTACTACATTAGAACTTGGGCTCATATACTTTGTGGTTGCATTCAAGTGCAGAAATACCAGGTGTGCTGCATTATTAGAGGCGTAGACCTTCCATGAGATGTTAAACTATGGCCCTATATAATCATCTATTGGGAGAAGTTAAAGATTCCAATATGATATTTGAAAATAGTTCCATTCTTGTCCTTTCTTGTTAAATGAGGTTCTCCTGTCCAAAACTGAGTATGAGGTATTGCTAAGTGCCTAATGTCTGCTATTTCTACCAAAACAGTGTCTATGCTGACAGGCTTTAACTTACTTCTTACCTAATTCATTACTTTATAAAGCTCTCTAATATGGCTTGCATATGGAAGATAAGACCATAAGGCTCTGAAGTTAGGTACTGAAACTCAGTGGAATTTTGACAGTTTTGGCTTTAATCTTTCAGTGCCTGAGTTCTTTAGCTGTAAAATGAAGATAGGAATACTGCCTGTTCTTAGGCAGGTGCTTTGATGGTAAATTCGTTAATGTTTGTGAAGCACTCAGATAATGTGGTAGAAGCACCATAAAAATGCCTGTGAGCAAATGAATAACTTTGTATTCAGTGCAGCAGGGTTTGGATGGTCTAAGTCCGTGGTCCCCAACACGGTGCCCGCGGGCGCCATGGTGCCCGCGGGGGCATTTCCATGCACCCGCCAGGTGCTCGGGGCTGGCCTGGCACCGGGCGCATGGCGGGGGGAGCGCCGGCCCCGGGCGCGCGGCGCTGGGCGGGGGGAGCGCCGGGCGCGCGGCGCTGGGCGGGGGAGCGCCGGCCCCGGGCATGCAGCTATGGGGGGGGCCACCCCCGGGGCGCAAGTGTCCCCGCCCCCTGGCGCCCGGCGGGCGAACGGCCACGCCCCCTGGCGCCCGACAACCTCGAAAGGTTGGGGACCACTGGTCTAAGTTAAGTGAGGCCTCAGACCATACATTGATTGTTGAGGAGAAAAAGAAATACTGAATACTCATTCACTAAATGATGCAGAAAGATCTTATGGAAAAAATAGCTTAAAGATAGGGATTATTCCTATCCGATGCAATCTACATTGACTATTCAATTAGTTGATAAGGGTGCTTCCGCCTTTGACGTGTGACAGGGGCATTTCAACGTGGCAGCGCCGCATGCAGTCTGGGCCAGCTGGGGACTCCCATCTGGCCCTGGGATGCACGTAGCATTTCAAAGCGGCAGCTACGCGTGGAGCCCACAGTCTGGCCCCAGGCTCCACACGGTGCTGCTGTTTTAAACCAGCCTTTCCTCTCCCTCCTCTCCCCTCCACTAAGCGACTAGTCAACTAGTCATTCACATCCCTACTTAAAGACTTTATTATTGTGTATACACACAAAGGAGATGAATTAAGATTGCAGTTCCTAATTTTTCTGGACATGACTGCAATCTTAATATTCATTCAATGTATTCATTCTGTTTGTTTTTATACATAATAAATTCTTATATAATGTGCATGCGTGTGCAAGTGTATTATATATGTATGTATTTAAAAGGTGCAAGAACATTTCTCAGAGACCAATCCAGGTTTTTCTAGATGCTGTCAAGAATGTGCTTTGCATTGCAATCATATACTCAATAAGGTACTTTGCAGCATCTCAAGAGATGCATGAGTTTGTCATTGCTGAATTTCTGACAGGCCAGGGAACTTGGAATCTGCTTTCCCTTGCTTATTGTATTACATTGTGCTGTCAGCCATATAAAATCCTCCCAACGATATTTGTGATATGGGATGTTTGCTTTTTCAAATTGCAGATTTTGGTCACATAAAAAATTAGGGATGTGAAGGATTAGTCGAGTAGTCACTCCCTCTCCCTCACTGCCTCTGTCAGATAGAAGCAGCAGGGGGAGGAGAACTGGGGGGAGGGGTACATCAAAGCAACAGCATCTCATGGAGCTGGGGGTCAGCTGCTCCGTGTGGAACTGCTGTTTTAAATGCTGCAGGGAGCCTGGCGTCAGCATCACATGGAGCCTGGGATCAGCTGGGATCAATGTTTATTAACTGGATGCATAGATTTTAGGGGAGAAAAGACAATGTGAAGTATCCCATCTGAAGTTCTTTCTTGTGACTTTTTTGTAGTTGAAGAGCAAAATAATGCCGTTACAGGCAAATCACCTTTCAAGGAACGGGAGACATTTGATGGACGAAATATACTGAAGGTCGGTGTTAAATGCTTATTGTGTCTTATGCCACGTCTATATTTATAGGTGGATTGATGATCTGGAAGTCAATCTTTTGGCGTTTGATTTAGCATGTCTAATAAGGACCACTAAATTGAATGCTGAGGGCACCCCCTTTGGTGCCAGTACTTCTACTCTTCATGAGGAATAAGGGAAGTTGATGGGAGCATTTCTCCCATTGACCACCTGCTGTGGAGACGACACTAAAGTTTGAATCAAGGTATGTCGATTCTAGTTATGCAATTAAGGTAGCTGTGGTTGTGTAATTTGAACTTATCCCCTAGTATAGATTTGGCCTTAGCTGGGTTGTATTTCCGTACATCCAAAATAGGGTGAAATGTCACTTAAAAATTTGTTGTGTACTTGATCACCAGAGAAAAATTTATTTTAAAAATAAATCTAGATAACAAATAATTGGAAGTACCACAGTATTTGTCCTACAGATGTTAAAAAGTGGGTAATTGTGTAACTGCTGAAAATCTCACCAGTTATATGGTTACACAGACCTGTAGTGTGGGGTGGCAGCTGGCTTCCTAAAGCAGTGGGGTGGGAGCCTGTGTATAACTGATGACAATAACAGATAAGCAGACTTACTGGTTAGCCGTTGAAATGGTTATATTTTATATCACTAATTTATACATACATTCTTAAAGCTAATTAGATTTTAGATCAAATAAGGATGCTTGTGGAAAAGATAGTTAATAGGCATGTATGTTTATTGTAACAATGTTTAACTTGTGCCTGTATTTTTCCATAGGTCAGAATAAAAAAATACTTTGCTCTTATTGTAAACACTAGTTAATACTACCATGAATTAAACCACATCATATGTTTTTATCATGATCATGAATTTTTGCTTTAAAAAAATTCAAGATTGGATTTTTTTGCAGGTTTTAGCCAATTAAAATTGCAGTAAAGGGAGGATATTGTGGCCTTAGGTTTTAGGGTAGGAATCAAGACACATCAAAGTACTTGCGGGCATGTGAAGGGCAAGAGATACTGGGAAATCAGTGATTTTTGTTTTGCAGGATCAATGTATAATTTAGTATTTGTTGGTATTAAATTGGTGGTTTACTGAGTGTGGCTTAAGGACTGGAAGGGTGGTTGCCCAGTCATGTACCTATATCCCAGATGGCTGAGGACAAAGAGACAGTAAATTAAGTAAAGCTACCATCCATCACAACATGTTACTGTGAATATTGCATCATGACTCGGCATTGCCATAAACTGAAGTGGCATATTTTTCATGTAATCATACATTCAGGCATAAAGGACATGACCATTGCACAATGATATAAAATTGTGGTGGGCTCCCAAAATCCTAAAGCTGGGTCTAAAAACAGAGACTACTGCATGTCTGAAGTGAGGTGTACTGGCATGTCCTAGGGGAAACTTCAAAGGTAACAGTATGCCTAGCTCAAACCAATATTCTTAGTCCTATATTAAATAAATATTAAATCTGTCTTCAGATTTTAATGAGAGAGAGAATCAAACTCTCTTTTTTTTTTATTTATACTTTATCCACAAATGTCAGTGCTTTTTAAGGAATAAAAGATGCTCCTCCTGCTAGCCCCACAATTTATAGATTTCTGCACCACTGTCATCTTCAGTGATTTAGAGGGGTAGCCGAGTTATTCTGTACAGAATAAATTTAAAAAACAACAAATAGTTGGTAGCACTTCAAAGACTAACAAAACAGGTAGATGGTATCATGAGTTTTTGTGGGCACCTCATCTGAAGAAGTGGGCTGTGCCCAGGAAAGCTCATGATACCATCTTCATGTTTTGTTAGTCTTTAAAGTGCTACCAGACTATTTGTTGTTTTTTAAGTTTTTCCTCAGTGATGTATCGTATGTAAAAGCAGAGAAACACACCCAATCTACCACAAATGTCTATTTTTCTTTCTCCTGTGCTCTGAAATATAAGACAGTATCTTTTTGAAACTCTCAATTGTTTGTACAGATTGGACTTCCCTGGTCTGGCACTCTCAGGACCTGACCAGTCCCGAATGAGGGAGTTTGTTGGACCAGCGGAGGTCTGGCCTGGCCCCCTGCTGCTGTCCTCCAGGCTGTCCGGGAGGCCCTGATCCTCCTGGCTGGTGGGCTCCCCTTCCAGCTCCAGCCCCCACCCCAGTTGCTGGCAGTGCTCTCCAGCTCTGACTGCATTCCCCAGCCCCTGCCACTGGACTCCCAGTCAGCTCTTGCTCCCTCTCTGGTCTGTGGGCTATGGATATTACCGGACCAGATAGGTCTTAGCTATACTGTTTTAGCCAAAAGAGTTCCTGCCTGTTTGGAGTGTGGAAAGACAGTTTGGTGTAAGAAATGTTGTCATTCTCCTTGACCTCTATACATTCCTGAACCTGGTCACTTGATATTTCCCTTGTGTCATACATGTGCTCATAGCAACATCTATTGACTTTCATTAATTATCTGACTCAAAGTGGGCTGCAGGCTTCTCAACAGTAGAGCTCTGCCAAAGCAAGCCATCGATCTAGTGATGTATTCCAGTATGGATGTGCTGATTCTCTTCCCACATCCTCACTTTCCCCATTTTGTATACATTATTTACACTCTTCCGCTTAGGAGATTGCCTTTTTGCAAAGTGGCTTCATTAACTTATGAAATAGGATCTAAATGACGGTGCTACTTAACATATTACTTCTACTCATGCTGATATTCCAGGGATATTGTATTGTTCAAGTGCAATGTGCTATAAAAATGTTCTCTTTTCCATACTCCCCAATCTTGATTGTAAAAGGTTGAGATGAGGCTTTTTGTCAGTCTGGATTGTACACTGGGCATGGCACAATATTAATGATTTAAAACATTGTTTTCCTACCAGTTTTTGGAGAGTTACACATAAGACTTTTATTAGCAGGATCAGTATCCTCCTATCCTAAACAGAGAATAGATCTTGGAATGAGTATTTGGAAAATAGTTACTTCCATTTTGAAAAACATTTAATGGAAAAGGCTTCCCTTGGCAATTGATGCCAAGAGCCTATATGGGAAAACATTGGTCTCCCCATCAGCCTAGTGTTTAATGCCCAACACTGACATGCTAGATACCCAGGTTTATTCCTGTTCCTTCTCTTACTCTTAAATGTAGTAGATGCTGGAAGTATTTCATAGATTGCTTCATGGGCAGCAGATCATCTAGGCCAGTGTTTCTTAAACTGTATTCTGTGGCAAACCGGTGTGTTGCGAGGCAGTCGGAGGTGTGCTGTAGAGAATAACAGAATTCAAAATGGCCACCCTTAAAGGGGCAGGCCACCTTTTTGTTGTTGTTGTTTTTGCTCAATAACTTCCCCCCAACCCTTTTTTTCCTCAATAACTTTTCCGCCGGCTTTTTTCCCTCCTGACCTTTTTTTTTCTTCTCAACAAAAAATCCTTGGTGTTCCCCATAAAAAACATTGTTTGGTGTTCCTCGGTCTTAAAAAGTTTAAGAAACACTGATATAGGCTGTGGGAGGATGTACCTCCCCAAACAGACTGACATAACCCTGTCTACATTCAGCCCCTCGCTCCTTCCTGCAGTAGTTTCTGCCTGCTCTTCTGTAGCTTAGACTGGCTGACCTGCTGCCAGGATTCAGGGCAGTTGGTGCTGGAGCCGGGACTGCACCACCTGCTCAGAGTGCTGGGATTTTGCCATTTGGTGCTGTAAGACTGGAAATGCTCCAGGACTAGGACTGGGGGTCGAATTGGAGCTCCAGAGCACTGGGGCTGGGAACCTGCCCAGAGGGAATACTCTGGACTCCTGTCCAGGAGGACGAAAAGCAGAAGTCAGCTGCTAGTCTCCCACAATGGCTGGTTCCCCACCTGGCCATACATGGATTGATTGCTTCATAAGAAATATCTTGCATTACTTCATACAGAGAACTATCAGAAGCTGTTTATGGTTGACAGCTCTGGAAAGAATTAAATTGAGCTCTTTTTGTTTGGGAGAATGATGCTGAACTAAGTTCTAAATAAAATGGAATTTCTGGCTAGCCATGTTCAGCAAGCAACACACAGAAGGTCTAAGCACTAGCGAGCTGAAATTGTTCATAGTCATGGTGATCTTGGGCTTAAATCTGGTCAGAAAAGTAGACCATGGGGTAGTTTAAGAAGATCACACATGCAAATATAGACTATAATTTGCTAGCACATGTAAACAAATAAGGTCTAAAATAGAATGGAAAAAACATCTGGATTCTTGTTGGATGAAAACTTAAATAGCTTTTTGTTTTGTTGGTTGAGGTAGTGGTAATAAGAGTAATTGTAGGTAGCTTTAGACTGAAACTAGCTTTGGGTAAGTAAAGATTAATCTTGAAGTATAAATTATATTTCTGTTGCCTATTTATAGGTACATAGGCAAAAAAATCAAAAAGACATTTGGAGTGATGTATCTGTAAAAAATCAACTAAATCACAGTAAAAAAATTCATCTATAAAAAAGGTTAAAGAAAATAAAGACCAATTTGATTAATCTCTGTCATGAGCAACATATTTGAAGTTATGATAGAGAAGGCTAGCCTTGTGATTGAAGCACCAACTGGGATTCAACAGAAATAGTTTCAGTTTCTGCCACAGACTTCCTATGTGCTGTTATGCAAGTCAGGATATGAGAGATTTAGTATTTGTAAAGGGTGTAATAATCCTCTCTTTTCTCATGCTGATTGTCTTTTCTGTTTAATTTTTATATTACTCTAGTGCCAATAGTCCTAGTCATAGATTGTAAGGTCTTCTGGGCAAGGATTTTCTTTTACTCTGCGTGCAGTGCTAAGGGTGGTGAGGCCCTAATCTCAGATAGGGCCTGTAGGTTCTGCTGTAATGCAGATGATTAAATAATATGTTAAGGGACTGCATCTTCTTACACTTAAGGAAAAAAGATGTTTATTGAGAGATAAGGACTAATGAAAAACAGATCTTGCCAATTTAATATAAGTATTCTCTGCTAGACTTTTATGTTGGTGGCCAAGAATAGCACAGTGGCATAATATGCAGTATTTGGATTTCATTAAGTCATTGAATATAGTGCTACATTAAAAAGTCTTATTATAATAGAGGGAAAATCACTGCCTAAATAAAAATAACAACTGCCTGACTATCAGTAGAATAAGCATTAATGTTACCACCTCCAGATAGGAAATATTTTTCATGGTGTTCCACAGCAATCAATATTTGGATTAGGGATGTAAAATCCGATTTAATTTGTTAACCAGTTAAACTTTAACTGGTTAACCAACTAAATGGAGGAAGGCAGGGGACTGGAATGCCCTCTGCCTGTGGTAGGGCCTGCGGGGCTGGAGTAGCCCCCTGCTTATGGCAGGTGGGGGTCTGCTCCAGCTCCCGCTGGTTAACTAACCGGTAAGCCTCACCTCTTAAGGGTAAGGCTAATGAGTTAACCATTTACATCCCTAATTCGGACCTAATTTACATTCCTAATTCGAACCTATTTTGTTTAGCTTTTTTATTAATGGTCTGCTTAAGTTAAATTTACAGATAATACAAAATCAAAAGGTTAGGAAATCTACATAAGGAGTGATCATAACTGTAAGACAATCAGAAAAAATTAGAGATTTTTCATTAGTCAGTAAGGTGAGCTATAAATAAATCCAAAGTAGTGCATTTGGGGAGAAATGGTAACTAGTATAAAATGAGAGAGAACTATTTCAAAAGCAAAATTTCAAAGGTGGTAATGCCATTTTGCAAAGTTCAGAACATTACATTCAGTTCTGAACCTTGCATTACTTAAAGGATACTGAAACACTAAACTAGATTTTAAATATGTAATTGGAATGACACTATGATTGGAGGACAGTTTTGAATATGAAACTGAAAATCCACTTTTGTACTATCTAGAAAAAGAGTAGATTAAATGGAGGTCACTTCACAAATGCTTCTTGCATTGAAATAACATCTGTGAAGAAAGGTTTATATACATCTGAGTATGGCAAAACAAGGAGCACTGATATGAGGTGGAAAATGAGAACTCATACAAGGTAGGTTTTGGGGAGGGGAAGTCATTTGTTAGAGTGCTCAATCATTGAAGTAGACAGAAGAGGAAATCACTGGAAGTATTCAGAAAAAGCTGAGACAGGTCATGTGATGGGGGGGAAATATAATATATGAAAGTTGTATTGGCTAGCCAGAGTGAAGAGGCAGCAGGTTTGTATAATTTTTGGTGGAGCCCAGTCCAAGTCCCACCCTTCCCAACTGATGTGTAAGATTGTGAGGGGTGTGAGGACTCTGGGGATGAGGCTGAGGACAAGGGGTTTGAGCTGTGGGAGGGGCTGGGTCTAGGGCCCCTATCCCTATATCTCCTTCTCCCACCCCAGCACCACACTCACTCAAGCCCCAGGCAGAAAGGACTCCATTCGGAGTTGCCTGAAGTTGCGGGGGAATGCCATGTGCCTCGTCCCAGCCAGGCTGCAGCAGTTAACAAGGGGGAACACTCCAAGAAGAGCTGCTTGCTGCAGGCAAAGCAGGGCACAAGCCACTCAGGTCAGGCAGCTGGCAGGGATGCCCAAGGAAGTTGTGTGGGGGAAGTTGTGTAGAGGTATGCAGAGCTGGGAAGAGACAAGTCCATACTCGGACCCAAACAAGTTGCCCCCTGTGCCTGAGTGGTCTTTTTAGCTTCACTATATGATTTGATACTACATGAAAATAGACCAGATACCTGACTTCTGTTGACTTTTGTTGAAGTTGAGAGAGTTAAGTGTGTCTGAAAATCAAGCTCTAGGAATTCAGTAGTTCTCCTTTCCATTTCATCCTTTTCTTGCCCATCTTCTTGTTACCCTAGTGGACATCCCATCTCTTGGTTTCCCTGAAATCACTGTTCAGCGGTAGACAGCAATCACCAATTTCACCTCTTCGGTCTTCAAGGGATGATTTTCATCAGTAACTGTCAAGAGTTGAATTACAATGGTTCTTTAATAGATATAAAGATACAGTGTTTAAGTACATGAGAGGTAACAAGTTGATTAGGGAAAGGAGGTGATTCATCCAAAAGAAGTCTGCATCCATTTATATCAGGGCTACATTTAATTATTACACAGGTGTTCTATGATTAAGATGTGCTCCAAAGGAGTTCTACAGCAAGTACAGAAAAAACCTGCTGGGAGCGGAAGAGAGGGAAGGCATTCTGCTTTCACAAGCACATACCTCTCACCGGGACTTCAGAAATCAGCAAGAAGGTCCTAAATTGCTGTCAGTAATCTTTGGCCTCTCTGTGAACCAGACTCGAACCTCAGCTGTTCTGGAACCTTTGCTGTCAGGGAAGCAGCAAAAGAACTGTTTGCAGGCCCCCAGTTCTGGAGATGGTTTTAGGATGACTGCTTTAAGCTATATCAGCTCCTGTAAAAGGCATAAATCCCCTGTATGCAAGCTGGGGATGGCTGAAGTCCTAGAGTGCTAGCCATGTTTGAGTATAAATGACTGTTTAACCAATAAGCGGATGCTTATCAGTTGATGGTTACACTCAGCGAAGCCACCTCCCAGGGAGTTGGGCGGGCAGAGGTTGGTGGCCCTTCTCCCGGGGAGGCTTTGCTGCAGACTGCAGTATAAAGCTAAGCTTTATATTGCAGAGCTTGCAGTTTGAATAACCATGTTACTGCTGAGATTTTCAGCAGTTCTGATTACCCTATTACACGATTTTTAACATCCCGAGCTATAACCACATCCTCCTCAAGCTGGGGCAGGAAGGGAAGTGGCATTAATTTAAATGTAAACGGTGTGCTAGATTCCTTGCATAGCTTTAAAACCTCTCAGTCCTAAATCTGTATTTAGGCACTTTAATTAAATGGCTTAAATTTTCAAAAGTGTAGAACATGCTGCAGCTCCGATAAATTTCACTGGGTGCTGTTAATGAAATGTTGACTTGGTGCCTGTATTTAAAATGTTGGCTATTATATTATCTATATCTACAGTATGTTTATGTATTTTAGGATTGTTGCATAAAATTTGTGCAGAACACTCTATTTGTTATATTGCTTTCTTATTTTTATAGCAAATGTTTCTTTGTTTTTGTATGTACTTTACTTAGATTCAGTAACAGAAAATTTAGAGAACAACATATGCAGCCCACAAATTGTAACTCCCCATTCTTAATAAGTAATAACTTTCCAGGAAGAACTAATTACATGTGGGTTTTTTGTTTTGTTTTTTGTTTTGTTTTTTTGCTTTAAAAGCTAAAGCATAGCTGATTTCATGTGAGGTTGATTTTAATTTTTCCTTTTTATTTAAGATCATATATAAATAGTTTTGTTCTGAGCTGTGGTGTACAGGCTTTTAAAAAGCTCAATTGTAATAATTTCATGTTCATTTGTTTTGTTGTGAAACCAGTTAATAGAATTGAGACCAAAATTATGTATTTGTGGTAAATTATGATATTTGCATTTTGCATTGTATATAAATTGAGAAAATGATAAATGGACCCTTTGAATTTTGACAGTCTACTAGACTGAAGTCCATACTGCTTCATTGCACCTGTGAATAAAAATATGTACCTGCATATCTTCTGTATCCCCTTCAGAAATCTAGGAGGATGCAGGAAATAACATTTAAGGATTGTTCATTACCTTATCAAGAGTACAAGGATTACACTGCATGTTGGTGAGGAAGTGGGTTTGGATGAGAGCCAGATGTGTGCTTGCAGAACAAAACAAGTGATCCAGATATATTCATCTGACATGTTTGTTCTTTGTCTTGCTGATTTTTGAAATCCTGGTGCGAGGTATGTGCTTGTGAAAGCAGAATGTCTTCCCTCTCTTCTGCTCCCAGCAGTTTTTTTTCTGTATTTGCTGTAGAACTCCTCTGGAGCACATCTTAATCATAGAACACCTGTGCAATAATTAAACGTTTTGTTCATCATCTGGCTAGCATGCCTTAAAAGCCATTAAAAGGAAGCAGATTTCTAGTTTTGACAGAAGGTGGTGTGCAATATAAGGAGCTGCCTCTCTGGATCAGCACCTGTCTGCTTGCTCTTTCTGCAGTCCTCTTATATTATTGCTGGAAAGCTTCCAAACATCATTAAACCTCTGTCAGATAATCATTGGGGTAGCAGAGCCCGGAGTGAATAATAACCAGAGTAAAATCATTTTTGGCACTGAAATGCTTCAGAAAACCTATTTTGAATGTGAAAATAGAAAGCTATTAATTGAACAAACTTCCCAGAATTTGACGTATTGCCAGGTTATATGTGTTTCATTGCAAGTTGGTATCTTCCATGCTCTGACGGAATTCTTAACTTCTAGAGGAGTAAATTGAAATTTGGTTTTCTCTCAGCATAGTCTTCAAGGGGCATCTGCTCCAAATTTACCTCTGTTGGGGAATTCTTCTCTAGATAAACCTTTGCTAGGAATTGCAGGGGGATGGCACAGAACTAAAAAGCATTGGCAAATCTAGGTATTCCAGGTGGAAAATGGTGAGTGATGCAAATCAGGATTCAGGACAGATAGCAAAGTGCAAGGTAGGCACTTTGAGAAGCTGTGCTGGGGTCAGAGCGGTTTGCTGCACACGTTCATGAAGTCTGAGATTCTCCTCCATTTTTATAAATCCTTTTTGTCTGAGTGATTTCGCCATCAATCACTTTGATCTGCTAGTTCTTCTGCTCTTCCTTTGTAGCATATCAGTTTCATCAGGGGAAATAATGTATCCTTAACACATTTGCTGAATTACTGTTTGATTGGTGGGGAGACAAGGTACTTAGCTAAGTGCCTTATCTTCTCTAGTCTATATTGATATGGGACTTCTGGTTTAGCCACATTCTCAGAGTGTTGAATCGTGATGATACTTTGCTCTTCTATAGCATATTCCATCAAAATCTATGAAAACACTATACAAACATTAATTATTTTATATAGTACCCTTATGAGACAGGTAGCATGATCTTCATTTTGCAGACTGATAAGCTGAAGTATGCAGAGGCTTTGACTTGTCCAAAGACCCCCATGAAGTGCCTTTTGATATCTCTATTTTGATTAGCTTGAAGAACACCCTTTCTCTCTAGGAAGCCATCCATCCTTTTGTGTCCATCTCTGTCCTGAAGTAAATTTTGAAACCGCTATGGGTGGATTGAAAATGAATGAATAGGTTGCTTTCTGCTGTTAGTTCAGATTTTGGGTGGGTTATATTCATTTTCAGAAATACTACTGAATTACCTCTAAAGTTTACAGGGCTGGCTAATGCGTTGTTTTTTTTTTTAAGGGAAATCCCTCCCTAACCTACTGTTACTTTTCAGAGAGACGAGAATTTCTCCTCCATCTAAATTTAGAATGTTCTAGTTTTAAAGGCTGCCTCATGTCACTGGGCTCCTGTATCTCACTAACACTTGAGATGCTCCCAGAGAGGGGAAGCCATAGTATGGATACAATTCTGAACAGAATTTCTATTCTCCCAGCTTCTCTGAAAATTAATATGGAATTTTGAACCTTCTGCACTGACCAGCCAGGTGCCTTGGTGAGATCTGGAATCGGTAACAAACTCTGCCCTCTGCCTCCAATGCTTTTGAGGATGGTGAACTTCCATCACCAAATTCTGCTGCCTAGTGGTATGTGAGCAGGTGGGCAGATTAACATGCAGGTGAATGTCTGATGTGCTGCCTTTCAGTATCATACCTGTTAATGCCATACTACTCGTCTTTTTAATTCTACTTTGGTTTTCAATGATTCTTTCATATAAGTGTATGAAGCTTCTGATGAGGACCAACTAAGTAGAGGATGTATTTGGGGCAGTTGGTGACTGCAAAGTAGCTGACCCTTTCTATCTATAACCTTCCCCCCCGTGGCTGGATTTGATATCCTAACATAAGCAACATCTGCATTGCCTGACATTTCCGTCTACTGATTCCCAGCATTGTACCTTATGTGTACAAGGTGCTGAGTTGCTAACTGCATGCTACATTTCAGAAATTCATTTTTGTAAGAGAAGCACATCATCAGGGATAGTGCAAAATCATCCAAGCACATTGTACACTTATATTTCTCTAAGCAGTATCAACAAATGTACAGTACCTAAATCCTGGAGAGAAAAGAGATTGCTGTATTATCCTACCATCTACAATGGTAAGCATTTGAGGGGGTTTTCAATGCTTGTCGCTACCCTTTTCTCACCTGCTTTTAAAAATATGAAATTGCTTTTTTGGGTACTTGCTTCAGATTGAAACAATTGGGCCTATCATAGCCATGAAAAGGTAGCTAATTTTTTATGTTAATCAGTCACAGGCTAATGACGTAATATGACTCAGCTACACTGCAGTGCCAACTCGCCAGGGACAGATTTGTGTGGTTAATCTACAATAGCCCTATCCTAAAACAGTATTAACATGGCTGGAGTTTGCAGCGGACTAAGCTCCCTGCAAACTCTGTGTGCATGCACGTGCACACATTTTATTCAGTGGTAATGCAGCTCTTTGGTGGTAGTTTTTAATTGCAATAAACTGCAGTAAGTTGCTTCTTTTGGCATTTTGAGTATTGAGACTCTTAGGAAAACTGCTTGGACTCTCTGTCATTTTGGCTATGCCATTTGAGGCAAAGCAAAGCTTTCAGATTTATAAGTAATCCTGACAATAGCAGCAAAATCCAGGCCAAGCAGCTGAAAGTGCAATCCTGAAAGATTACATGAAGGAAGTTTCAAACACCATTGCTTCCTTCCCTTCTCTTGTCTTTTGTCCTTCTGCTGCCCATTGTCTTTTCAGCCAAATCCATTAATGTTTCGTATGCTTGTTGCACTTCTGATAGATTATTTAAAGGTACAAGTTTGTGCTGGCATTCCCACTTGGAATAAATGGAGCTGAAGTGCTTTGCTGCTGTCTTTATGTGGTTTAGCTATGATTTACCACTGTTGTTCCAAGGCTTGAAAACAGAGGTACCAAGTTATATTGGAAAGGTTGTCTAGAGGAAACCACAGGACATAAGTAGTATAGTGATGAGTACTTTACAAATGCCTAAGATAAGACACTGAAAAGTAATGTGAATATAGTTATACTTAATTGTAAAATGTATTTTGCTTGAGTTTATTTTTACAGTAAGGAATTATGTTTTGAAAAAACACAGACAAAAATGTATCTATTTTGATAGCCTGCTTCACTTTAATCTCTTTAAAAAAGATACTGTTGAGGTTTGAACAAAGGATGTTAAATTACATTTAATCAGCTAATTGAGTAGTCGATGGAATTTCTAGTCGAGTAGTGACCTGTCTACCTGATAAGCCTAGGCTTATTCTGTCAGCTACTTGGCTAGTCGCTTACATGCCTAGTTTGAACTGAAGTTTGTCATAACATTTTTGCTTACACTTGTAATGTTTAATTGTGTATGTAGTTACCAAAACAAATACTTTGATGTTCCAGCTTTATGATTATAAAATGACTACTGGCATGCCTGAGAGACTCTACAGTGTAATCTGTACATAGTAGAGGGGAATTAACCTCTAGACAGGAATAGTTTATTTTTAAACTCTCAACAGAAACTTCTAAAATGAGAGGTACCCGGACTATAAAAATGAGTCATTTTGATTCCAAGGCCATGTTTACCCTATGAGAGAAGGTTGAATTTATTAAGGTTGTTCTTTTTAGCACCTGATTTTATAAAGTTGAAGGTGCATGTCCGCACTTTGTACAAGTATTCAACGTAGTTTGAAGTAGCGTGTCCTTTGCATTCTGGAATAGCTACCTCCTTTGCATCCAGGGCACATGGGGACCAAAATTGAGCAGCAGGTGGTTCTGGTTATATGTTGTCAGCTGTCCATTATCCATTTGTTTCCTCCTTCCTCCCATGCAATGGCAACAGTATATTCGTGACTTTTTTTCTCTTGCTGGGTTATCTGTGCAGATGCTATAGCAACATGATCATGGACTCCATCATGGATCTTGTTCAGCATCAAAGCTTTATGATGCTGATGTTAGCCTTAGTGCGCCTAATGCTGGAGTATGTCTGCCAGAACAAGAAAGAACCTCAGGAGGCCATGAACATTCTCTTCTGTAAAGCACTTGAGTTGAGCGAATTGCAAATGTCATTGGCATTCAATCTTCTGGACACAGACAAGCATAGACTGATGGGACTGCATTGTAATGCAGCTATGTGATGATCAGTAGTGGCTGTAAAACTTTTGCATGTGTCAGTCTGCTTTCATGGAACTTTGCACATTGCTTATGCCCTCCCCGGAGTGCAAGAATACCAGAATGAGATATGCTCTAACAGTGGAGAAGCAAGAGGCAATAGCTCTGTAGAAGCTTGCAATGCCAGACAGCGATTGGTCAGTTGGGAATCAATTTGGAGAGGGGAAATCGTCCATGGATGCTGTTGTGATCCAAGTAGCCAAGGCAATCAATGCCCTTCTGCTATGGAGAGTAGTGACTCTGGGAAACATGGAGGACATAGTGAAGCAGTTTGCTGCAATGGGTTTCCCTAACTGTGGTGTGGTGATAGACGGAATGCACAACCCTGTCTTGGCACCTGACTACCTTGCAAAGGAGTACATAAACCACAAGAGGTACTTCCAATGGTGCTCCAGAGACTGGTGGATCACAAGGACAGTTTCACCTACATCAACGTTGGATGATCAGAAAAGGTGCATGATGCATGCATCTTTAGGAATTCCTGCCTGTTGGGCCGGCTACTCGCTGGAACTTTTTTCCCCAACTGGAAAGTTACAATCAAAGAAGTTGAAATGCCAATAGTGATCCTTGGAGACCCAGTTTACCCCTTGTTTCCATGACTCATGAAGCTGTACATGGGTAGCCTGGACTGTAGCCAGAAGCAGTTCAACTATAAGCTGAGCAGGTGCCAAATGGTGGTAGAATATGCTTTTTGTGCTTTGTGCTTAGCAGGTTAGACCTCAGTGAAAGCAACATTCCCATTGTGGTGACAGCCTGCTGTGTGCTCCATAATATTTGTGAGAGTAAGGTGGAAATATGTCTGTTCGGGTGGAATGCCAAGGCACAATGCCTAGTCAGGGATTTTTAGCAGCCAGGTACCAGGACAGTAAGGAGAGCACAGCGAGGGGTGGCACTAATCAGAGATGCTTTGATAATTAGTTTTATGAATGGACAGTATTAAGAGTCGTGCATGTTGCACTCAACAGGGTGCCCTTGCATTCAGTGTACTTGCTTGTAATCCTCCACCCCACCCCTGCAATACAAGCAGTTAAGAGACTGTTCACAAATCATGTCTTTTTATTAAGGGAAAACAGAGCAGTGGCAGAACAGTAGTCCAGGGCGGGATCTTTGTGTGTCTACGTGCGTGCGTGCACACAGTCACAATTGTGAGGACAGCCTTTTGGTATGCGACACATCCCTGGGGATTGAGTGTGAGGCTTCCCTTGGCACCCCTACCCACCCCCATATTCTAGGGCCCCTCAGAGAGAAGGCTATGGAACTCAGTGAAGAGGGAATGTTTGTTCGTAAGAGCTAGAGGGGGTGTTTGTCCAGGAAGGAGCCCTGGAGTGCCACCATGCAGTCCATCACATCTGCCATGGATGCCAGTGCTTTCTTCTGGTGCTTCATTTCCCGTTCCCCTCCTTTCCTGATGCTCTGTGTGCATCTCCTCCAGCAGCATATTCATCCATTCACTTACACACTTCTTGTCTGTAGAGTGTAAAGCCTAATCTGTTGGAACAAAATGAAGGTCTGTCAAAGACAACAGGGATGTGTTATGTGCAAGGCCACAGTTACGCTTTTAGGCAATCCCTTTGCAGCAGGTACATCTCAGAGTTCTTAGGGGAGCAGCTGGACTCGGTTTGGAGGTAAGCATGGGTAAGGGACAGGTTGGGGTACAAGCCTGCGGGTGGGAGAGGGTGAAGGGGTCTTGTTGTGGCAGCAGGTCAGGGGCTCATATGGAGCTTGTTTGTTTGTTTCCCCCCTCCTCCCATTTTCCAGGAGAGTGCAACTATCCCTTGCTGTGGGGGCATGTGGATGGGAAGCGGGCAGGGGGAGTCAAGCCATCTTCATTGGAGATGAGCAAATGGAGGTTTACTGCAGAGGCATCAGCTAATAGCTTCCACTGCTTCATCCAGATTGTTATCTCACATGGCAGTCTCCTGATAGGGAGCAGATGCTGACTGAATGTGGCTAGAAACCTGGATCTTACCCTGCAATGATTTGTGCTGCACTTACACCAGTCCATTTACTGCTGGCTTGGCATGGAAAGGTGTCCTACTGTGGAGGACAGAATAAGGCAGGCCTCCTCAGAAACCATGTGAGAAGGATTAAAGAGTTCCTCTATGAGGGTATGTCTACACTACAGCACTAATTCGAACTAACTTAGTTCGAATTAGTTAATTCGAACTAAGCTAATTCGAATTAGCGCATCTAGACTTAAAAACTAGTTCGAATTAGCATTTTGCTAATTCAAACTAGCATGTCCACACTGAGTGGACCCTGAACTGAGGTTAAGGATGGCCGGAAGCAGTGCCATCAGGGCATCAGATTAGGACTTAGAGCGTGGAGCTGCTGCCTCAGGCTAGCCGAGGGCTGTGCTTAAAGGGACCCGACCCCCACCCCGGACAGACAGTTCTCAGGGGTTCCCCGCTTGCAAAGCAGTCCTGGCTTGGAGTGCCCTGAGTGCCCACACTCGGCACATCATAACACTCAGCCATCAGCCCGGCTGCACTTGCCGCAGGCTGCCATCCGGAGGGGGGTCAATCAAGGGGCTTCAGGAGAGTTTCCTCCCCGAGGAGCCCGCAGAGCCAGCCCAGTTCTCCCCATCGGGGGCTCGTACCCCATTCCTCCCTCACCTCCTTCCACTTACCCCTCCCTAGCCCCCCTTCCTGATGTACAAAATAAAGGACACGTGTGTTCAAAAATAGAAACTCTCTTTATTGAACAAAACTCGGGGAGATTGGGAAAAGAAGGTGGGAGAGGGGAAGAGAGAGGGTGGGAGAGGGGAGGGCAACTAAAATGATGAAGGGTTTGGAACAGGTCCCATATGAAGAGAGGCTAAAGAGACTGGGACTTTTCAGCTTAGAAAAAAGGAGACTGAGGGGGGATATGATAGAGGTCTATAAAAGCATGAGTGGTGTGGAGAGGGTGCATAAAGAAAAGTTCTTCATTAGTTCCCATAATAGAAGGACTAGAGGACACCAAATGAAATGAATGGGTAGCAGGCTTCAAACTAACAACAGAAAGTTCTTCTTCACAAAGCAAATAGTCAACCTGTGGAACTCCTTGCTGCAGGAGGCTGTGAAGGCTAGAACTAGAACAGAGTTTAAAGAGAAGTGAGATCAAGTCATGGAGGTTGGGTCCATGGAGTGGTATTAGCCAGGGGGTAGGAATGGTGTCCCTGGCCTCTGTTTGTGGAAGGCTGGAGATGGATGGCACGAGACAAATGGCTTGGTCATTGTCTTCAGTCCATCCCCTCCAGGGTACCTAGTGTTGGCCGCTGTTGGCAGACAGGCTACTGGGCTAGATGGACCTTTGGTCTGACCCAGTACGGCTGTTCTAAGCTCAGGGCTCAGGGTCGGGGGTCTCAGTGGACCACCTTGATTTTCATGCCAACCTGCTCCTGGGTGGCCAGGCTGGCACCTATCCTGCCCTAGACGGCCACTTTCCTGTGCCTAGTGCGGAGGTCATGAATGAGGTCCACGATCTCTGCACTAGACCAGGCGGGCGCCCGCTTCTTGCGGACCTGGGCAGGCTCCCGGGAGCCACCAGCCTGGTCCCGGGAAGAGGCGGAGGGCTGGGTGGCAGTGGGTGGCCGGCTTGAGCTGTGCCAGGTGCAGGGTCTGCTGGCTGGGTGCTGTCAGGCTTGCACCTGGCATGGGCACCGTAGCCAGCCCGTGCCCCTTTAAGGGCTCCGGGGCCGGGAGGGGGGGCAGAAGATTTTCCCTGGTGGTGCCCAGAGTGGCCACCAGGGCAAGCTGGGGAGGGCTAGCCTCCCACTAGTTTGAATTAAGTGGCTACACAGCCCTTAATTCGAACTACTTAATTTGAACTAGGCGTTAGTCCTCGTAGAATGAGGTTTACCTAGTTCGAATTAATTTCGAACTAGCGGTTTGCCTGTGTAGCGCCTATCAAAGTTAATTCGAACTAACGTCTGTTAGTTCGAATTAACTTTGTAGTGTAGACATACCCTGAGAGCTTTATAGGTATGTGCAGTGAGGATTCCTGCTTAGTCTCCAGATAGGTTAACAAGCTGTTCTGGGGACCCCCTGCTGTGTAGGTACACTGGCTGCCACAGATCACACCTGATTGCCTTATCCCACTTTTAGCAAGATAAAAAATGTAAACTCACCAGAAGTGCCCTCTTTGGTATCAGTGCCTGACTGAGAGACATCCTAGGAGGAGGGGATTGTCTCCAAAGTTATTGGCTCTCAGTGACCTCAGTTGTCCTGCTGTCTGCTGACCATTCTCCTTTTCCTCCTCGACTATACTGTCCTCCACGCTGCTGCCTGAGGGTGCCTGAGTGTCTTGGGAGGCATCAAAGGACTGACTAAGGTATCTTCTCTCTCTCCTTCATCCCCCGCAGGATCTCCTCCTTGCCCCTTCCAATCTTGGCATAGATATATCTGTGTTTCTTTTTCTGGTTCGCAGTTCTGCGAGAACAGATTCCTCTCCTGACACGGGAATGAGGTCCAGGATCTACAGAAGTGAAGACTGAGGGGGGATTTGATAGCAGCCTTCAGCTTCCTGAAGGGTGGTTCCAAGGAGGCTGGAGAAGGGCTGTTCTCAGTAGTGACAGATGGCAGAACAAGGAGCAATGGTCTCAAGTTGCTGTGGGAGAGGTCCAAGTTGGATATTAGGAAAAACTATTTCACTAGGAGAGCGGTGAAGCATTGGAATGGGTTTCCTAGGGAAGTAGTGGAGTCTCCATCCCTAGAGATTTTTAAGTCTCGGCTTGACAAAGCCCTGGCTGGGTTGATTTAGTTGGGATTGGTCCTGCCTAGGGCAGGGGGCTGGATTTGATGACCTTCTGAGGTCTCTTCCAGCTCTATGTTTCTATGATTCTATTATCTCCTGCATGCTCCATGTCAGTTCTCATCTGTAAACTAGGAACTCAAGGAGCTCATGAAATTTGAACTCATGGTCAGGTGTGCAGCTCAGTGTGCTGTCTGCTTGCCATGTCGGCCACAAAGGAAATGAAATTCAAATTTTGCCAGGTCTTTACCTGTTCACCTGGAGAGCAGAAGAGTTGCAGGTCCTGGTCAGATCAGTCGTCACAGGGGACTATGAGACACTTCCTGGATGCCAAGAACATTGACTTTCACAGTGCTGTGTCTGCAGTACCAAAAAGTCAACCATGCAAGATCAAATTTAGTGGTCATTCCTCATGAAAGTGGGAGTACAGAAACCAACTTTAATGGCCCTTTAAGTCATGTAGACTCATTGTTAGAAAATCAGCCTAATGCGTTAAGTTGGACCAAAATTCCCTGGGAAGACTGGGCCCAAGTCTCCTTGGCTCAAAATAAATTACACTGCATACTCTGTGTTATGGAGAAAAATGTAGAAGTGAGATTTTTTTTTTTAATAACCTTCTGAGGAACTCTGGGCCCTTGGTAAGTGCCTAGTAGTCTGTGCCTTTAAGACATAACCTCTTTTACAAAGGCAGGATGATATAGGCAATGTTCTGTTGGCTGAAGGGTAGACATGGCTATGTATATTGTCGTCCCCCTTTTGGCTAGTTTTTCTTATGGGAAACAACTAAATAATAGCTCTTGCATTCTCCCAAATTTGGTGGTGTTGTGCGATCCTCACCACTCTTAAGTATGTGTAAGGAAATCTGGGGACTTCCTTCTTCATTGGTGTTGTGTGCCTCCCTCAGGGAGAGGAGGTCACAACATACAGAATTTGCAACACTGTAATTAAACACCTCACAGATTTGGCCCAGCACAATATATCTTCCTGACTGCTGAATTAAAAGTCAAGGGAGAAATGTGTCACCTCACTTCCCTTGATGGCTTCCTCTGTTTAGTATATTCCTTTCAGGGGGTCTCTTTTGGAAGGTTCTGACCTTTATATAGGTATCCAGACTGTGCTTATCAGTTGTGATTGTGGTTTTGGTGACATCACCTACCTCTGCCTGCATTTGTATGCTTGAGGATACTCTGGGACCCAGTTTGAAAAGTATATAACACATTCTCCAGCTGCAAGTCAATTTTCTTAGAGTGAAGGTAGAAGGCACTTGCGCTAATGAGTAGATTCACTCCACATACTTTGTGTGTGTAATCCAAGAAGTGCAAAGGTAAGTATGGTGTTGACTGTGTGAACGAACCTCTGCATCCATCTTCGTTTGCAGTAATAAAAAAAAGTCTTGTTTATTCTTAAGGCAGCAAGACATTCTCTTTCTCATACCCCATTCCAGTTAAATGGCTCACCTTTTGGGTAACTGTGTTGATCTCTACTGCTGGCTACTACTTATTGATCTCTGATTATTTTTTCCCCAGTCTCTTATTAAGGTGTGTGAATGAAAACTAAGTGAGTGGGAAGAGAATGTGGTTTGGACACATTTCCCATGCATTGTCTACACATCATTTTCCAGGCCCATTGAATAGATGGCTAAAGCATGTTACAGAAAATATTTCACTTGTTGTGCTCTAGCAAGTTTTCTCAAGGGTAAGAAAGCCAAAAGGAAACTTTCTTTTTCAGCTCTGCCTTGGTGCTTACCGAAAGACACACTCACAAGCTGTGGTCAAACTGTTTCTGGTAGCAGAGATCCCTGAATAGCTTATATTTTAACCAGGAAATCCTATTTTAATATTTTGGGGACTTAAGTGGATGATCAAGCTCTAAGTCTGAAAGGCCCCTTTCCTAATTACATTTGAGATTTTTAGAATTTCTTGGTTGAACAAAGTTACAACATTTTCAGAGCCCTCTAATTGCTCTCTTGTTTTTTTAATTCATAATTAGCATTGCCACCTCTGTGGTACAGAACATCAGGACACCAGGAATGACCCTGAGTCCATAAAACTGGACAGTTGTAGGCCTTTCAGATTCCCAGAAGAGCTACTTTAAAAAAGGGATGATCCTGAGAGAACTAGACAAGTGGCAATGGTCAGTATTTGTGGACTCTGATGACTTCTGTCACTAGAACTCCAAGGGAGTGAGGAAGTGTAAGCAAAAGTATAGAAGCCTTAGAATAAAGGAAGGCAAAATGACTGTGGTTGCCCTAACAAAAGGAAAAACTATGTAGCACTTTAAAGACTAACAAGATGGTTTGTGGGCCAGACCCACTTCCTCAGATCATATTCTGGAAGAGAATTGGCATGACCATATATACCAAAGGAATACAATGACAAAAGTGAACACATTATTAAACTGACAAATCAGATTTCGTACAGGAGGTGAGGGGGAGGAAGGGAGAGAATAGCTATTTGAGTCAATGAATGGCTAATCAGGGGTGGTAAGTGGGAAGCTATCTTTGTAATGGTTAAGGTAATTAGCATCTTTGTTAAGGCCCATTCCTAAAGTGTCAAATTTAAGTATGAAAGAAAGTTCTGAAGTTTCCCTCTGTAATCTGGTGTTGAATTCTCTTTGAAGTAAGATACATGTAGTAAGATCATTAAGACTATGTCCAGGTAGGTTGAAATGAGAAGCAACTGGTTTTTCCTCGTGAAGATGTCTGATTTGTGGGCATTAATTCTTTGGCGAAGTGTCTGAGAAGTCTGTCCAATATATATATCAGAAGGACACTGTTGGCATATGATGGCATAAATTATAATTCTGGATGAACAGGAATATGTGTTCTTGATCATATAACTGACATGGTTAGGTCCAGTGGTGGTGTCACCAGAGTAAATATGTGGACAAAGATGGCAACGTGGTTTGTTGCAAGGGAAAGTTCCAGGGTTGATATTAACAGGGCTTGACAAATGCAGCTCCGGTGCGAGAGGGCGGGGCGAGACGCCAGGATACTGGCGTGACCTGGCCCTGCTGACTTTAAAGGGCTGTGGCCGCGTGTCCCTGGGAGCTGGCTGCAGCGCGTGGCACAGCCAGGGCCCGCCCCACCTGCTCCAGTCCTGGTATGGCCCCAGCCCCCCATTGTCTCCACGCTGCCCATTTCCCCATGCCTCCCCTGCACCCCGGACTCCCTGCTCTCCCTCTTCCGTGCGACCCTTTGGCTCTGCGCCGCCCTTCACCCCTCATCCTGCTCCCCCTGATCCCTGCCCCCCCAGCTCTGTGCTGCCCATTCCCTGCACTGCCCCTAGACCCCGATCCCTCTGCCCCTCCTATTCCCCGCATCCCATTCTCCGTGCCTCCACCACACCCTGCTACCCCCGATCCCTGCATCCCTCTGGCTCTGTGCCTCCCGTTCCCCGTGCCACCCCGTACTCCCCCATTCTTCCCTGCACCCCTCTGGCTCTGTGCTGTCCCTGCACCCTGCTCCCCCTGTGGGTCAGGAGTGAAGGGTGCATGCCCATAGGGAAGGGCTGGACAGGGCAGGGAAAAGGCTGCTGTGACCCAGCAGCAAGTGAAAGGGGGAGTTCACTTGAAGCGCCTTTCCCTTTATGGAAAAAAAAATGAAAATGCTATTTGCTATTTATAGGGCTAAAATGCTGGGACAAAAAAGAAAACAAACAAAACCGCATTGCAAAATGCAAACGTGTAAAAGACAACAACAAAGGGGGGGTGGCAAAAAATGTTTTGCTTGGGGCGGCAAAAAACCTAGAGCTGGCCCCTGGGGAGGGGAAAGGGCTGGGCTGGGCTGAGCTGTGGGAAGGGGAGAGGAGGGGAAAAATCTGGGGAAGGGGCTTGTGCTGCGGGGAGAGGAGGGGAGGTCAGGAGAAGACGAAGAAAGAAGGCACCAGGGGACAGGGGTGCAGGAGAGACAAATGCCAGGGGGCCAAGTGCAGACAATGAGGAAAAGGGCAGGAGGGGAGGTGTCAGTGGGTGGGAGGACAGGGTGATGCTGGGAGAGGAGAGAGTAAGGGCACTGGGGGCTAGAGGGGGAAGGGGAGGTGCTGGGAGAAGGCTTGAAAGAAGGGGTGGGCATAAGGAAGGCAGGGATGGAGCAAGGCATCTGTGAGGGCACAGAGGCATGAGGGAAACCGGGGGCAGAGAGTGGTGAGGGGGTGGGCATCAGGGAAAAAGAAGGCAAAGGGGACAGGGGCAGTGAGGGAAGGGGAAGGCATCAGGAGGGTGCAGGTGCCAGGGGATTCTGGAGGTGGAGCAGAAGGGTAGACACCTGCAGGGGAGGGACCAGCACCAGAGGAGAGAGGAAGGGCAGGTGTAGAGGGAAGTTTTAGGAGAGGGGATGAGGAGGGGTAGCTCACATGATCACAGTGGGGCTCCTGGAGGAGTGGGCACAGGGGGGAGAGAGAGGCTGGCGGAGGGGGCCAGATCTCAGTAAGGCTGAGGGCAGTGAGAAGGGCAGGAGTCAGGACAGCAGAGGAGGGTGAGGGGTTGGGGGGCAGCAGGCACCAGGGGAGCTGATGGAGCAAGAGGAGGAGACATGGCAGCAGAGAGAAAAGGTAGAGGTTTATAAGATATTTATTAATAACTTGGGTGATATTTATTAATAACTTATTAGTAATTACTATTCTTATTCTTATTAGGAATTTATGCCATGAAAAAAACACTTTTTGTGGGGGAGGGTGGCGAGTCCATTTTTTGTCTGGCGAGTAGGGTTTTCCATAATTTGTCGACCCCTGAATATTAATGTGCTATGTCCTGTGGTTGACCTTGAAGCATGTGTATTTTCAGAATGTACAACTTTATTACTAAGGCTGTCTACACTAGCACTTTTGTGAGTGTAACTTTCATACTCAGGAGTATGAGGGGAAAAAAGTCCCCCTGAGTGACTTAAGTTACACCAACAGAAGCACCAGTGTGGACAGTGTTACGTTGGTGTGAAATGCTCTTCTGCTAACAAAGCTTCCAATAATCATTGGGAGGTGTTTAGTTATGTTAATGGGAGAGCTCTCTCCTATCAGCATGAAGCAGCTACATAGGAGATCTCACAGTGATGTAGCAACATTGGTACAGGTGTATTTCTGAAAGGTGTTTTAATGTAGAGCTGGCCTGAAACTCAGGAATTTCAGCATTGTTATCTCTGGGGAAGATAGGGTCTTCCAAGAAAGAGGATTATATGGGCCTGTGGGGGGAGGAGTAAACTACATGAATATCTTGACAGAATTGAGAGTTTTAAAATTTTCTCATGGTTGGTGGATGTCAGGCCAATTGGCACTAAGCCTGATCTGGAGATGTAATAAAAAATATTCTTCAAATAGTCAGAGCAATCAAAGCCAAAAAGAAGAAGAAGAAGAAAAAAGAGAGAGAGAAGAAACCATTTTACTTTCATCAGTGTTTGTCAATGAGACTCTGGTCCTCGGTGCTCTAATGTGAATTTTGGAAGCTCCTGGGAGTATATTAATCTTTATAATTGTTTAGCATGCGATTTGGGCTTTCTTAGTCATTTCTCATCTTTCCTACCTCATACTATTTAGATACTTTATTAAAATATCTCATTTTAAATGGTGTGTGCTCTGCTAGAGTTACAGCTGCATTTCAATTAAATTGCTGCTAGGTGAACTATATCCACCCAGTCCTCAAAAAATCTGCACAACACAAAAGGAGGAGATTACACAAATTAAGAACAGGAAAAGTGTTTCTCCTGAGACTCAGAAATAGAACACAACGAATTCCTCCACTGAGGTGGAATAATAAATGAAAGAGCTGAATGCTTGCCCAAGGATCCAGACAGGAAGATTATTTAGCACTTGGAAAATTGGGGCTTGGGAGTGACTTCTCATTCAAGGTTACTGGAAGCATCGCAGGAGTGAAACTCCTAGTATTAATTGGAGGAAGACTTGGCTAATACACTGCATGGAAAAGAAGCTCTCCAATACAAATGGATTGGGCAGTGAGGAGTGGGCAGAATTTATCAGAAAAAAAAGAGTGTGTAGCTATGTCCTATAGTCCATCACCTCATACTGACTTGACTTTCTGGGTCAGAAGTACAATCTGCCTCCTTCCTTACGCATGTTTACAAGAATGCAATGACCACTACTGTGGGAGAGCTTCCTGCCAGGAAATAAACCAGGGCAGTTGGCCTATGTCAGTGCCAAGTACATTCTTGTAAACTATCTTTAGGTGATTTACAGCCAGTTTCTCTAACTTAATAGGAGTATGAATGATGAAGTTGGCAATTGTACCACTAAAGTGCTGTTAGAAGTAAGCTTGCAGTGGGTTTTGGTTAGATATATGCTAGATTCGAAAATAATAGTTAATAAATGGAGATAAAATGTTTCAGTAGTTGCTTATTTAAAAAAAAAAGCTCATGGGCAGATCTTAAGATGGCCATGAATTGGCTGATTGGAAATGGGACACAGCCTTTGTCATGTTGGCCACTGTTTTGAATCTAACCTATGCTAGTAGTGAGAATAAACAAAGTTACATGACTATGAAATAAACTGCTGGTCTGAGCCCAGTTCCTAGTGAACAGGTGTGCAAACTGGTACTTTCATGCAGATGGTTGTATTAGCCATGATGATTGAACTACCCTCCTACTGCTGGTGTGGATGCATCGAGCCCACTACTGGAGCACTCCCTGCTGCTGTAGGATTGAGGGGAGGGAGGAAGCTTTCTTCACCAGTTTGCCTGTGGATAAATAGGGAATTTCCATTTCCAAAGCTATTAATCAGGCAGATTACAACAATATTAAATTCACTTGA
Organism: Pelodiscus sinensis; assembly: GCF_049634645.1. NCBI lineage: Eukaryota > Metazoa > Chordata > Testudines > Trionychidae > Pelodiscus > Pelodiscus sinensis. The sequence continues at coordinate 32,640,040 of NC_134718.1, read as the reverse complement.
AAATAAAATCAAGAATTATCCCATGAGCACTTCCAGTACTGTTTCTTTAGAGAAAGGGGTATTTGCAATGTCAAACCAATTTGTCAAAGTCAGCAGTAGTAAATTGTATAAATCAGTACTGGGGAGACTTAAATGCATTTTGGAAAGGGGAAAGTGCATCCTCATAGCTGCTAAGTAGATCTTATGTTTAAGATGATTATATATGGAAAAATCAATGTATCATTGACTCTAGAAGGGCAGTTTAATGAACTTAGTCTTTTTCTGGCCATTAATATTCACAAATTCCATAATGGCAGAAAGAGCTGTGTGTGACTGTTTTAAGCCAATGTTTACAGAGACTAATATAAAATTTAGTAGGAAAGATAGAATGAGGGCTTATTTCCTTGTGGTGGGAAGACTTTACCATTCAGGACCTTGAGGACCCTCTGCACTGGAACATTAAACTGAGTTTGAAAGTAGTATTTTTATTGGAAAGCTTTCTGAAGGCATCAATGGTATTTTAAGGTAGAGTAATTTCCTGCATCTTAATGGATGGGAAAAGCACTTTATGCTTCAGCATGATGCATTTCCAAGCACTATTGCTTGAACTTTCCTATAATGAATTCTGATGTCATTTTTGTGTGTGGCTTATAAATGGCGTTAATTACTGGAGTGGCTCCCTTATGGATTGTGCTTTGGCTTTTTGCCCCCTTTCCTCTTAAAAGTCTTTGAATAAAGAAGGACTCAGTGGCTTGGGGGTTAATGTTAGGATAAAAAGCCCTTGTGTGCAAATCTGATTTTGGACCAACCTGGCCACAACCATTGTCTTCTGAGGACTGACTCATGAATAATCTGGTCTCAATCCAGTTTTCTGTTAACATTGTCAAATCAATTGTAGTTAGCCCAGACTGGCCTTCTTTGATGATGTTTTCTGCTATGGATTGGAATAGGCCTTAAGACTGAACTAATATCTCATATTTAATGGTGTGGTCCATCTAGTTCAGGGCTAAGTCAAGTGGATGCGGTAGGGTGGGGAAGGCTTGCAGTCCCACTGTGCTGTATGTACTACAGCAGGGCTACTCAACTTTGGAAGCCCCAGGGGCCACGATGATACTCACAGTACATGCCAAGGGCCGCAACTTTAGGCTGTGTCTACGCTGGGCCACTTATTCTGGAAAATCAGCCGCTTTTCCGGAATAAGCTGCAAGCTGTCTACACTGGCCCTTGAATTTCCGGAAAAGCAACGATGCTCTACTGTACAAAATCAGCCGCTATTCCGGAAGAACTATTCTGCTCCCGCTCGGGCATAAGTACTTATTCCGGAACACTGTTCCGGAAAAGGGCCAGTGTAGACAGCCCAGTAGTCTTTTCCGGAAAAAAGCCCCGATTGCGAAAATGGCGATTGGGGCTCTTTTCCAGAAAAGCGCTTCTATATTGGCCGCAGACGCTTTTCCAGAAAAGCAGCCTGCCAATGTAGACGCTCCTTTTCCAGAAAAACTGAAAACGGAATAGTATTCCGTTTTAAGCAGTTCCGGAAATTCATACCAGTGTAGACACAGCTTTTGTGTTGTTGCATATACATGCAAATAGCTTCTTTCACACTGACAGGCATGAATACAAAGCACTTCCCACAATGCCCTGGCGCTCCCCGCACCTCCTGCCTGGGGGTTAGAAATGCTGACACCCTATACCCAGTCTGTTCCAGCCAGCCTGTCTGCTTGCATCTTTCAGTGCTCCTCCCACCTGGGAGACTTCTCACTGTTGTGAAGCATGTTCCCAGTAGAGGCCATGTTCAAAGGATCCCACTTGTAGGCCACGTGTTTAGCCCTGCGTAATCCCAAACTGCCCTGTGGGCCACAAACATACAAGCCGCTGGCTGCATGTGGCCCACAGACCGCATGTTGAGTAGCCCTGTACTACAGGAATTCAGTTTCCTAAATGTCATCTGGCATCATCAACAAAGACTAATCTAATTTTCTATTACAAAAATAATTTTTCTGAAGACTCATTCTACTAAATGCAAAATAAATACAGAAGTAGAGCTAAATGTCAGAGACACTTAAGGTGCCACAGGACTGCTTGTTGTTTTTACAGTTACAGACTAACACAGCTACCCCTCTGAGACTTTCCAGGGTAGATTTTTATAGCCAGGTCTGCAAACATGCCTCAGTTTATTTTGTGTGAACATTATTAATGGGTTCTAACACCTCTCTTTCAGATCTTTGAGAACTTCTGTTTTGGAGAACTGCAGCTGAATTCAGTCCACCTTTCTCAGAGATTTTCCACAGACAGTTCTGGTTACTATGCTACATCTGGGCAGCTCACTTTCTCCTGAAATAATAACTTGGCTGCTCCAAAAGATCTGTTGGGTGCCCAGAATGGCAGAATACATTTGATCTTGATTAAAGGGGTAACATTAAATTTGAAGCCTGATCAAATATGAAAAGAGATCTCTTATAAGGATTCTACAAAGACTGGGACACCGTGTTGCTTCTTCAAAAAAACATGCACAATCCACGACAGATGATGGATCTCTCCTGTATCCTTCCTACAAATACCCCGTCTATCTATCCTCTTGAAAAGCTCTGGTCTCTTCCACCTCACACAGCCTTTTCATCTCTTAATACTTTTAATGTACAGGTTTCTTTGGTTTAGAAACAAGCTGTCATCTATAAGATAAACTGTCATTGTCAGCTAACATTATATACACAGTTTATTTCTTGTTTTAGATGTTTGATGCAGTCTTACAAGTTTACAAAAATAACATTTATTTCTCCATATAGTCTCTTTCTCTCTGGCAAATATTTGTGTCTCAACCTCTTTTCTCAGTTTTGTTTGTAATGGAGCAGAAGATATGTCTCCATGTTGTTTACTTCCTTAGTTCAAAGCCCAATGAAGCCAGTGAAAAGACTCCTGTTAAATCAATGGACTTTGGATCAGTCTTTATATGAACCAGAATGTTGCACGTCCCTGTCTATATGTCACTAACTTGCTTGTTGTATACCAGTGGAGGAGACATACCCAGCTTTCTGGGTATTGCACCAAATCTTGAGTATTTACTTTTTAAATGGGCAACTAAATCTCAAAATATTTAAAATCCAGAAGGGCTCCACAGACCTTAAGAGAACAGTGTTAAGGTAAGTCATTACTTGGTGCCCAAACTGGAAGTAGTTCAGTAACATTATTGATGTTAATCACCAAATAAATTATTTTAAAAACCAGTGTTTAACTTTTGTTGCATTAATAAAGCTGTATCATAAATTATTTTTGTAAACTTTTTGCACTTGTATTAATTTTTATTTCATGTTAGCTAGGAATCATATCTTTCCAAATTCAGTCTGTCTTTTTTCACTAGATAAGCTAAAAAACTGATGATCCTTTTTAAATTTTATATTGAAAACATTCCTTTTGCTCAGAAAATCATATTTTGAATATTCATCTTAGTCTGAAACTTTCCTGTACATGTGTTTTTTCTCCAGCTCTCTTCCTATATTGCCCAGTGCCAGTACACACACATCCTCCCATGAGCCTCCTCCAAAACCACCTTGAATGCTTCTTAGCTCATAAAATATATGGATGCGTACTTGAGACATAATCCTGTGAGATACTGAGAGCTCTCAACTCCTGTTCATTTCAGCTTTCAGTGCCTCTCAAGGAACATATCTCAAGGTCACGCTATTAGTCATCCATCCAAAAGTACAGACCTGGATTTTATTTTATTTTATGGTAGAAAGATAAAAGAAACTTAGCATGTTTTATTTTTAAGATCTGTAACCAAGAAGCTGTTTATGCACTTAGCAACACACTTCAGACTAAATATTCAGGCTCTAAAAGGACACTGAGTACTATTTTTGTTCCTCTTTGTAAGCAATTACCTCTTAGAGACTTAGCAATAAAATTACCTTTCCAACTAGTGTTGCCCTTTTTAATATTGATTTTTTTTGTCTGTTTTTCCTCATTGAGGTCATTATTGTTATAGCTGGTTTTGATTATGTTGGATTAGATTCTGCCTCCTTGGCTAAAACTTGAGTTTCTGAATCCATACATAATCCCATTGAAACCAATGGGACTTGTGCACAGGGAGCTACTACTTCCCTTGAGCAAGAGTAGCAAGACACGGCCCTTTGTGCACAAATACTGTTATGACGTGAGTGAGCACAACGGTGGAAAGGGCATTGACGGCTGAAGTAGCACAAAACAGTGTCTGTATGGGTCCTTCAGTTCTGTTTCAGTTTTCCTCCCAGGAAGAGTTAAAAGAATGCTAGTCTGTTTCCTCTTCTGCATATTGTCTTTAGTATGGTTAATTTCTAGGACTGAAAGTCAAAGCTTTTGTTTGAAAACTGAATCTGGTCCTCTGTGATCAACATGTTTTGTGCCTCCAGGATTTTTAGCTCATCTTTATTTTGAATGTAAACATCATCTACTAGTCCTCTCTCGTGGAAAAAATTCTAATTTCCAGTAGCCATTCTAAGAATGTAACATTTTAAAGGGAGGGTGTCATCTTGAAACTAATGTTTGTCTGAATGTTGCAACTACTATTGTGACAAAAAACACCTACCACTACCATAAATTAAATTGAAGAAAATATTTTCCCATTGATTCCTTTGTGCATTTAACAGCACTTGGCACAAGTAGGCCTTATTTCTACAGAGAGCTACAACCCCCCTTGATTTCAGTGGAGCTTTGGGTGGAAGCTTGGGAGGGGGGGTTGCATAAAGCTCATTGCAGAATCTTGGCCCTAGCTAAGCTCCAACAGTGCCTAACCCGGACCCTACTGTTGAAGGGGATGTTCTGTCCCAAATGGGAATTGCTACAGTGCCATGGTGGCCTGCATGCCATGTCCAAGGTTTCCAAATGGCTGTACTTCCATTTAAATGATTAAGGGTATGCAACTGAAAAGGGGAGAAAATCACTGCCCCGGACAATAGTTTTTTAAAGCTCCAGGCTGCCAGTATCCTTCGCCTCCCAGCAGAGATTCATCTGTAAAAAAAAGTTTACTTTAAAAATTCCCTGAAAACCCCCATTTCCCCCTGGCTCCCAACCTCGCTATCCGCCTTCCAACGAGCGCTAGCCCCCTACGCGGGAACCGGCGAACCCGGTTCTCCCGGCGCAGAGGGTCGGGGCCGCCTCTTGCCGCTGCTCTGAGGGTGGGCGCTGCCGCAGGCACTTTCCCTACGGCACCCAGGTGCCGGGCTCCTTGGCAGGAGACGCGCTGCTCGGCCGCCGCCTCGTTCCGTGGAAAGCCGGGCAACAGAGCCGCTGCCCGGCCCTAGGCCTCTGAGGCTGGCGGCGGCCGGGAAAGGGACTGGGTGAGGGGACGCGGCCGGGGGCTGGTGTGGTGCCCCCGGGCTTCCGCAGCGCAGCTCCTCTCGGGGCCCCGGGCCGGGCTCTGAACGGGATCGCGGCGCTCGCCGCAGCCTGTCCGCGCCCTCCAGCTCTGGGTTCTAGCCTGAGCGGCATGTGCTTCCCCAGGGCCTCTGTCGTGCCCGGCGTCCGGAGGCCTCTTCGGGAGCGGGGCTCGCCCTGTCCGCGCCGGCCGGCTGGCCCGCCCGCCTCTGAGCTCATGCCCACTTGGAATGCCGGCCCCTGCTTTCTGGGTGGCTCCCGTGTAACAGGTATGATGTCAAGTGTGATGCTGCTGCTACAGTGACTAAGCCAGCCTCCTTTGGCGCAGACGCGGTAATCCTATCTGTGCCGCTAGCGCGGGGTTTCAGAGTAGGGCATCTCATAATCAGGTCACATTCCGCCGAGGCGCCTCCATCCATCTCTCCCGAAGTCGGGAGATCCGAGAGGGAAGGAGACAAATCCTTGCTTTGCAAGAGGGGGAGAGGAAAAAAGACCAGGCTCGGAGATGAGAGCCCCGGGCTGCTGTCTGGTGCCACTGCTGCTGTTGGCTCTCGCCTTGGCGGAAGGGGACAGCAAAGGGGGTAAAGACGGAGACCATCCAGGCAATTTTATGGAGGACGAGCAATGGCTGTCTTCCATTTCTCAGTACAGCGGCAAGATCAAACACTGGAACCGCTTCCGAGACGTGAGTCTGCAGCCTAAACCCGGTAGCATGAAGTCCACCCTGGCGGAGGGCAGGCAGGCTGTTGAAAACCAAAAATGAGTGCAGCGGGGAAAACCTGTGCGAAAGAGACGCTGACGAGAGCGTTGCTATCTCTACTCTAAATGGATCCCTAAAATACACGGGGCGCCCTTGGTGGTCGTTGCTATAGGGAGGAGAGATTTAAATACGACTGGGCAGGCTTCTAATACCAGGGAGCTGAGTACGAACTAAACGCTATTTATGGGAAAAATTAAATGATTCCATTTGCAAAGCTGTTTAATTGTGCGCTAACTAGAGACTACCAGGAATTCATTCGGGTGATGGAAGCCAGAACAGTGTGTGCCTCGGCTAGGCAGCAGTACCCGATCGCATTAGATTGCACGGGGGCAGGGCGAGCTGGGCTGAAGGTGGTAACTCCCTTTGCAAACGGTGGCCTTTAATTAGAGGAAAGGGGAGGCTCGGAGCAGCCTTGCAGCTGGGGCAGCTCGCTGCGTCGTTCGGTGGAAAACAAAGCCGTTCCAAAGTGCTCTTAGGAGTTTGCAACGGTGCGTCTGGCAAGGTTATATGTGGCTGCTGGGCCGTTGTTAATGAACACCTCGGTGCGTAGACCTGTGCGTTGAGATGAACTGAGCAAGCGTGAATGTGTGAGGTTGAAAATACTGCAGACAAATGGTGGCGTTTTTATTGACATGTGTTCCCCTGCTCAGTTACTGCCTGCACATAATTACTCCCGAGCTGTCTAATGCTAGCGACTCCACATACTGCTGCTTCTTTCTCATTATATTATTAGATCCACAATAACGGTTTCCGGATGGCGGGATCAGACAGCAAAATGACAGACAAAATCATTAAGAAAGCGAGAGAAAAGTAGGAGGGAGCCAAATGGAAAAAATCATGCGTGCAAAAAAAGCAGCAAAATCCAGGTGTCAAAACAAAGCCCAACATGGAAATCGCTTTTTCTCTCCTGCGGTTTTTTTTTTAAATAAAAGGTTTATACAGTGTGCTAAGTGATAGATTGGGGTAGGAGAGGAAATAATAGCTCGGTCTGTCCTGCGCCCATTTTTCATTCTTATGTGCAGATTTCTCTCTCTGTGCAGGGTGGAGGCTGCAGGGAACTTAAAACCCGATGATAGCAACCAAAATGTGTTATAAGGAAGTGTCCAGAGGAGTCTGCATACGAGCAGAGTTATCGTGGAAGGAAAATGTATTAGACTTCGATAACTTGCAATTTTAGGGATTTGTTTAACTATACAGCTGATGCTTTCTATATTCTGCTCTGGGTGATGTGTGGACCCTGATTAAACTATTTGCTGCTCCTAAGTATATTTGTCAGCACAAAGTAGGGTGTGTTTGTTTCTTTATTTTTTCTTCTACATTTATTTTTTTTCTGTTTTACTTTTTGTTAATGTTGATTAAGATAAATTAAGAAGAAAGGATCATAGCTTCTTCTCTGGGATCTGCTGGATTGCAGTGTAAATATGAATTGTTCTATAAGCCCCTTCTGCAATCACAAAAGAGGAAGCCCTCTCCCTATATACCTTTGCAAGTGCTTAGTAATTAGAAGGCAGAATCAGAGGTTTCCTTTCATTTGTGTTTATGCACTCCATTTCCGAGCACCTGTAGATCACTGGGGAAAATGCATGAGTATTTTTCAACAGAGACTTTACATTTTTTCCCCTTGTTTAAAAAAGCTCAGAGGTTGTAAGGATGACAGATCTACAGCTATGGGGACTGGGAGCAGCTGTAGTTTCACTTAGAGGCTATTACATTAGAAGGAAAAGCAACTGGATTTAGTAATAAAACTTGAAAAAGGATTATGTTTTTGCTCTCTTGACACCATTTCCCCCGCTTTCTGAAACATTTAGTATAATAATAGGCACTAACCTTGCTTATATGCTGAATGTATTAATTGCCATCTTCTAGCAGTAGAAGTCAACAACCAGATGCAGTCCCCCTTTCATTGATGGTATTCTCAGGGAGGTTGTGGGTGGACTTGAAGACTGAATACATCTTTTCCAACTCTAATTTCTATGACCTTGTGGACAGAAACTGAGAAGAAAGGGGCTAAACCCATGGCTAATGCTAATAGAGGTTTGGTAATGGCCTGATCCAGATATAAATAGCCACAAATTGTATATTAAAATTATTTTTAATGGAGGCAAGTGACTAAATATCTGAACAATTTTCCTGGTGGTTCTTCAACCCTTTTACTGCAACATGTACTGTTGAATGTAATGAATTGAATGGTCTCAGGTAATCTCTGCAGAAGAGCTGTCATAACTAGTTTTCAGAGCTTATCCCTGGCTCTGGAAGGAGAGAGACAGGTGATCCCATCGGCCATAGTACGGGTTTTAGTCAGGTTTGTGTGAGGATGCTAACATTGCAGTGACTACTTGAATCTTACTAACCTGTCCTACAAGTAATTCAATGTTTTCAGTTCAGGGCATTGCTAATACAGTAACTTTCACAATTACATCTAGTCAATAGTAATCAGCTGTATTTAGTCTATTTTAGACTTCAATTTTATTTTGCTACGGTCCAAGACAAGTTCGAGTTTCTACTACCTCTTAATGATTATACTCATGCATTAGTTATTGATTTCAGAATATCTTACTGCCCAAGGAATTCAGTTTGTAGTACTTTGTGTAAGAGTAAAATAAATCTGGTATAAGTCATTACTGAGATGAACATAGTGGATCTTGTTCTAAATGCCACTGGATGTTGTTCATGTTTAAAACCAATATATGATATAGGATACTTGGCCATTTCTGCTCAAGACTAGAGCAGAGAAGGTTGTTGCAAGTCAGGATTGGGGTACTTTGTCAGAACAATGTGAAAACCTGGGATTAGAATAGCAGGTGGTCTGGAAAATTAGGATTCTGGTGCTTTGGCAGAGTTATGTGGGTAACGCTCATGCACACATCTCACATGCTGTGTTTATTTAAAGGTATTGGTCCCTCACTTTCTAAACACCAAATGAGAACATTAATAAAATTCATGGGTAAATGAATTAACCAGTAAATGCTGTGTGCAGTTCTGTCTGCAGAAGAATAGTGCCCTGTATCTTACTGACAGTGTGTAGGTTATTGGGTCTCCCATTTCAGTGGCTTTATGTTGAAAGGCTAATATATTCTTGATGCACTTAATGCTCAAGAAAGGAGTGACTAGCAGTCCTGATGAGATATTAAAACTGAACACACTGTGTGTATGTGAAGGTTTCCTTCACATGGTGCAGCCAATGCACCTCTGTTCTGGTCTGCAACACTTGCGTCCCTTCCAGTCTCAGATCTCTCCTGAAGGGAGAGGCTCCGATATCCTGCAATGCTTGACAGGGGAATGTGCATTTAGAACTAGAGTGATCACCAGAGTCATTTCACTTGTGACCTATATTCGAACCCAGGTCTTTAGGGGTGAAAGTTCCCTGATGGCTGAATTGGCTGTTAAATAACAGAGTGCAATTTTCTTGTAAGTCTATCACTTGTGTGGATGTTTGTGGAATAATTTATGAGTTAATGGACCAGCATTTCCCTTCTTGATATCAAATCCCAGAGAGATTACAAATAAAAGCATTCAGGGTGAATTATCCTAGTACTTAGGGTCGGATGTTTATGTCTCACAAAGCTACAAGGATTTCACAACTCATTGCAGCAGTCAGGCTGTATTCAGGAGATATACAGGACAGATCAGAGGTGTGCAAGGGAAGCCTGTTTATTGCTGTGCTTGGATCTGCAAGCACTTTCATTTAAACATGAGCGCCTACATTAATTCAGACATTCTCCTTGCCAAAAAGAGGACTCTGCGGCAGTCCTTAATTGGTGATGAAAGAGTGCCAGGACAGTATTCATAACTGATGCGGCAGGCTCCGAGGTGAGCTGCCAAGTGTAGTGGTGCTGAGGCTCAGCCTGACAAGCCCCAGCACAAAGTAAGGACTGTTGTGTTCCCATGAGATAATCCCAGAGCAGTGCATGGACCGTCCTTTTCCAGTTGCAGCCCTGTGTATGTGATTATGAATATGCATGCATCAGAGCTCTGTGTGAGCTGCTGGGGGTTAACTTCCTGTTAAATAAACCAATTACTTTAATAGCTAAAAAGAGAGGATAAAAAGAAAGGGGTTTCCCTGTTAAATGCCTTCCCCATGGAGACCTAATATAAATACAGTCCAATACAGGACTGATAATTGCCACTTGGAGTAACTTGTTAATGTGTTCACATCCCTACTTGCAGTTTGTGCATGTCTACATTTGTACTCACTGGCAAACATGGTAGTGCTGGAATGGATGCCTATGTGGACAGGGGTTTGTGTTTCTTTTCAAAGTTGCTTAGGCAGCCATTGAAATCCCATTCTGCTATGCCCATGGACTAAATTAAGCACTGAAGCAATTTTCAATAATACTGATAGCTAGCCTGGATTAATAAACAAGCCCTTGAGAGTTTATTTCTGCTGAGAAATAGTGTACCCGATGAGTCACAATTAGCTATTTAAATGGCAAAGAAATTCTAACTAAGTTAGCTAGTGTATTGAACTCTTGTTCTCTAGTGTAGGATGCAAACTAACATGGAGATGAGACACAGGATGAAAGGAAACAATTATTTGGCAGTGAAAAATCCTTCCTACTGTGTTCCCTGCACCACAGCTAGAACAAACTCAATTGTTCTTGCAGTTGTTTGGGAATTTGTTTTGCTCTATTTGTTATTGTGCAGTGTCTCTTCCTTTCTTTCTCTCTCTCCTTGGGGTGTCTGTGCTGATCCAGTCTGGTTCTCAGAGGCTATGCATCATCAGAAAGCCACACCTGCATAGAACTGCCAAATGCTGCAGTATTACTAATCATGACATGAGAATGAAGGCTATTGATTGAGATGAAAATAACCACTTTGTCAGACCAAGACAAATTCCATTCCTCTACCCAAGATCAGCATTCTCACTGCTTTCCCAGTGTTCATTTCTCTGCTTCTTTGATTTAGCCAGAGAAACCAAACCCTTCAACCAGGATATGCTTCTGAGCAGAATGCCCTCTGAATTTTAATGAGGTAGAATACTTGCCAGTGATGATTTGCACTGCATCAGGACACATGTTTTCTGTGAATGGGAATATCAGCTAGAGAAGAAAAAATATCAGTGTGCCATAGATTTTGGATTCTAAAACTCTAGGGCTGCTGCAGGCTTCTTGGGCAAGAACTGTTTTGTGCAAGGGTTCTTGCACAAAAGATCTTGCACAAGAGCGTGTCCAAACTGCCATGTGCTTTTGTGCAAGAGATGTGCTTTTGCACAAGAATGTCCATGGCAGTGTGGACGCTCTCTTGCGCAAGAAAGTTCTGATAGCCATTTTAGCCATAGGGCTTTCTTGTGGAAGACAGCCCTGTTGCCTGTCTACACTGCCTTCTTGTGCAAGAGGGCTTATTCCTCCTGGGGAGAGGAATAATTTTTGCGCAAGAAGCCCTCTGTTCCGATGCTTTACTGTAAATTTACTTGCACAAGAACACGTGTACAGTGTAGATGCTCCACGAGTTTTTGCGCAAGAACGGCCATTCTTGCGCAAGAAGCCTGCAGTGTAGATGTAGCCTAGGTGTTCTTTCCTACTGGAATTACAAACCCAAGTGATGCCCATATTACTGCTGAACTGTGACCCCTAGTGCAGTTTCGGAATGATGCCAGGGCTGAGCCCCAGAAGTTCCAGTAGGAACTCCCTGCCTGGTATCTCTTGTGACAGGATGTCACTTATAAAGGACTGTGGACTCCCTAGTCCTGGCAATTAAATTCCCCCTCACTGTCCATACAGACACTCAACCCTTCATTAAAATCTTCACTTAACCTAATCTTAATGTTATATTGGTCATCTCAATCTTGTCTGCCTTAGTTAAGCTTGGAAAGTCACACTTCTGCCTGTAAATACAAGGACAGAGACATGTGTAAGCACAGAGACCAGCATAGAGGTCCTGATCTGCCTATGGTTTAACTTCCCTTCCCCTGTAAACGGGAGTATATTGAGCATATGGCAGGACACTGTAATCTTTGCAGTCATCCTCAGTTTAAAAGGTGAGGGCTGCAAAGACTGTAAATTGCTCAAGCCAGCTAACTGTGTTGAAGTCTCCACTGATGCATCCTGGATTGCCTGTCACCCTGCTTCCTTCACAATATTGAAAAGAAGAAGATAAATTAAAAGCAAAACATCCTAACACTTGCAAAATTAAGCCCCTGAAAGTCAGATAATTCTAAAATTTAGGATCTTTCTTTCAACATCATCTCATCCACACTCCTCTATAATTTTGCAGGAGGAACCTTAATTTGTGGGATTTTCTGATTTTGCAGTCCCAGTATCCTAGTCACACTAATTATGTTGCTTTTATTATAAATAGAATATTCAGGAGAAGGATTTTTATAAAGAAAACTGTCGAGGCAAATCTTTGAGCCAGATCTTCAGTTGATAACATGTAAACCTGCTCAGTGCTATTATACCAGTGGAGCTCAGTCAACTCAATCATAAATGTGAGCTCAAGTGTGTCCCCAGTCTGGCCACTAGCCATTACCCCAGTGGGAGACAGCTGGGGCATTTTGGTGAAATTGTAATGTCAGCCAGCCTGGGGAAAGTTATCAGTTGTCACTGGTGGCCTCAGGCACAGACTGTAGCCCTTCTTGTTTGCACTTGTACCTTCATAGCAGGATAGTAACGTCATCTATCACACAATTATTTTTTAGCCATTCAAAATGTTCACTGACTAAATCGCCCAGTCCTTATAACTTACTGAACAATGTATTATACAATAGTCTTTGTAATATACATGATAAAATAACATTAATGCTACATAGAGGCACAAAGCTGAAATTGTAGAAAGTCAGCTAAACAGCAAATGAAGATTTCTACAGTATCTGGCTGCATTGTGCATCTGGTGTGAAATGAACTTGTGGCCTATGTCTGGTTCCCAAGGAAAAGTGTAATAATAGAATACTATCACAGCTGACATTAAGGGCCTGTCTATCCTGTGATAAACCCCCTTGGATGACCTGTAGCAGCTCGTTTTGGCTCTTAGGAGGTCAAACTGTGGGGCTATAGAATTGCAGTGTAGACATTTGGGCTAGGGCCAGTTATATCAGTGGAAATTACAAAAGCAAACAAATACCCCTTACAATGATGCCAGTTGCCTCATCAGCACATTCCTGCCTAAAATGTGAAATTCTGAGGAATTGAAAAGAGTTATTTTCTTTTTCCTTTAATTTTCCTCCCTGTGTCCTTATTCTGCTCTAGAGCACTTAATGGTTTCCCAGTCAGTGACTTCCCTCATATTCCACTCCCTAGTTAGGAAGTATCTGAATATTTAATAATTTGCTGGGACAATCCCAAAATCCCTGTCAATCATGAGGAGAGTGTTGTGTTAAGAATGAGCAGCAAGAAAGCGGAAGGATCAGAGTCTCCCAGCTCGCAGCTGCAGAGAGACACGTCCAGTTTTTTGTGTTAGGTGACCCTAACATATGTTGTTTGAGTTTGTCTCTAGACCTGCTACACCATGATGACCACAGAATTGTGTTGGCTAGACTATCACGATTTTGAAGAGATTCCTACTATTTTTCATTGCTTGAGAATCCTGCGAGTCCTGTTGGTGGCCTATTTGGCAGGGGATCAGAGGCACCGGTCTCTCTACACACTGCACTTTGGCCTTAGTTTCCAAACCTGGCTAGCAGAAAAGCAAAAGCAGAATTTGCATTCTATTTTATAGTCAAGTTCAAGGGGCCCTAAGGGATCTGAACCTGTATATTTGGATGTTAACTGGTAACCTCTTGTGAGCAAAGCAAGATCTTAGGAAGGTGGGACCCGATCAATAACTAGTCTTTCCCTCCGTGTATTAGTTAAAGCCCTTTGGCCTCAGAGCTTTGCCTTCCTCCGTTCCCCAGTTCTGGTTGCACAGGGGAATATGATCATTGACACTAACTGTGTGAGGGCTTTCTTGCACTGCCCCTCACCTTCCCCCAACTGAAAACTAGTGTCAAGGGAGGAGCTCACACTTTTAATTCTGGGTTTGCCACCCTCCATTTAAAGCTTCCTTTCTTAGTGGTGTCATACTGTCACGCTCCCTTCTTTAACAAGGTATTGAGGAACAGGCATACATTGAAGAAACTCTGGGTTAGAGAGGATTAGTCATGGTATGTTAGATAGCAAGGGGTGTGCTGGGGAGGAGAGATTGCAGTAAATTCCAGCCCCAATTCTGTGGGGACAAAACAGGTCATTGCTGTGCACAAGCTAAAGACTTATGTGTTTTGGTGATTGTGTGTTCACTGCATGTTGGGGTGTGTTGTTCATAGGTTGGGCTCTGTTTTTTGTATGGCTTATAGGTGCTGGGATGTTGGGGAGAGTGTCCCTGTCAGGTATTTTCGGGGGGTTTCATCCATCATTGTCTCTACTGTTCAGATTCTCAGGCGCTCCTATAAGAGTATAAAATTAGCTGTGATAGAGGGGACAAGGGGGTCCCATGTAGACACAGAGTTGGGATTTATCTGTGAGAGACACAGTAGATGAGGACATGCCTCCAGAGCTTTATGTTAACGAGGGGAAAGTGGATGGATCATGGACTCAGTCCATGAGCTGACAGTCATGAGATACGATGCTCTTAGGTAATAGCTGTCAAAGATTCTTGAAACCTATTCGATTGTTGAGTCCATCTCCTGAGAGCAGGCATATATGATGTCATACTTGATCTTGGTGAAGAAGCTGCAAAAATCTTTTCTCTGTCCTCTGCGTTATTTACCACCTCTCCCAGCGTAGCGTGGCTTACGCATTTAATGAACATTCTGTGACTCCCAGACCATTAGACCTAACTCTGACCCCTGTGGCATCCCTCTGCTCCATCCCATCATTAATCTCTTTACGCTTGTCCAAGGCTTTGATTCCAAGCCAAAATCAACTGGGCCACCACAGACTTAACAATGAAGAGGATACCAAAGGGGGCAAAGGATTAGTGGATGCTTTTCTAATGGGGGAGCTACCAGAGCAAACGGAGTGTCTGTCTGTTAAAGTGTCATACTAAGATGTAGCCTTGCCCCCTCTTGTTTCCAGCCCCTCCTGTCTTGAACTTCACTGCAGTCCAGAGTTCATGGAGGTGGTTTTTTTTTTAAACCAGGATTCATTCCAGTGACTTTTAAGTGGTTTCTTGGTATATTGTAACTACAGCACATTCTCTATCTAGTGAAACACAGAGTGGCTTGGAAATACTGTCAATGTAATTGGGTTTCTAGGAAAATCCTACGGCTGGTGTGTCTAGTGATGGCCATTGCACTCTTTTCCCCTGGGAATGGCCTCTGGTTTGGGGGATTCTATTTGAGATTACTGCCCCTGAGGAAAGCGTCTTCTGTGATCTCCTGTTTTCTCCTGCTCTTTGGACCTCTTGGGTCATGGCAGCCATCTTCTTCACCAGGAAGGACTAGCCAGGACTCCACTTGAGGCTGTCACTTTCACTGACTAACTGGTTAGTGCAGAGTTGCCTTGGCCAATGTGAGATGCTCCCTCCGTGCAGAGACTGAGTCAGATGCATCCGCAGCACACCTAGAACCTGGTCTCCCATTCCAGGGAATGGAGAAAATGAAAGCAGAACACCTGTAATTCAGACCAGCCATATATTCAGTGGTGAGCACACGGACGGTTTCTAGAGACTAGTCAGGCTCTCACTATCCGTTCTGTGGGCTGTGGTGATTCTTTTGTTAAGCTGTCTAGTGGTCTCAACCAAGATCAGGGCCTTGTTATGCTAAGCCAATGCTGGGTAACCTGAGGCCCACTCGGGCTCCACCTAAAGCCTGCACACCCCCTGGCTGCCCTCTTCCCCTGTGTGCACTGGATCACAGGAGCACTGGACTTCCTGTGCCTTCCCTGCCCAGCACTTTCGGAGGTGCTGCAAATTGCCTGATTTGCGCTCTGTCCCAGCTGCTCCCCCTTCCTCCCAGAGCTGGATCACCGCAAATCAGCCATAATTCTCTGAGACATTTTAACTCATTTCCATAGCAACAGTTTGAAGCCACAAAGCCTAAACCATCAGTGAATCGTCTTTAAAAATACTTTTCATTAAGAAAAAATAAAGGCGTTACAGGCAGTCCCCGGGTTACGTACAAGATAGGGACTGTAGGTTTGTTCTTAAGTTGAATTTGTATGTAAGTCGGAACTGGTACATATTGTAGGGAAAACTCTAGCCAAACATTTCTCCAGAGCTCAGTTTTATTCTCCCACACCTCACTTCCCTCAGTCCTTTATTCTCAAGCTGAGGTGTCTGCTGAGAAAAGCCGCTCCGCGTCTCCCTGGTCTGCTGGGGTGGGGGGGGGGAGCGCTAGCTTCGCGTCTCCCTGGTCTGCTGGGGGGAAGCAGCTAGTGCGGGGTTGCCTCACCCCGTTTGTAAGTAGGGATCCGATGTAAGTCGGATCCATGTAACCTGGGGACTGCCTGTATTACTAACTTAGGGTATGTCTACACTACCCCGCTAGTGCGAACTAGCGGGGTAATGTATGCATACCGAACGTGCAAATGAAGCCTGGGATTTGAATTTCCCGGGCTTTATTTGCATAAGCCGGCCGGCGCCATTTTTAAATGCCGGCTTGTTCGAACCCCGTGCCGCGCGGCTACACGCGGCACGGGCTAGATAGTTCGGACTAGCAAGCCATTCCTCGTGGAATGAGGCGTACAGATAGTTCGGAATGGCTTGCTAGTCCGAACTATCTAGCCCGTGCCGCGTGTAGCCGCGCGGCACGGGGTTCGAACAAGTCGGCATTTAAAAATGGCGCCGGCCGGCTTATGCAAATAAAGCCCGGGAAATTCAAATCCCGGGCTTCATTTGCACGTTCAGTATGCATACATTACCCCGCTAGTTCGCACTAGCGGGGTAGTGTAGACATACCCTTATTTAGCCTGCTTGTTAATAGACAATTGGCTAACTTCTGTCCTGAATCTGCCTTGGCCAAGGACGCTGCTTATGTTGGGTTCATGTTTGCTCTATTCTTCCGTCTTCTTGAGTAGCTTATGGGACACCCCAAGTTTGGGATGTTGTATTGTGAGGCTGCCCAAGACTGAGAAAAAGCATCACAATGTGTGGCTGTTAAAAGCAGGTCATCCCCTTTTATAAGGTTGTAAATATGCTGCATATAAAGAGTACTTGGTATTTATTTGCATTAGCATAGAACCTAGAGGTCCCTTCCATGCTTGGAGTCCCATTGTGCCAGACACTGTCCATGCAAATACAAGATCATCACTGTTCCAAAGAGTTTGCAATCTAAAAAAAGACAAAATAGACAAAAAATGAGGAATAGGCATGTTCTTATCCCCAGTTTAGGTATAGGGAGGGGAGATGCAAAGAGATTAAGCAAATCCATTCTCTGATATGTTAATATAGCAAAGGTAAAAGATCAACTGGTCCATATTCAGCACTAGAAGCTCGTGGTTCTGTCTCTCTTAACTACAATGTACAGCTAAGCACAGACTGCCTGGCATACCTGGGCTGGGAAACCAAGTACAGTAACTTACACAAGTACTAAACCATAACTATGGAAATAATATTATGCTTTGCTATGGCATCTTTCATCCAAGGATTTCCAAGCATTCACAGATGATGATGATGATGATGATAAAACCTAACAACTAGAGCCTTGGGTGGATACAAAATTTGTATTTGTGTGTGATCTGCAAACATGGTCTGTGGATATGTGGATATCTGCAGATTTACAGGGCTCTACTAATAACCAGAACTGGTCACATGTTTTTTCTGTTGGAACAGTTTTCCATTGGAAAATGCTGATTTCACAAAAGCAAAATGTTTCAAGGCAGCCTGTGGTTGTCAACTTTTGATAAAACCATTCTGCCTGACAGGTTTCTTGCCATCCCACCATCCAAGTGACTCGCAGATAGGCTCCCTGGGCTGCTCAGTTCTCTGTCTGCCCAGCAGATGAGTGGCCTGGCTTTGTGGGATGTTTGCCTGCCAGGCTGCCCAGCCAGCAAGCTCGCCAGGCTGCCCAGCCAGCAAGCTCTTCAGGCTCCCAAACACTGCATCTGGCCAGCTCTCAGTATCCTTGGCTCCCCATCTACCTACTTGGTACTCCGTGGATCCCTGGCAGTCTACCTGGTGGACTGTCAGGATGCCAACATCCAGCCCGTCTGGCCGCCTGCCTAGAAGGAACCTGGGAAGCTAGCCAGCTGGGGAGCCAAGTCACCTGCTGTTTAGGCTAGGAGCCTGCAAGTGGACAAATTCCATTTTCAGTCTCCAGAAATGGAATTTTTCTTGCTTTTTTTTTTCTCCCATAAAAATGTTTAGAGTTGTTCTTGTTCTGGTTCAGAATAAAACCTTTTTCAGAATCTCTAAATTTTCATGGAATCTAGTTCCTGCCCATCTCTCCAAAGAACTTTCTGTAAATAAGGGAAGCTGGGTAAATTGAGGCACAGAGTGACTGAAAGGAGTGTCATGGGAGGCTTGCAGTGACCTTAGAAATAGACACAGTTTTCATGCAAACGTCCATGGCAATACAATGAAAGGGATAAGAAATACAGACCTGGCTATCCCTTCATCCCATCCCTCTGTTGCCATGACTTGTCTTGCAGAATTATTTCTGACCAGAAATGCAAGGGACCAGCTGCTTCCTGAGAGCTGCAGCTGCTCAGCACCTCCGAATATCGGACCCACTGTTGCCAATGTGAACGTATTTCGCCAGAGGGAACGGAGCCATGTGACTTGTCAGCACAGCCCACTGCGCTGTTGAGTCTCATTTTAAAAGCCATCGCTGTCGTCTTTTCTCCATTTAGAAGACAGCTCCTGTTCTCAGGCAGTGCACTGACATGTATTGTATGTTACAGCAATTATCAACCACTGTGGCTCGGTTGAGATTTCTGCTCATCTTTTCTGTTTCCATTTCTTTTCCCTCCCCTCATCCATAGGAATAGTCCCGGTCAGGCTTTCACTGTGTGTCTGGGCATCACTGAGAGATGCAATGCACCTTGCTTCTCAAAGTCACTGTCTTCACATTTCCCCTAATGTGCCTGAGTGCTGCTGTAATGGATATGCAGAGCACAGTGACCTCACTCAAGCAGAGTGCATGGGCTGCGAGCACAGACCAGGCAGCAATTATGACTTTCACTGAATTGCATCTGGCCCACAGAAGCTAATGCAGTCAGTCTGTGCTGCCCTGAGTTTTGCTCTTTCTTTGCTCTTGGCTTCCCAGATACTTGGGGGTTATGTGTTTTGTTATTTTTTTCCTTTTGTTTTTTACTCTTATCTGTGCCTGGCATGTCCTTCGCATCAGACATCACTCTCTTCCCTTTTTTAAATCACTTAATTTATTTTTCACTTTTTTCTCTTCCTTTTCTTTATTTACTTTCTTTGTCCCTTTAAAATCTCTCTCTTCCCAAATATTCCTTTCACTCAGGTGGTGTTTGCTGTTCCAGGATGCACTTTGTGTATCAGAATTAATAAGCTGTCGGCTTTCCTCTTACACAGAACTTGACAGAATTTCTAAAAGTCTTTCCCTGAAAAGCCAGCATGAACCAAACTTAAAATGGTTTTTCCTTTGGATGCTTGGAGCCCCTTCTATGCCATGCTGCGTGTTAATATCCATTGCTGTCCTTTTTTATTACTGTTAAGGTTGTTTAATGATTCTTTGGAGATTTTTGCCCCATCATTGTGTTGCCAGGGCACCTAATCCATAGTTCTTCCCAGGGGCCAGAATGAACAAGCACTTTTTCAGCTATGCAGTAACTGAGCGCAAGAGAGAACAGAGAAAGAAGATCCGCTTTGCCCCAATGAGTTGCTGCTGTGTTGATGCTTTCCATGCAGGGAGGTTGCAGACACCCTGTTGTACTGTTTAGAGAAGTGTGTGTGTGGAACTTTGGAGAGAGACCCAACAAACCTGACTTTTTAAAAAAAAGAACAGGACTAGAAAGTGCCTTGCATGATGTGTCAGCCTCATTATCTAATGTAGTGCAGAGCTTTTTGCGCGACTGTAATGAAATTAATGAACGTCTCTACTTTTCACCTCTGTCCTGGGCTTATCTGCTGTTCTTTTTAAATCTCATGCAGATGATCAGCCAGCCAACAGAATCAATAGCTGGTCCTGTTCCCTACGTGTATGGATATAAGTGAACCTGGTACTCTTTTGACAATGCTGGATTGATATCCCTGGTGGCCTAAATCCTCTTATCGGGTGTGTATCAGCAGAGCTGGTAATTCAGGCCTTTGTGAATAATACCCTAGATTCCTACATCAGTGATGATCTTCTGTGCTGGGGCCTGGTGTATTGCTCCTGGCTCCTACCCTTTGAGTCATGTACCATGATAGACTGTTACAAACCCCACAAATGGTGAGAGGCGCCAGCAGTCATTGTCTGATGCCAGCCCAAAACTTTTGCTGTATATTTGGACAGTTGCCTGAAAACATTGGGAAGCCCTGGCCCATTCATTTATACAGTGGATAATCCAGGGGCACTTCTAATGCAGGGTCTATCTCCCTCTCCTGCCCTCCCACCACATACCTCAGACCTGTGTTAGCTAGATTACCTGTAAAGTGAGTAGTTCAGCTATCCGGCCCACTGAGTTCCCATAGTACCTGTGCTGAGGCTGCCCAAGGGCTACCAGTTGTGATCTCATCTATCTAATGACTGTGGCTGTCCATCAGAAATTGGAGAGAGCTACCGGCTAGTAATAAACAGGCCACTAACGGACTTCTGTTATTAATGACTTTCTGTCATTACCGATCTGGCCATGATTGGAGATTCAGCTGAGCAAGGAGAGAGGCTCTGTTTCTCATTACTGATCTTTGCACCATCCAGTCCTCAAACTGCTCCATTTTTTTTACTTAGGAGCTCTGCTGCTATTATTTTGAAATATATCTGGTGAGCAGGAGGGAAAAATAAAGCATGTCAGTAGTCTTATGATCTCAGCATGAGCAAGACCGCTCTGGTATGCGATTATGCACCCAGATGTTAGGCTGCTTCTGAGGCCTGTGGATTAAAAGCTAATTGACACCAGTTGACTGCCAGACTATTTTCCTTCTGACTAACCAGCAACAGAGCTGATTTCCAAGCTGACTGTGCCAATGTCACGGATACTGAGTATTCAGTATAACACAACACCCTACGTCTATCAGTCAACTCCTTTGCCAGCCTCCCTCTTTCCATCTGGAAGCACACCTGCAGAGGAGATGTATCTGGTGCACATCATGCTGCAGCCAGGTGGAAGAATCCATGACTTACTGTAGTACTGAGCACCACTAATGACTTTTGGATACCCCAAGACTCCCATCCAGTCAGACCAAGTGTGTAAATTAAATAACTATTTGTCCAAATTTGTTTATCTTGAAGGTGTCACAGGGCTCCTCATTGTTTTTGTTGAAACAGACTAACATGGCTAGCCCCCTGATAATTATTTCTGAAACATTTCTCATTGCATTTCTGAGTATCTTGAGTGTCTAGCAATTAGCTGGCAATTGAGAGCAACAGCCCAGCAGTTTTCCCCTTGCAAAGGTGAAGGGAAAGAAGCTGAGCAAATTGCAAAAAATTTTGTCTTATGCCTTTCTTTGTATGCCTGGTGGTGTTTTCCTATCCTTAATCTTGTGGACAGCAAGAGTGGTAGCAGCAGATTTGAATTTTGGAATGTTTGTTTCAAGTTGATAACCAGAAAAATGAATACATCAAAGGCGTGTCTCTCCTTGTGACTGAGCTGCAGTCAATCAATACAGAGCTATTCTTTACCAGCACAATACAGCTGCTGATTTCTCTACAGTCCTAGTCAGCACCACAATACATACATCTTTGATTTAACCTTAAATGTAATTGTTGCTTTCCAGATCAAGACTGTTTATCCTGTCAGAAAGGGGTTGAGTTTTCTGCTCTTCTGCAAAATGGCTTTTTACCTCCTTAGAAGTGCAAATAAAAAAGGGATTAAAAATGAGCCCAACCTTTCTTTTAAAAAGGATAATGGTGATTTTATATTGTAGGTTCTACTAACCTATTCTCAGACTCCCTCTGTAGGTGCCTAGACTGGATGGAATTTTCATTCCCTTGTCACCCTCTCTTCCAATCTCCTGATATAAGAAGAGGAGCAGCTAAAACCATAAACATTTGTACATTGCTGCTGATGCAATCTGCCTGGCATGTTTCTAGCCGACTGAAAGCTGCAGTTAAGTGGTGGGTAAAGTGCATGGAGCATGTGAGGCACTTTAAGGTCCTTTGGGATGAAAGGTGCTGCAGAAATGTCAGGTGTTGTATGTGAGAGCTTGGCGCCTACTGTGCACATGTTTGATCTGCACTGGCACAACTTTGGCTTCCAATTTGCAATGGTGGGGAAAAGGGTGAACTGCCAGCAACATACATATGTTGTGAATTTTGACAGCAAGCAAGCCTGTGGCAGCAACTGCTGTCAGTGCTAGCCGTCCTGGGAGTGCCTGCTGTCCACGTTGCTTGAAGATGTTATGTAACCAGAGGCTACTAGAGCTCCAGGGAGGCCAATATTGTTGCATGGTTACCTCGTCTGTCTATATTAGGCTCTATCAAAGGGTAAATGACCTGGCCAGGAAGAGCGGCTGCACTGTTAGCAGGAGAGAGAACAGAAATGTAGTACCAGGAATGCCATAACATGGGAGCAGAGAAAGGCGAAGCCCCCACCCATTCCCCCAATTCCGAATATATTTGGTAAAATTTTGTTCCTCAGCTGATAGTGCTGCTGCTGCAGCCTCGGAGGCAGTGTAGTGCCAACCCAGCAGGTGGTCTCCCCATGCCCATAGAGTCATGGTGTCCAGCATGCTAGCCACATGTGGCTATTTGGTTGGTTGAATGTGGCCAGTTCACTATAGCAGAAGCCACTCTAGTGGCCACTGCTTCAGAACTGGTTGGATGCCACGGCCATAGAGAATGGCAGAGACAGAAGGGCTGGGGCTGCAGCTGCTGCCAGCTGGCAGAGGTGGTGCTGTCTCTCCTGGGTTCCCCACGGGCTGCCGAAGAGGGAGGAGGGGGTCGAGGAGCTGGCATTGTGTGTGTGTGGGTTGGGGGCGTGGCAGCCAGGAGGTGACTCTGTGGGTGCAGGTTCGGGGAGAGGTGGTGATAGCCTGGCAACAGCATTGCTACTCTTATGCCTTTTTTGACTGTGCAGGCCCCACTCAGGAGCCTGAGCTCTACCACTGCTTCCTAGTAACACATGGGCAGAGCAGGCTCAGTCCCAAGTGTCCAGCCTGGCAACCGGGGGGCACTAATGCTGAGTATGTGGCTGGCACAGAAAGCACTAACCACACTCAGCAATTCAACTTCACGGCTTGGTAGCTGATCTGGTAAGACCCACCCCTGCTCCCCACCAGAATTGCTGTTTAGTTTAGACTCACCCCACTTCACCCTTGCCTCCTTAAACCCCCAACGAGTGTCCCCGAGAGTTGGAGTCACTGAAAAGGAAAAAAGGAGGAGACAAAGGTGAAGAGTGCTGGCAAAGCAATACACTTGGTCACACCTAGACCAGTCAATATGGGGGAGCAAGTCAAGCGCCTTTGCATCTACAAGATGTCACGGAATAATAGCTAAATTACTGTCTGAGTAATTGCAGCAAAAATCTTCTCAGGATTAAAAATGAGGCACTAAGGGTCCTCTTCGGTGCATCTGTTCTCTAGCTGCCAGTCTTCCCTGTTCTTGAAAGCTGCTAAGTGTCTTATGAAATGTAAAGAATCCCAAGAAGATGGCATTTACTTAATTTAACAGGGTAATAATGGAAACGGTTTGATTTGGAGAGGCGTGTGTGGCAGAACCCACTGTCATTTTTATTACACCAAATCAAGGACCATCCAGTGGACTGATGCCTGGAAAGAAACTGGGAGTCCCTGTCTGCAAGCAGGAAGGGGTCCTCCTAAGTTGGGGTGCAGGAGAGTTATGTCAGGTAGGCCTCCACAAGTCAAGCCAGGTTGTTACTTTGGCCAAAGACTAAACACTTTCCTCAAGAAGTCCCAGCCAGTCAGGAGAATGTTGAAAGAAGAGAGGTGAGCGTTTCCTGCCCTTGTTCAGGAAAAGGAAGGAAAAGGATAGTAGCTGCTGACAGGAAAAAGGACTCCTGGCCTAGCAAGCAGCTGCTTTTGAACATTTGATAGCTTTGATTTTCACACTTTAGTTCCATTATGGTAGCCCATGTCCCTTCCTGTGCTGTAACCAGCAGAGCTCTGTCGAGGAGACATGTTGGTGAAAGGTGCTGTTCTGACAGTCACAAGAGACTGAAATTTTCTGTTCCTCCATTAGCTGCCCTGCCAATGTGCCACTGCTGAGGGTGAGAGGGTCATTCAGTTTCCATCTCTTTGCTGAGGCTACCACTTTAAGACTTGGATGGTTGTGAATCAGGAACTAGTCTTGTACCACATGGTCATTTCACAAAGAACATGTAAGCTGCCAGTTGTACGCTGTAGGTCTCTATTGCATTGGACTGGATTTGAACCAGGTACTAGACGGTGAAAGGGTCTCTGCCATTATTGATCCAGGCTCCCTGCTGTGGTAGCACCATGTGTGGCTGTTAAGAAGACTTGGAGGATAATAAATGCATGTTCTGACAGAAAAATGGCAGAACTTTTAAGACCACTTGAAAGGAAATGCAGGACAACTCAGGCAGTGCAATCACACAAGAACCCATCATCGCACGAGATGGCTCATGGTCTGATAAAAGCACACAGATCTCTGAACTACTGAGTGTGCTTTACCAATGGCACTACGTAGCTCAGCTGCCAGGAGAGTGGCAGAGACAGAGCTGATCTTGGATCAATAATACAAAATGGAATGGATGCAAGCAAATAGCTGCTTCATTGTGGTCCTGCAGCACTGGCTCTGTCACCTGGTCTGCGTGCTGCTAGCTTCTGCTGAATAGTAAAGCACAGCATGTCCCTGGGGAACAGATGGGCTGTTGCAATTAACCACATCTGTTGGTATCTGCCAGAAAACATTTTTTCCTTCTGTTGCCCGCCCTGCACTCTTCTGAGCTGAGAAAAGTGACAGCAAGCTCACCTTCCAGAATCTCCTCCCATTCTGTCCTGGGGCTGCTCCTCTTCAGGAGGCGTCTCGCTGGACAGCTCCTCCGTGGTGCTGGACAGTGTAGTGGCATTTTCCCATTCTGTCCTTAGCAGGTAAAGGGATTGTCCCAGAAAGCCTGGTACACTCCTTAGAAAAGGGCTCCCCCAACAGTGTATGTGCTGTGTCCTTTAGCTTCCACTCTCAAGAAACTCAAGGCCAGAGCTTCCTGTCTGAGCTCTCTCTCTGATGTCCCCGTAAAGGAAAATTCACATAGAGGAAGCTAATGGCTACTTGGCCCAGGTTCTCAAAAGCTCTGCAGGGTCTGTTAGTTCATCATGTATCCCAGCTTGGATGTGTGATTGTTGTTTCCACTCTGACCGGGATCACCAAGAAAATGTCCAGCAAAACAGCTACTGAGGGGGTATCCCTCAGCCTGCCGCTTGTGGAGTGAGGCTAAATAATGGGGCCGTGAGCGGTGATGAGTGGATTTCTGACTCCTTCCACATTTCTGTGTCTGATGCATGTGGATAGTTGGCCTATGCTCCTACAATGTCTGCCTGCTCTGGAAGCTAGCATACATAAATGGCAGCTGCTGTGTGCCATGTGCACAGCTGGATGTGATGTCACTACCGATGCATCTAGAACAATATCTACATTGACCTAGGCATGACCTAGGATGTGATAGATCCATTGGCACGAGAAAGTCCACAGCCAGTGAGGGAGCATCTTATTCTGCTTATTTATCTTCTCTCTTCTGATCTCCAATTCACCATTTCTTCTCTCTAATTTCCTCTATTCTCCCCTAGCTCTTATTGTGATGGAATATTTTGCTCCCCATTCTCTGAAATGGGACATAGTTTTCTAAAATCCATGTTGTTTACATGAGAGAGCATCAGAAACATTTGAAGTTTGCTATGTACTAACAAATCAAGGTGTTTGTGGTGTGTTGTGTGTTTTTTGTTTTGTTTTGTTTTTTTAATTTTGCCCTTTGGGTATTTTTTCTTTAATTCTTCTGAGGTCCTGACTGTGCACCTTCAGGATTGGAGGAGGAAGTGAGTATTCCAAGTATCCCCTCCACAGCCTTTGTTCTGGTGCCATTCTTCCCTTCTATACCACAAGATCAGGCTCTGTCTGTTTTCTGTGCTTTCCGCTCCTGAGGGAGCCTCTCTCTCCAGTGACCTGCACTGACAACAATCATTTTCCTCACCTCCTACTATAGAATGTGACACAAACAAAAAGTGCTGGCTCACAGGTTTTATTTAAACAATCTTGTGCAGTCTGAAAATAAACCTCCATAGGAACTAGGCAGGGACTAATTAAATCCCCTGCAGCCATGATCTCAGTGATGGTATTTGAAAGAGACTTGGATTTCGGGACTTTTCAATGTGCACATGCCATGGTACTGCTTTATTGCATATAGCATCTTCCGTGCAAAAGGCTTCCTAAAGTTATCTGCGGAGTTAAATAACAAAGCTGCAAAGAGGTGTAATGGCCAATAGCAAAGGGACAGAGAGATTCTGAGGTTGGAGAGAGAGAAATTAGATGCAGGATTTCATATCCAGATGGGGAAGGAGAGTCAAGGAGAGGTGGAACTGCAGGAGGCCACTCCCAACATCTGGAGCTGCAGAGAAGACCCTGGCACCAACACTGTCCACATTCTATGGAGGGACAGAGAGTAGATGGAGGCTATATAGGTAGAGGGAGAGGAGAGGAAAGTGGTCAAGAGCCCAGATTTTTCTCTTGTGTGTAGGAGTAAATTGGGACTGACTCCACTGAAATTCACGTGACGTTACACCTGTGTAGAATGGGTTTAAGTGCAGGGAGCTGTGAGATGTGCTGTGTTTGTTTAATGTTCCCCCAAAACAGTTCTTGCTCCCCTGATAGTGCCAGCTCAGTGATACTTTAGGAAAGGATAGGCTCTGTATTCTCTCCCTTTTCTGGCCTCAGCAAGTGAGCATTTCTTCCCCATTCCATGCAGCTGACTGAGTACTACCTTCCCCATCTCCATCTCATCCTGGCTAGCTGGGTGAGGGCTGTTTCTTTCTCTGCTATTAGAACACAGGTTGTCATTTTCTCCTTCTTAACAATTCACTAATAAGCTTGGTGTGGAACAACGCCCATAAGGTGTGCCTGGAGTGTTAATGAATGATTGTTGATTAATTTATTACCCACACCCACTCAGATGACAGGCCCTGATGAACCAGTAACCTTTCTCTGGCAGAAGCCAATGCCTGATGCTTCAAAGAATGGTGAAGCTCTCTCCCCAATATAGGAAAGTGTTTGTGTCAGGCTTTGTGTCAGGCTTTCTGGGCCAGTGTCCTGGTCTGCTTACATCTGAGGAGTTTTCCCACTGCTGGTCAGCATACAGGAGGTGCTTTTAAGAGGACTTGTGCCTTGTCTTCCCCCATGATAACCCAGCAACCATGAAGCCAGCCTTTGCAGCACATTACCTTGGCAGAACTGCAGCCATTGCTGTGCTGCAGATGGCACTCAGCCTGCACTTGGCTGCATACTTTTGCCTTCCTGTGTTGGTGCAGGACACTGATCAATAGTGGCTCAGAGACAAAATATTTTTCCAAAAAGGCTTCTGCTGATTCAGCCTTTCCGAGAGCCATTTCCAGTCCCACCTCTGTGAGTGACCGTGGGAGGGCAGCTGGCTTCACAATGCAGCAATCCACTGGCTTCTCAAAGAAGTCCATTTGCTAGCTTGGCAGAGCTCCTGCCGGGTGGCAGTGTGCCATGTCGGATGATGTGCATTTCCTTTGGTGAGAGGGGCATTGTTAGGCTGTGTGTGCTCGGCTGATTGGGGTCATTGGACAAGCTCGCAGCGGGAGTGCAAGGGTTAGAAGTCCAGAGTGCGTGTTCAGCAGAAAAGGCTTTGGTTTTGTCCTATCTCTGCTCTGCATTGCCACCCCCACAACGAGTGCCAATGGCAGATGGGGGACACAGTGCCTCTGTGCCTACCACAGCATGACTGTGTCAATCCATCTCTTAGTCCAAGGTTCCAGCTGTGCTGAAACCTGCCAGCATCAGGAAGAGGAGGAGAAGTGGTTTGAGGCTTGGCCAGGAAGATAAAAAACACTGGGAAAGGAAGAAGTCAGTCATTGAAGAGGTGCTTGCAGGCTTGGAAGAGAGTCCCCCAAGCAGGAAAGAGGAGAGGTGAATGGTTCTTTTAGAGACTGAGCAAAGGGGCAGAGTTCCTGTTAGGAAGTGCCCTAAAAATTGTATGCCTGCTGCTGTTTTCACTAGACAGAGTGCAATTTAAAAACCTTACTGCATTTGGGACCCCATGTGGGAACACTCTGCCCATGCTGATTTCCCCTTTTAAGGAATCCTTTTTTTGTTTGCTCCTGCAATCCTCTTTTTGAACCTCTCAGAAAACAAAGTCCTGTTATCCAAAAGGGTTGAGGTTTTGTGCTGAGAAACAGTGCATTGTGTGGGCTATCAAAACATATCTGAAAGTCAAGGAAAAGAAAACTGGGATAGGAAGTGTGTGTGTGTTTAATTACAGCAGTGTGTGAATGTGCACATGTGTAGGTGTGTTTACTGGAGGCAAAGGGGGCACACTAGTCTCCTGTAACCTACTAAGAGAGGAAATGAAGCCATTGGTAAGATGCAAGTATCCTACTAGCAGAATGGCTGAAGGGAAAGAGGATTTAAAAAAATAAAACAGTTCTAAAGGTATGTGATGCAAGCATTTGTGAGCCTTGCACTGCACAAAGCTGACTTATATAGCACCTGAATTTTATACTGAGTTCTTCCAGGTCTTATCACAATATATTAGACCCTTCAAGCGGTGGGGAAAATAGCAGGGCTGACTTGGCCAGACAGACATTAAGGGAGCACTGTGTAGGGGGAAGGGAAGCACTTGGTGGCTGTGATAGACATTTGCCAGTTTGCCTGGCAAAACCCCTGGATCTGGGGTTTGAAGCAGTAATGAGAAGCCCTACGTGACAGCCTGCTCCTGATAGCTACAGTATTCTTGAAGGGCCCAACTGCATCATTCGACATGAGGGCAGCTCAGGAAGTGGCCTGTGTGATATACCTGTGTGGTGGTTCATGGCTCACTAGGGATGTGTGTGTCCCTGAGATGGGCTGAGCAAAGGACCTACACCTAATCTCTCCTTTAGAAACAGCTGACGGATAGTTGCATCTAGGGAATATGTTGTTGCCAGTCTGCGAATCTTCAAAGGCTGGAATTGCAGGACACCCTGGCTTAGCACAGCCTCAGTTTCCTCAGCCCTGGCCAAGTACATTAGCACGAGCTTCTCTAGGATCGGCCCCTTGCTCGGAGGCTCTGTGAGAGGGGAGCATCCCCCAAGTACATAGTGTAGAAATGTTGGAATTCTCTTGGCTTTCTTTGGAACAAATGTGAAGCCTGCATAGGAGCCAGCTCTTCTCCAGAGCTGAGCGGCAGCTGCCGATATGGCATGTGGTGTGGCTGGTATCTGGATATGTCAGAAAGGAAGATTAACACTAGAGCTGTGGATGGTGAACTGAAGGGAACAGCTGGGACCAAAGGGGCAGGGACATCCATTTCACCAGGAGCCAAATAACATCCTGGGGCAGCAGTACTTTGGCGTAAATCAGTAAAGTCTTTTGCAATACAATATTGGTCACTTCCAAACCTCAAATGATACTGTTCCCTCCTCCCTCCCATGCTCTAAAATGTCCCTTCCTGGGTATAGGAGAAGGGAGTTGGCTAACAAGAGAGCAGTCAGGATTTCATTGCTGCAAATAAACCATCATTTTTTGGTTAAAGTTTTATTGAAGAGATTGCAGAACAATTCAAAGGTGCTTGTATTACTCTGAACTCTGCTGTCTGAAACATTACATCCATCAGCTGAGACATCACTGTTTCTGTCCCAGGGCTAACCAAGAAGTGTTGGGAACAGTACTGCAGCTTACACAAAGCCCTGAATTATCAGCATTTGCCTTATTTTTTGCCCCTTGCAATCAAATTCCATTGTTGCCATTGTGACAGAAGTATGACTTGATAAATGCAAATTAGGAAAGCAAGAAAAGATGCACTGGGGGAGTCTTTATAAAAACACATCACTTGGCGGAAATGAATTATGACATTTCACGGAATTTAAACAAAGAAATACCGTCTGTGTGATCACAGATCCAGCCCTTGCTTGCAGCCTGAGTTCTGGCAATGTCGGTATATTTCATGTGTGTTCTTTTCTCTCTCCCCTTTTGTTTTTTCTCCTACCCTTCTGCTGTGGGCTGCATTCCCAGGAGGTGGAGGTTAGTATTGATTTTTCTTTTTAAATCTGGTTTCAATTTAATCTTTACATGGCATCTGTGTCATCTTCCCTGTGTTCTCCCTCCCTCCAGTTTTAGTTTATCAGGAGAATATTTTGAGTTAATTTGAACAGTTGCATGTTACATGAAGTATGGCCAGAGTGAGTGTATATGTGTAGAGCCATGCAAATCCACAGAGATCCGTGAACCATTTTTGTGGATCATGGATCGGATGCGGATACAGATTTTGTATCTGCACTAGGCTCTCTATGTGGCTGTGTGGACATATGTGAGTGTGTGCCAGTACATGCTTCCATACTCATATTGACCCCCATGCAGGGGGCACTTTAAATGGGGATGAAATGATGCACAAGCCTCATTATGGCCCTCTGTGCAGCGATGAATTTCATCTTGAGGCACTGTGTACATAGTCATTGCCACAAGCTAGAGGAATAGAGCCAGTGTTTATCAGAGACGGTGGTGGTTATATGTTAAGCATCGACCTATCATAGTATGAAAGTCTAGGAAGACCCCATTCCTGCCTCAAATTGTTAATAACGTAAATAAGCCCAGACAGTTCAAGACAGACCTCTCAAGGAAGAGATTTCTGCAAGGCAGCAAGCCCCTAGTATCAGCATCTGAGTTTCCTTTCTGGAGAAGATCGTCAATAACATTATTGTTCAAAGGGCATGGGGCATGTTATCTGCTATAAATTAACACAGGCTATCAGGGCACTTCAGAGAGTTATAAGAATGTTTGTTCATGGATTGCAAAAGTAAGAAACTTGCAAGGAGAAGCCTGTTCTAGCATGGATCTTGAAATGAACTGCATATCTGTACACTCCTCCAGAGCCTGGATTCATTTTAGGGATGTAAGCAAGTAGTTGAGTTGACTGTTCATATTTCTCCCCTCCCCTGTTGCTGTCTCTGATATGAGGCAGCAAGTGGTGGAAGCAGGAGCTGGTGCTGGGGGGAGCCGGCTTAAAAGCCAGTTCCCACCAGCACTTTCTCAGCGGTGCTGCTTGTCCCGCTCTGTGCTGCTGCCTCTATCAGAGGCAGTAGTGTGTGCGTGGGGAGGGAAGGGCAAGGGGGCAAGTGGAAGCTGCCTCAAAGCAGCCTCGGCCCACAGCAGGCCCAGGCTGCTGTGGTAGCAGTCCCTGTCCGCCAGAGGTCCCAGCACGAGCTGGGACTGAGTAAGCCCGGTTTAGTCTTGGCTCGCACTGGGTCCAGGACCTACCCCCGCTGCAGCTCTGCAGTTTAAATGCCTGCCCTCCGGCTTTTATTACATTTAAACTGCAGAGATGCAGTGGGGGTAGCTCCCAGACCCAGCGCGAGCCAGGACTGAGCACTTTCCCTTATCAGCTAATTGTGTAGTCGATAAAAATGTTATCGACTACACTACTAGTGAAATACCCACTCCTTAACATCCCGAAATTTTTACTGTTAACCCCCTCCCTTCTCTTAATTTTTTTTATTCTCTGCCTTTGATTCTGTGTATAAAACGCATAAAAGCCAAGGGTAATCAATTATTTTTGTCAAAGTCCAAATTTCTTGTTCAAGGTATAGCCAACATCCAGTTTCCAGAGAAAATAATACAAAAACAATAATAATGGTAATAAATAAATAAAAAGATTTTGAAGTCTATTCAAAAGCATTGGAGGGTGTGGATTCGGGCCACGGGCCACCTATTGTTTACCGTTGTTAAAAGAGAACTGCTCCAGTGATTGTGGTGGGGCTGTTAACTGTGGGTAACCTTCCAAATGTGGAGACTCTTGACAAAAAAGGGGAGGTTTGAGAGGTTTAAGCTTTTCACAGCAGGGAGAGCAGTGTGGTTAGAGCAGGGGCACCACAAGGCAGGGGGAAAAGCCTCTTCAGTCCTGGCACAGGTAAAATTTTCTTCCGCAGCACAGTACTGCGGTAGCCTCAGTGGCAGTGCAGTACTGAGCCAGCAGGTCTTTGTTCCACTGCCAGTCATCAGGGATGGCACTGCCTCTATTGGGCTCCCACACACTGCCTGTGAGGGAGGGGAATACTCCGAAGCTGGCTCTGGAGGTGCCGGTTCTAGGAGGGGTAGTGCTGGTTTTGGAAACAGTGTTGCCACTCCCAGGCCTTTTTTAAAACTGTGCAGCCTATGCAGGTCTCGCCAGGAGCCTGAACTCTGCCAGAACTTCCTGGTAATCATGTCTGAGGTGGTATGAGGCAGGGCCAGGCTGGCTCAGCCCCAGGCGCCTGTCCAGCCTGAAGAGCCACGTCTGGCCACCAGAGAGCGCTGATGCTGATTAGAGGGATGGTGCAAAAACGCATCCTCCCTGCCCAGCATTTTCACTTTGAGACTCAGGTAATCTGGTAAGGCCTGTTCCCCCTTCACCAAGCACAGGCACACCCCACCGCTCCAAGTGGTGCTCCTGGTGAGGACTCCTGGGTTCTATTCCAAGAACTTCTGACTTGCTGTGAGTCACTAGGCAAGTCACTTGATCTCTCTGCCCTATGCTTTGCAACTCACAAAACATGAACTTTAGACCCACTGGATCTGGCTTAATTCCTTTAATTTTCTTTTTTTTAAATTGCACATTTGACTTTTATCTCTTATTCTCCATTTTTTCACCTGAACAATAGTGTTACTTTTCCATAGAAATCTGTGGAAAGAGTCTACTCCTGCCCTTTCGTTTGGTGTGTATGGAGGTTGCTGTCACGGATGGGCTGAGGAGTGTGGAGAAGCAGTGAGGGACCTCTGTGCCGAGCCATTATAAATGATCAATCATTTTTCAGGATGAGGGAGTCTGAGACAAAGGACTTGTGTTTTTCCTTCTCAAGGAAACGTTCAGCTCCTTAAGAAAGAGGATATAGTGCATAGCCAGCCAGTATGCTGACATTTCAACAGCTGTGCCAGCATCTGAGAGGCAGATCACTTTTCCTGCCACCTCCAAGCCATGACCCGATGGCCCCTTGCAGTGCAGTGATGCTGTGGCAGCAAGCAGTGTACTGCTGCAAAAGTGTGCATGCCCCTGCACAAAGGAGATTAGGGCAGCAAGTCTCCAGTGTTCTAAACTGTAGATGCCCCCTGTTGAATATGTTTGTGGAAATGCACTAGGTGAATGGGGAAAATGCAGATACTCTGCAGGTCTTCACTGATTGCTTCACCACAACCCCCATTTGCAGGCAACTTCTGCCTCCCAGGTGCTGAAACAAAATTTGCACATCTTGGCAATGAGAGAAGTTCTGTTCTTCAGGTTTCCTATTTGTGGGGTTCACATTACATGCATACACCAACGACCATGGCAAGTGCAATCCTGGAATTGGATTTAGCAGCTGGGCTTTGATGTTGAGGGCATGAGCATGCACATCTTGCCGTTCCTCTGCATTGCCCATCTGCGCAGTTCTGTGAGCAGCTAGATACAGGAATGCCTGAAAACGTCACTCTTGAGCAGTGGATCTGCAGAGCTCCATGGACATGAGGCAAGCAGGGTTCTGTGTGTTACAGGTCAGGAATGTTAGCAGAGGCATGTGCGTGCGTGTGTGCGTGCGCATGCACAATGCTTTTGGTCTCCAAGAGGACCAAATTCCCTTTGCCAGCAATGCAGAATGCACAGAATAAATAAACATGTTATGAATCTTTGCATTGTCTTTGTAACCACGTGTGTGGCCCTCTGCTAGAGCCCCAGCCATGAAGAAGGCACACACTGTCATTACATTCCTGGACAAGTGTGATCTTTAAACATTGATCAGGTTCGTGTATGTTCTGTTGATTTAGCTCTTCTCTCTCTCCCTCACTAGGATGACTATATCAAGAGCTGGGAAGATAATCAGCCAGTTGATGAAGGTAACTTTATTTCTGGTGCTCACTTTTTAAAGAGCTGCTGATTTTGGGGGGGAAAGGTTCTTGTAGAACTTGCAGCTCTTTGAGGCATATTCTGGACCAATTACTTGATGCTTATGTGGACACAGAACATTTGTACCCTGAGGAAACCCAGCAAGGAGGTGCTTTTTCCTCTGAGCCCCACCAGTCAGAGAAGGGACAATGGGAGGTGCTCTCTGTTGGATGAGATTTAAACTGAGGTCTTGATCACTGTGGCCATTAAAGATCTCATTCCACTTTACTAAGAATCAGTCTCCTGGCTAAATTCCAGCTTGAGTAAATTCTGCCTGTATTCTCCCTGACCTTCCAGACAGATACCCTTTTGCACAGAAGTGCAGCAGGTTTGGGAAGGGATGCTGTGTGCTGCAGCAGCTGTGGCCCAGGTCTGTGTTTACTGTACTTCAGTGTCGGATCACACAGTCCCCCTTGGCAACTCTTGTAAAGACACTATATAAATGCTAAGGGCGGTGTGGTTTTGTTTGCATTTGCTTCTGTTGTTGATTTTCCCAGTTGAAGTCAAAATCCTTATTTTGACTCTGCAGTGAATTGCTATGGAAACAGGCTAGCGTTGCGATTCTTGTTTCAGGTCCAGAGGCAATGTACTTGAAGAAGCAATGATCCTGTCTTTATGAAGCTATCACTAACCATACAAATGAATGAAGAAATCCACTTAGGAAATATGACCCACAGGCTAAACTGAATCAGAATAGGATGCATCTCTGGATAGTCTATGAACCATCCACTGCCCTTTTAAATAAATGATCATGTTCTGCGAGTGTTGATCCTCCTGTCCCCTAACCCTCTGCACGGTTTTACAGCACTCCTAACAAGTACGTGAACATTGTTCCCATTTGGGCATGATGCCTGCATTGGCTGCAGGATACTGGCCCATCCTGCTAGAGATATACCATTGCCCCGTTGCTATGCCTTCAGCCAGGGCTGGGTGTGCTGTGTGCTATTATGGAACACCGTCCACACTCACTCTGAAGGGCTTTGAAGCACAAGGCATCTGCTAGAGTCACAGAATCCTAGGGCTGGAAGAGACCTCGGGAGGTCATCAAGTCCAGCCCCCTGCCCAAAGCAGGACCAATCCCAACTAAATCAACCAGGGCTTTGTCAAGCCGAGACTTAAAAACCTCTAGGGATGGAGATTCCACCATCTCCCTAGGTAACCCATTCCAGTGCTTTACCACCCTCCTAGTGAAATAGTTTTTCCTAATATCCAACCTAGACCTCCCCCACTGTAACTTGAGACCATTGCTCCTTGTTTTGCCATTTGTCACTACTGAGAACAGCCTTTCTCCATCCTCTTTGGAACCTCCTTTCAGGAAGTTGAAGGCTGCTATCAAATCCCCTTATTCTTCTCTTCTGCAGACTAAACAAGCCCAAATCCCTCAGCCTCTCCTGTCCTCTGCTAGAGTCAGAAACAGTTTGATAGCAGCCTGTTCCAACTGGTCATCTGCCCACAAGGAGGTTCTCTAGGTAGTGTGGGATTGTGTTCTTAGAAGGTCGGACAGCATCTGAGTCCCAGCATGTGAAACATTACAAAGATTTTATACTTGTTTCTTTGCAATGCTTGAATTGGCTCCCAAAGTGCAGTTTTATCAAATTGGATGGAAAGGAGAAGCATGGCAGAAATTAGTTCTGCTTCATTTATAGATTCATAGATTCCAAGGCCACTGCTGTGTTCTTCTAACTTTACTTTCTACAGGCTCCTCAGAACTTTCCCAAAATAATTCCCAGAGCAGATCTTTTAGAAAAAAATACAGTGTCAATCTAAAATCACCAGCGATGGTGAATCCACCATGAACCTTATAAA
The DNA here is from genome assembly GCF_049634645.1 of Pelodiscus sinensis. Classification (NCBI taxonomy): domain Eukaryota; kingdom Metazoa; phylum Chordata; order Testudines; family Trionychidae; genus Pelodiscus; species Pelodiscus sinensis. Next base: position 32,604,118 of record NC_134718.1, on the reverse strand, counting down.
TGTAACCCTTGCTTCCAGTCTGAATTTGTCTAGTTTCAACTTCTAGACATTGGATCATGTTACGCCTTCTCTGCTAGACTAAAGAACCCATGATCAAATATTTGCTCTCCATGTGGGTACTCATAGACTGTATCCAAGCCACCTATTAATCTAACACAAAACTAAATATAATATTCCAACAATGCTAGCACGAGTGCCAAAAATAGAGAGAGAAAGTAACCTCTCCACTCCTACTCAGCTTTGATGTGTATGCATCCAAAGATCACATAGATTTCTCCATGCGTTCTTTTGCTTTCCTTGTCCGTTTTCTATAACTCTTAGCTTTTAATGTATATGTATTTCTACCAAATCCCTTTTCTTCCATTTGTATTATATATATTTTTGTTTTTTCTAGCCTTCTCTTCCTCTCTGAACTGAGTTGGTTTTTGAACCAATGCAGCCTTCTCCTCTGATACTGTTTTTTTGGGCATTTCAGTAAAGTATCATTAAACATTTCTGAATGATTATTCCCATGATTTGATTACATTCTTTCTTCCTGCTGATTTAGTACACAATCATTTTCAGCTTTTTAAAATTGGGCCTTTAAAGCAGTACGTCTGAATAGTGTTCTGTTTGAGCATTACAAATGTGATCAAATCATGATCACTTGTATTTAAACTGCCATTAATTTTTAGTTCTGCGATCAGTTCCTCTATCTTTCAAGATGAGATCTAATATAGAATTCCCTGTGTTGGAGACACTACTTATTGAGTTAGAAAATTGTCCTTTGTAATATGTAGGAATACCAAGGGGCTATGTCTACACTCGCGGCTTCTTGCGCCAGAAATATGCAAATGAGGCTAAGCGTGGAATATCGCCGAGCCTCATTTGCATACCTAATGAGCCACCATTTTTGCAGTAGAGGCTCTTGCGCCAGAAGAAGCTGTCTACACTGCTCCTTCTTGTGCAAGAAAAACCCTCTTGCGCAATGCCACTACGCCGATTATTTTCAGGAATAACGGCATTGCGCAAGAAGGGGCAGTGTAGACAGCTCCTTCTGGCGCAAGAGCCTCTTCTGCAAAAATGGTGGCTCATTAGGTATGCAAATGAGGCTCGGCGATATTCCACACTTAGCCTCATTTGCATATTTCTGGCGCAAGAAGCCGTGAGTGTAGACCTAGCCAGGGTGTTTTGGTGCTGTCAGCGCAAGATCTCCGGCATATGCCACTCGTTTGAAATCATGCTGCTCTTTTTCCTACACATTATATTTAAGCGCAGAAGAAGCTGGTCCTCCTGTTCCTTAGTAGATGTGATCGTCTGTAATAGACATAGATGAATTTGTGGTTTTGTGTTTTGTTTGCTTTTATTGTGTTCTCCATCATGTCCTGATTTGGAAAAGTTGGATGTCTGGTCTTTTATTTTGCCTGAGCATGGGCCTGCTGTGATTCAAGCTGAATCCCTCTGAGCGATGCCCCAGCAATAAAACAGCATCTGTGAGCCCCGGGAGTTCATCAATGACTAATGTCTGTTCTCGGCAAACTCACTTCTTATTCAATAGATAGGACCCCAGGGAGCTGGTATTTTTCACAATTCAGAATCTGAGCAAATAAATACATGCCGTGTTGTTGACACACTCTCTCTATGTTGTTAGTTCTACTTAGCACCTTCTAAATGTTAACTCATAGTAGGTACTGTACAAACACAGGACAAAAAGAAGGTCCCTGCTGCAAAGAATTTGCAATCCAAGTACAAGACAGGGAAGAACAGATGGATACAGCCAGATGGATGGGGGAGTACAAGAAAACAATGAGACAATATTGGTCAGCATGATAGGCAGAGGTCTGAGAACAGCTGCCTAACTATTGTCAAGGTTTTTCTAATTATAGTAAAGGGGAGTTTTAAAGATGGATTTGAAGGAGGACACTAGAGTAAACATGAAATGACTTAACAAAGATCATTTGGAGAGTCTGCAGTAGAGCTAGGTTTAAAACTTGGATGTTCATGGCTCCCTGTCCTATGCTCAGACCTCTGGCCTACGCTTTTTATAAATGGCAGGCCAACAATATAACGTTGCAAGAGCTTCCCTTTTAAAAAAGGAATGTAGGACAACTTTTGGCTCCAGAACGCTCTATGTTCTGGGGAAACGAGCTTTTTACAGACTCTCATAAAATCTGTATAACACAAAATTCTATATAGACCTGGTTGAAATTTTACAAATTTTGACTTTTGCAACAAAATGTTTCATTGAAATTTCAGTGCATAAAACTGGACAAATAATTTTTGCAAAAAATTCATTATCATTTTTTCACCAATGAGGGGAAAAAAATCCAAATTTTGATTGGAATAAAAATAGTTGAACTTTTTGAGAGATTTTCATGGTGTTCTCATTTTTTACCATACTTTAGTCCTTTCCCACTGCCAACAGTCTGCTACATATAATGTACAGATTCTAATCCATGGCAAGCACCAGCTTTAAACTGGTTATTCCAGATGTAAATGTCTTGGGTTGTGTGCCCTCCTAAAATGAATATTGAGAGACAAGACCAGGGCTTGGCAATAATTTTCACAGGAGGGCTACTCTAGGAATTTGGTAAGTGGTAACAAACTGCACTTTTGTACTATATTAATGGAGGGGATGCAAGAGTTGGGAGGGAGTTTGGATGCAGGAGAGAGTTGTGACTGGGATCAGGGGTTTGGGGTTCAGGGTCTGGGAAGGAGTTTGAGTGCAGGAGGGGGTGCCAGGTGCAGGCACTGGCCCAGAGGCACTAATCCTAGGTGGCTCCCAGCTGGCCTCCCAGTTGGGTGCTCATGCAGGTTGCCTGCCTGCTGCATCCCTGCATGCTGGTCAAAGCTGCCGGTTGGGCACCCCTGGAAAGAAGGGAAGGGGGTCAGTGGGCCTCTGTATGCTGCCCACACCCACAAGCACCACCCCTACAGCTCCCATTGGCCAGTTTCCAGCCAACTGGAGCTGTGAAGATGGAGGTGGGCATGCAAGTAGAGACATGCTAGTCCCAGCAACCCATAGCTTTGAGCCTGGAGGGTGATTGTGGGCTGGATGCAGTCCATGGGCTATACTTTCCCCATTCCTGCACAAGATCTACTTGGAGGCAATCCTCATTGAAATTCTCATGCTACATTCAGGTTGCATAGCGACTGTGGTGGAGTTGTTAAGTAGGATAAGGAGTGTTTGCTATACTAGCTATTCACATTCTTTGTCTGTCTTCAGCTTTGGACACGACCAAGGACCCCTGCCAGAAAGTGAAGTGTAGCCGGCACAAAGTGTGCATTGCCCAGGGCTACCAGAGGGCTATGTGTATTAGCCGCAAAAAGTTAGAGCACAGGTAAGAGAGAATCTTGGGTCTGTGTGAGATTTCTGAGATGGGATTGTCCCTGTTACAGTTCATTGCACTGGGGAAAACAGGCATTCTTCACCTCCCCCTCCCATCTCACTTTTAATACACTGGTTCCAGAAACATCCATCAGGACAGATGATATGCCTGCAGATTGTGCCAATTTGGTGCTCTGGGAAACAGTGAAACAGTGATGTGTGAACAGTTTCGCTTGGCAAACAATGCTATAAAGGGTAAGGCCATAGATCATACATAGAGATGCACTCTAGTGATCTGTTTTGGCAGGACCAGACTTGGACAGATGCTGCAAAGCTATTAGTCCATCAATTTAAAATGAGTTCTTGAATTCACTGCTCTTTAGAGTAATCTTCTTGACTCCTATGGGAGAACTTTCTCTTGTTTCCTAATTCTTATCACTGATTAATTATTCTATGGTTGACTGTAAATGCCTAGCAGCTGCTGGGAATACTTTTAGTTTTGTTTTGCTTGTTTTATAAGAAAACAAGATCAAGGCTTTTAAAAATCAAACAACCCTAGACTCATAACAAAGATACTTTGCAAACAGACTGAGAGGGAAAGAGAGAGGTTTGAGCAGTTTGACCATGATAGTGTTTTAAACCGAGCTAAATCCAAAAAAGCCACATTATTGCTAAGTCAGGCATTAACTGAGAGTGATAGACAGGTGGTTGGATGCTGTTTTAATCCATGTGCTCCACTCCTAGTGGACACAGAAATCAAAGTCATGCTCTTTTCATCTTTATTCCTGTGTGACAAGCAGACCTGGGGCGCTGGCAGAATCTGGCATTAGGAAAGACTTCCTTAATTAACATGGGTGAAACTTGGTCTGAACTTTTCTGTCCACTTGAGGCCAGATGGATTTGTACCTCAAGCAGCAGTACTAGGGATGCAGCAAGAATGCTGAAAGGGCTTTCATAGAATCATAGAATCATAGAATAATAGGACTGGAAGGGACCTCGAGAGGTCATCGAGTCCAGCCCCCCGCCCTCAAGGCAGGACCAAGCTCAGTTCATGAAGCCTGGCTTCATAGGTCATGTTCTCTAAACCTTTAATCATTCTTGTCACTCTTCTCTGTACCCTTTCCAATTTCTCCACATCTTTCTTGAAATGTGGCGCCCAGAACTGGACACAGTACTCCAGCTGAGGCCTAACTAGTGCAGAGTAGAGCGGCAGAATGACTTTACGAGTTTTGCTTACAACACACCTGTTGATACAACCTAGAATCATATTTGCTTTTTTTGCAACAGCATCACACTGTTGACTCATATTCAACTTGTGGTCCACTATGACCCCTAGATCCCTTTCCGCCATGCTCCTTCCTAGACAGTCGCTTCCCATCTTGTATGTATGAAACTGATTGTTCCTTCCTAAGTGGAGCACTTTGCATCTCTCTTTATTAAACCTCATCCTGTTTACCTCTGACCATTTCTCTAACTTGCTAAGGTCATTTTGAATTATGTCCCTATCCTCCAAGAAGTTGCAACCCCACCCAGTTTGGTATCATCTGCAAACTTAATAAGCGTACTCTCTATCCCAATATCTACATCATTGATGAAGATATTGAACAGTACGGGTCCCAAAACAGACCCTTGCGGAACTCCACTTGTTATCCCTTTCCAGCAGGATTTAGCACCGTTAACAACAACTCTCTGACAGGAACAACAACTTATTGGACAGGAAAGACTACAGATCGCTTTTTTCATTAACCTCCCTTCACTCCATACTCTAAAGTTTCTGGCTGAGTCTTTTATCGTTGGTAGTGTATTCTGGGTAGGGTGATTCTTGTTGTAGGTTTGGGCCATGAGTGGGATGGGGATTGTGTGCGGAGGCATCAAACCAAACACTGGCCAGGGAGGGGAGCGTAGGGTAACATGGACAAAACAACAATGCCAACTGGAAAGACATTGCCAAGCTTTTAGAATGTGGGAACATAAATAAACAAGCCCTCCCACTCCATAGGAGAACAGAATTTGGTAGCAATTTGCTCCGAACACCTTCGGTTTTCCTCAGTGCCATAGGCCTGGTGCAGCTCCACAGATTGTTGTTATAATTAAAGGTGATCTTGGTATTTAGTATCTTCAGAGGTGATCACCCCTTCCCAAAGATTTGATTTTAAGAACAATAAATGCATGCCTGATGGGCCCTGTGCACCATACCACAAATAGTTACCAACAGCACTCAAAGGCTTTGTCTGCACTGGCGGTAGCATGTAGGGTATGTGTAGCTACATGCCTCAGTGAAAAGCAGGCTGCATCCACACCGTGGGGTTATAGCTACATGCCTCCGTGAATGGCTCTGCGAGGAGAGAGGCAGAGGAGAAAGTCTCTGACAGCAGGGAGCTGCTGACGTGAGTCCTCTACACACAACCCCCAACCTGCCAGAGTCTTTCCCCTCTGTTGAAGCTTTTCCCGGTGGTGAGGAAAGGCTCTGTCATTGTGACACTGCACTGTTAAACGGAGCATTGTCGATTTGGGAGGCACCACTTGTGCATGAGGTGAGCCATGTAGGGTATACGCCCTATAATTTTGGTGTGTGTTTTCTCTACTCACGTAAGCAGTATCTTCCCATTTATACTGTTGTTTATGTCCGTGCTCGGGGCGTGCAGAGTCTGTGCTCTGCAGTAAGTGTAGAGATAGCCTCTAGTAAAACACTGGCATGTTTGTTCTCTGACTGGACAATCCCTATAGCCTGCAAAGCACATGAAGTGGAATAGAAATTGCTCCCCTCCCAGCTCAATCGGAAACAAACATTTGCTGGGCTTGCCTGGAATAATGCTTCAGGCATAGGCTAATAACCAGGAAGCAAGAGAGTTCCAGAGTTGCATGCCCTATTGTATTAATTGAGATGGAAAATATGGGCCCAAAGATGTTAGCATAATCCTGTCACTGTCCAATATTGAACAGTTTTAAACATGGTTCGGGGCTTGGTACACAAAGACCTCGGCCTGATTGGTCTCATGGCAAAAAATCCATAAACGATTCTGTTAGCCTTTTTAAAGACAAAAAAAGAAGAAACAGTAAAAGCATTTGGAATGTAAACTGTTAAGGCTGCCATTTTAGCAACATCCTTTGTTCCCTTTCTCTGGCGCTGAAGAGATTTTTAGAAGGAAAAGCCTTTTTATTGGCAGTCTTTAAAGATGGTAATAACTGTCCTTTTTGAGGAAAAGAGAAGTTAGTTCAGGGGTGGGGAATAACTTTTGAAGGAGGCCACTCCCAAGATTTTGGTAAGTGGTCTAGGGCTGCATTTTTTTATGGAGGGAATGCAGGGTCTGAGACGGAGGTTGGGTGCAGAAGGGAGCTCAGGGTAGAAGACTGGGGTGAAGGAGGGAGTATGGGTGAAAGAGGGGGTTATGAACTGGGACAGAGGCTTGAGGTGCAGGGTCTGGGAGGGGGCATGGGTGCAGGAGAGGATTCTAGCCTGGGGGGAGGGGTGTGAAAGGGCTGCAGAGTCTGGGAGGGAGTTGTGATCTGAGGGAGGAAGGGGAGGGGGTGCAGAGGGTTTGGATGTTGACCTGGGGCTGGAGAGGGTGACCCGGGGCAGGGAGCTGGGGGGAGGGAGGTGCTGGGGTAAAAGAAGCAGGCACTTAGCTAGGTGGCTCTCGGACAGCAGCGCTGCAGGACACTGAGGTAGGTTCCCTGCCTGCCTCAGCCCCAGGTTGCTCAAAATGTCTAGCTGCTTTGGGCACCGAGGGGGAGAAAGTTTCATGTGCTGCCCCTGGCAAAATCTCTCCGCTCCCATTGGCCAGTTTCTGCAATGCTGCCTTCTCTCCCCAGTGCCTAGAGCAGAGAGACATAAGGAGTAGCCAGCCGCTTAAAGTGGCATGGGGCTGGTCTGAAGCGGATGGCTGCTCTGTGCACTCCCGATGGAGTGGCTGATGGGCTGGACTGGGAGAGCCACCGGCTGGATCGAGCAGCTTGGTGGTCTGGCCCACAGGCCATATCTTGCCTACCCTGAGTTAGTTATTGCAGTCTGGAGCTGTTGTTTCTGTTATGACAGTCTGATCCTGTTTCCTAGAAAACAAAGCAAATGAAACACAGACGAGAATGGAAGAAAAGAATCACAAAGACAGAAAATGCAGTTTCTGTTACTGGAGTTGAGTCTTGTTTGCACCATCACTGCTGCAGAAACACAGGCGCAGTTCATAGTCTTATCAGCCATTCTGAGACCTGGAAAATTTGTATCCACATCCAGGGCCAGCCCACAACATTTTGGCACCTGAGGCAGGGAACTCAAAAGACGCCCCCATGCCACCTTTTCTCCTGCCTGCCTGTTATGTCTCTTGTGCCCTCCTTCCTCCAGCACAGCACTCCACCATCTCTGTGCATCTGGAGCAGAGAGAATACATATGCACCAGCAGCAGACACAATTATCTACACTCTGGGTCCTAGTGGCGCCCCCCCCAGAGTCTAGCACCTGAGGCGACCGCCTCAGTTCCCCTCATAATAAGGCCAGCCCTGTCCACATGAGACTGTTTGGGGCATTACATTTAGTTGCCTCTTTCTGGTCACAGGCTGACAGCACTGCTGCAAAATGTCCCATCTTTGCCATTTTAACCAGACTCTTATGGAAAAAGAGGAATAGGAAAGAGAAGAAAGGCAATGGGGAAGGGAAAGAACACATAGAGGATGAAGAAGTGACAAAGTTTCACATCCTAGGTGATGTTTGGAGTTTAGCTGAAGCAGGTGGAAGTGGTGATGTCATCTGGGTGTCTCTTGGTGTCCTGGCCTGGTCAGAATAATTTTCAGGATTAGGATAAAGAAGGTCTGGGAGTCCCAGTGGACATGGCTGGCAACTCATTCCTTCCCCTTCTTTTTTTTTTTCACCATCCAGCATTGTGGACTCCCATAAAGTCTCTGTCTGAGGACCCCAAACGGGGAGTGGTGGATGAGAGAGTCTTATAATTTTGCCGACCAATTGGCCTAATTTTGGCCCCACTTTGAATTAACTGATTTCTGGTCTTCTGCTGCTCATTTACCAGTGATAATCTTAAAACAGCCCTTGAGTGCTATGGGTAATACCCTTCCTGCTTTTCTATCTCCTCGTTTCGTCTTTTCTTAAACCATTGTATATAATTGATCACTGTGACAATTTGAGAACTTTCACTCACTTTTTACAGAAGCAAAATGCAGGACAATGTAGCACTTTAAAGACTAACAAGATGGTTTAATAGGTGATGAGCTTTCGTGGGCCAGACCCACTTCCTCAGATCAAATAGTGGAAGAAAATAGTCACAACCATATATACCAAAGGATACAATTAAAAAAAATGAACACATATGAAAAGGACAAATCACATTTCAGAACAGGAGGAGGATGCGGGGGGGGGGGGGAGGAAGGAAGGTAAGTGTCTCACTTTTTACAGTTTAGCTTACAATTAGGTAAGAGTTTGGAGTGGTTGGTTGTTGCAATTCCAGCAGTCAGAACTTGATGAGACACTGATTACCCCCAGACCCCTCAGGCAGACATGGTCTTACCAGCCCAAGCCCCTTTTCATCACACCCTATAATGTTGGTGTCTCCCGCATTTGTTTTTCTGTGGCTTTTAAGAATTGTCTTATTCACTTGCTCTTGTACCAATTATTCCCTTGGGACTGGAGAGCCTCCTCCCACCTGCCTTCCCTTGCAGTCTTGAGGCCAGGTAAGACAATCAGCTACAATATCACGTGGGCTTTGGTTCTAAATCGGTTGCTGCAAAGATCACTTCCATCCTTCCCCTCACAGAGGCCTTCCTTTCACCTCCTGCTCCCCACCCAGTTTGACAGGCTAGCGAACAGCTGCCTGCGGGCCTGCAGAGTGAGACTGGCTTCCCACAGAATGAGAAGAATGGCAGATTTCTTTGAGGAACTTGACCAAGTTCTGTTGAGAAATGAGGAATTGTGGGTGAACCTACCTAACGCCTACCCATCTCTCTCTCTTTTCTCCCTCCCCATCCCCATGCATAGAATCAAGCAGCCTGCCCTGAAACACCATGGAAACAAAGAAAGCTTTTGCAAACCATGTCACATGACCCAGCTCGCATCTGTCTGTGGCTCGGATGGACACACTTACAGCTCTGTGGTGAGTGGGGCTGAAAAGGCTCTGGGAGGGTGGGTGTCAAAGGGTTGGCTGTGGGGAGATGCTGTGCTCCATGGCGTCCAGTGAAGAGTCAGCACAGGTCTGCACTGGCGCTCAGGCTGTGTGTGTGACAATTCCCTAGCCGTGCTCTCTGGGTTTGGTGCAGAGACGCAGGCATGGCTGAGCAGTTTGGCTCAGTTGTCCACGAAGGGAGTCTCAGGAGTGGTGAGGTGAGCTCATGCTGGTGAGGTGCGTCACAGTGTTGGATTTTGCATAATGGTGTGATGGTACCATTAACAGTGGATCTATTGTGCACTGTGTATGGTACAGTGTACGGTACCCCAAAGCTTGACAGCGAAGCATGGCTCAGGAGTGACTCTTGGCTCATTTGCCTGTAGATCTGGAAACTAGAAGATGGGAACCTGTATTGCTTAAGCCTTTATCCTCAGCTTTCAGAGCTGCCAGAAATGGATATGCGCTGCCTCGCAGAATACTGGGCGGGAGTGGTCTGTCCCTTCCTCTGTGCCCTGACTTCGCAGGGCTGCAAGAAACCCACCTCACCTAGGGAGCGCAGCACCAAGAGCCTGGAAGTTAGAATGGGGATGAGAACGCCAGGCTAAGGGGAGTGATGTGGCCTATGTATTTCTGTATAGATGATAGTGGTGACTGGGTAGAAAGTGGTACCTGCAGAGACCTCCTCTGTTGCTGGGATTGGGCTTGCTTGAGAAGATTACACAAAAGCAGCAGCAAGATCAGTGCAATGGATCGGCCCGACGCATGGTCCGTGCTTTTTGAAATGTGTTCTGGCAAGCGTGGAAACATGAAACCCAGACGAGCACATTTCTGATGGGCTCCTTCTTGTTTATGGCGATTCGGAGGCGATGGGCCAGCTCCCTGCGTTCACACCTGGTGGGGCTTGGCACTGAGCTTGTTCTCCCGGGGACTAGAGTGTCCTTCTCCATCCAAGAATAAAGGTGGTTTGGATGGTGTGAGCTGCAGAGCGCTCAGAGCAGGATCATGCTTGTTGCACTGACTCCCTGCTCCTTCTCTCAGTGTAAACTGGAGCAGCAAGCCTGCCTCACCAGCAAGCAGCTGGCAGTGAAGTGTGAGGGCCAGTGCCCCTGCCCAACTGATATTGGCCCCACCTCCACCACAGATGTCAAACAAGGTAAGAGAGGGGCTGCCACACAGTTTGTTTTATTTCCCTTGTTTTATTTCCCTTGGAAAATAATTCAGCAAAGTACATGGGCTGCAATGGGGAAAGGAGGACACATGAGTAATGCAGGTGCCAGCACAGCTGGCCTTATGCCTTTGGACTAAGTCAATGAGATTTTTCTTTCCTTCCCTCTCCCTTATACATGAGCACACCGGTCTCCTGCTGCAGAAGTGGAGTCCAGCTGCTTCTGCTAGAGCCGGGGTTGGCAACCTTTCCAAAGTGGTGTGCCCAGATTTAACCCTCCTGCCCCGGGTCGTGCTGTTCTCCGGGCGGGGGGGAAGGGAGAGGGCGGCAGAGACGCTTTCTACCGTGCACCCTGCTTGGTCTCCTACCCTGGGCTCCACTCTGGCTTTTCCTATAGGGAGGGAAGGAGCAGCACATGCACTTCCCTGGAAGCTGGATGTGGTGTGGAGCCTCGGAGCTCCCCTCTGCAGGAAGCCAGCACTGGCTCCAATCTTGCAGGGGCATGATGCTGGATCTCCAACACAGGCTGGGGTCAGGGTGGTTCGGGGGAGCAGTTCAGGGAAATGGGCAAGGTGGGGTGACCCCAGGGTGTCCAGCCCTGCAGGGAGCAGGGTCCTGTGGGGGTCTGGTCCATGGTGCCCTTGCCTTCCTGACGGGCCAATGTGGCTTTGGGGCAGAAGGACCCCTCCCCCACATTTTCCTCTCCCGTCAGCTGCCCCCACTGCTGCCCAGCTCTGGAGCTGCAGCCTGGACAGCACTTGCCCTCTAGTGCAGTGGTTCTCAAACTTTTTGGTCCATAGACCACCTGGCTCAATGCAAACCTTTCTGCGGACCACCAGTTGCTAATGGAAACTCACAGTTAATTACATAATTACACTGGAGCCATTTTGCTAGGGCTGCAGCTGGGGAGAACGGTTTAATTTAAATTATTAAACAGATCAAGCATTTTAACTTTCTCATGTTTATCAAACTTCATTTTAAATAAAGTAAAACATTAATTTATGTCCCCCACACAAGGTTTCAATATTTCCTTGTCGGGGCGGGGAACTATCGGTTGGGGACCACACAAGTGAGAAACAAAAAAAGACTCCAAACCCCCCAACCCTCTGAGCCTGACCCCATCACGTCCCCATCCCCAATTCCCCCATTACCTCCTCAGCCTGGCCCCCACTTCCCCCGCCCCTACTTCCCTACCCCTCCCACGAGGGGGTGGGGAGAGGGTTTCCTGGATCCGTATAGGGTCCCTGTGCTGCCTGGTAAAAACGGGTGGGGAGCCGAGGTGGCTCTTGGAGGCACCAGGGGTGGACTTCCCCCACCCCATTGCTTCGTTCTTACCCAGCCCCCCACTGCCTCATTGCCCCCCAGCCCTCAACACCCCAGACCCCAGCTGCTCATCTCACGTGGTGGCGGCTGCTCGGGACGGTCCCAGCCAGGCCGCAGGGGAGGGGAAGCCTGTTCCCACCCCTCCTACCTGCAGGTCCCCGCATGCCAGCGGGGTTGGGGTGGGCAGAGCAGCAGCGGTGTGTGTGCAGGGGCAGGACCTCAATCCCACGGCTCTGTGCAGAGTCCCTGTGCCACCTGCCACTGAAAATCGGTTCACGTGCCATTTACAACACACATGCTGTAGGTTGCTGACCCCTGCGTTAGTCAGTGTGTAGCTGGCAACATTTGAACAGTTTTCCAGGGACAGTTCTGCAAAGCAAAAGGTAGTTCAGGAGCCACTAAGACCCCTCAGACAGGGTTTTGTGTGCCATGTTACTTCTAAATGTCTACCTTGGACACTAAATTAATAATCCATAGTGATGCAAATGGATCAGTGATGCAGAGAGTGGCAAACTGCTTCTGGCTTTGATGGGAGCTGTGTTGGCTCTGAAAGCAAAGCCTGTAGTAAGGAGGGGGAGCATAATGGAGACAGAAGGGAGAGCAAGAAGTGAAGTGAAGGAGAAGAGAATGGAAACCAAAGGGGTGGCAGGAGAGAACGAGAGAGGAAAAACGATGAGTGCACCAGAGACAGTATAGACAGAAGCCCAGTGAGATGGACAGTGTTGTAACAGACACTTTCAGGCAGCATACTCTTCCCCAGAGGGGACTGTTTGGAAGAGACATCCCCAGAGGACCTGTCTGAGAAGCCAGGAGGTCAAAGAAGCCAAGTTGTGAGCAGCCCCAGGAAGCTGGAGTTCGTTCATTATCTCTGCATCCAAGTGAACGCTGGCAGCAGATCCAGGCACTGTTCGTTGAGGAAGTCGCTAGCTGGAGGAGTGCATTCAGGGAGATCTTTTAGGACTCCACCTTTTCCCCCCTTTTACGTTTCTCTGTGCTTGAGATTATGACCACAGGCTTCCTCTTTTGCCATCCCCAGAAATGGATCTGGGCTGCGTCAATGCCCATGCTTCCAAAGCCATGTTTGTGCCCCTTGCTAGGCAGCTACCCTCACTATCCAATCGAAGCATCATTTCCGTCCTCCCAGCCCTTATCAGCAGCTGGGATGTGTGTGTAATAGTTTGCCGTCTGATTTCCAGAGACGTGTACTGGGCAGGACTTAGCAGACTTGGGGGACCGTTTGCGGGACTGGTTCCAGCTCCTACATGAGAACTCCAAGCAGAACAGTTCTGGGAACCCAGGGGCCAATCCAGTGACTGGTAAGAAAACTGCAGCTCTGTCCTCTGTGCACATGCAAACCCCCTTCCTAAGAATATAAGAACGGCCATACTGGTTCAGACCAAAGATCCATCTAGCCCAGTATCCTGTCTCCCAACAGTGGCCAATGCCAGATGCCCCAGAGGGAGTGAACACAACAGATAATCATCCATTTCCAGCCCCCACCAAACAGCGTATAGGGACACCATTCCTACCCAATCTGGCTCATAAGTATTGATGGACCTAACCTCCATGAGTGTATCTAGTTCTTTTCTGAACCCTGTTAAAGTCCTGGTCTTCATAAAATCTTCTGGCAAGGGAGTTCTACAGGTTGACTGTGAGCTGTGTGAAGAAAAACTTCCTTTTGTTTGTTTTAAACGTGGTTATGATGAAACGGGAGGAGTTGTCTATAGAGCGACAGAGACTGTGCTCAGTGTAGTCAAGTCTGGGGTATGCATTTCAATTTGCTAACTTCAGTGTCCATTAGCTCCATTCTTCCCAGGCCAGCCTGCTGTGACACATTAGGCTGAAGTGCAGCCCATGATTAATGTGGGTGGAGATTTCTCATATTGGGGAACTGTGGTTGAACCTCTGTCCCTTATAGCTCACTTCAAAGCCACTATCCTACCATATAACTGCTAAGTGTCCAGATCCCTGCTTCTCTTGCCTCCTGTTCTTGTCACTAGTTTAATGGTGACACAGGAATACCTTTAATATGGCATCCTCCTGTCTCAAAAACAGCAGAGCAGAAAAAGGAAGGGCCAAAGAAAGGCCATATAAATTCCTCCCCATAAGGGGAAAGTACATAGATTGGGTTGATATCCTTTTGAGAAGACAAAGAGGCTGTTAATAGAACTATATAACAACAAATAGGAAATATGGTATAAAGAAGGTGAATCAGCAACTCCTCCTATTCATTCATGTATTTAGTTACATATATGGCCCCCACCTTAGTCTGTAATGTATTTCTCTTCACAACTCTTCTGTGAGATAGATGAGGGCTAGTAACCCTGTTTTACAGATGGGCATTGAGGCACAGAAAGCTAAATGACATGCCCATGGTCACGCAGGAAGTCTGTGGCAGAATTGGGAGTTGAATCCCACGCTGAGTAGGAGAGTAAGGCGAACCTATAGCCCCGGCACACTCTTTCCCCCCACTGGTTCATCCTTGCTTTTTGACCTTTCTAATACTTCAAGAGCAAGGGGGCCTTCAATTAAATGAAAGGGCAGCAAATTTAAAACTGATAAAATACATCCTTTTTTACACTAGACTAATCAAACTGGAACTGACTGCACAGTGTATTTTGAAGAGAACTTAGAGGTCAAACAAAGAGTAGACATTAAGCTGTGTAATCAGAATTTCCTCCATAGTTTCACTACACAGGATAAAAATATATCAAGGACACTAACCATCCTGCTTCAGGGCATAAACCAACCATTGCAGGATGGGCATATGCTAGGCTTCCCCGCCCCCAAAAAATCTACTACCATTGCTCCCAGCAGTCCAGCTTTGCTATTTATAGTGACAGAGGAGTGCTAGTGACAATGGGACAACAGGAACCTTTCTCCCTTCCTCTCTCTCCCCACCCACGCTTGACATATCCCATGGTCTAACCTTGCTTGTAACACGTCTACATTGCCCAGTGCTTCCATGTCCTTGTCTGCCAGTAATTTGTCTATGTCAGTGTTGCCAACGATGTAGCTGCATCAGGCCTACAGCAACTGTGGGGGCCAGATTCCCAGCTGGCGTAAATCAGCTGTACCATTGGCTTCAACAGAACTGTACCAATTTACATCAGCTGAGGAGCTGGGCCAAGACTTAGCTATTTGATCTCCATTCCTCTGTTCCTAAGTAGTCAGGTCTAGTGCAAATGGTGTGGTGTCTCCTCCCCAAATGAGCCTAATTATAGGACGAGGAGAGCAAAATTGCCGGTGGCCTGCTCCTGCGAGGGAGATGAGTTCTGGGGCAGGCCTGGTCCATGGGTGTGCTGGCTGACATGTCTAAAAGGCTGTTAGGTGAGCTGTGGAAGTCCTGTGCATCGTTCCATTCAGGGCAGCTGTCTGCCGTGCCCCTATGCTGAGCCATCCCGCTCGTAGGCTGGTTTGGGGTGGCTGCCCCAGGACAGGCACTTTTGGGGGCCTGTCCTATGGACAGGACCCATGGGATTATTAGGGGCCTGGTGTGGTGGGAGCAGGTGTTGCCCCCCCTGCACTCCCCATGGTGGTGGGAGATGAAGCAGCCCAGCAGCCTTCTCTGCTTTGCCCTGCTGCCCTTTCCTGGTCCGCTGCACTCAGCATCTCCGTGGCAGCAGGAAGTGGACTGCCCGGGAGATGCGGGATGCAGCAGGCCGGGAGGGCAGAGGACGGTGGAGCAGAGCAGGCTGTTGGGCGGCTCCAATTCCTGCCTCTGTGGTGAGTGCGGGGGGGAGTGTCGACCCCTATTGCTGCTGTGCCAGACCCCTGGTAATTCCCTGTGCTGTGTTGCTCACGGGAGGGGCAAAAGAATAGGGCAGAGCAGGGGCGAGACTTGGGAAAGGGATGGAGTAGGGGTGGGGCCTGCAGCAGGGCGGGGGATTGCCCCAGGCTCCACACTCCCCTTGGGATGGCCCTGTCCATATGCCCATTACCATGAGACGTGTTTGACATCCTGGGCACCTTTTTTACAACCTACACCCTTAATCTAGCTCGGCTGAGCTTGAATGAAGCCTACTGATGTCATGTGCATTTTGGTGAGGGGCCTACAGGACAGGAGGAGGCCGGGCTTGTGCTGGATGTCAGTGTCCTGGGGGGAAGTTAGGGAAACAATGTAGAGTGCTGCTTTCCCTGACATCGGCCTCAGCCAAGAACCCAGAAGCCACAGATGTGCCTCGCTGAGATGGGAGGTTCCAGGCTGCTGATGAAACCCAGGGTGCTGAAAAGTATCCAGCAAGGAGGGTTAGGTGGATGGGTGCCAGCACAAGATGCATGGAGTGTTGTATGTGCATATGGCTTCTTTCTCCACTCTGTCCATGCTCTGCTCAGGGACAGTGGAAAGGGGGGTCTCTCAAGGAGTTGATTGCAGCTCCCTAAGTCTCAGTTACTTTGCTCCAGCATTAATTAAAGCTGTAAGAGTTTGGTTTCCTCAGGGACCTCATACCTATGGAGAACTGGGCAAAATGGATCCTTACTCCTCTACTCCCCTTCCCTCCTACACACTTCTCTTTCCCTATACTCTGGGTCAGAGGTATCCAGAGCAGGAGGCATGGTGGAGCTGGCTCTTCTAGCTTTATTCTGAGGGAGACTCCCCTTATATTAGAGGTAGGCAAATATCGGCCCACAGTCTGGTTCCGGTCTGCCAGGGTAAGCCCCTGGTGGGCCCCTGCACCACTGTGTTTACTTGCACCTCCGCAAGTCCAGTGGATCACAGCTCCGGTTGGCCATGGATCGCTGTTCCGGCCAATGGGAGCTGCAATCCCCGTACCTGTGGCGGCACAGATAAATATAGTGGCAACGGCCTATCGGGGCTAACTGCTGCCATGCTATTGCTCACCCTTGCCCTACATAGATCCAGGGGGAATCTCCGGCTGTTTCACATTCACTTCACATCACGTAGTGAACTTAGTGGCCAAAGAATCCAGTTCATAATCTCGGAGAGAGGCAATTGTACCAGGATAAAG
This sequence comes from Pelodiscus sinensis, assembly GCF_049634645.1. Lineage (NCBI taxonomy): Eukaryota > Metazoa > Chordata > Testudines > Trionychidae > Pelodiscus > Pelodiscus sinensis. The sequence goes on along the minus strand of NC_134718.1, from coordinate 32,587,246 downwards.
ACAATGTCTATATAAATACCACAGTGAGGCCAGTGTAGATAGGACCCACAGATCCTTGTTATTGGACAACCTTGTGCTGTGATCTTGTAAGACCGCCCGCCATATGCAGGTGGGATGAGGACAGTTTCAGTGGGAAACTGGAGTAGTCCTAGGCTGAACTGTTGTGTAGTACCACTGTGCTTTGTTAAACAACCGCTACATTCCACTCCAGAGGCAGCTGCATCTTGGCAGCAAATGAACTGATATATACACATCTTCTGTGGCGATGCTCTGTTGAAATATCTTTATTTATACTATACCCCATGGTTCCAGTGGTGGATGGTGATTAGACCATTTTATCTGATGGATTTTGCTGCATATGCCATTATTAATCTGCTGCACTCTGGTTGGCTTTGAGACCATCCCAGCAGTATGTTGTGGCCAGTCTGAGGGCCTACGATGCAGGTAAAAAGTTTGTAATGCATGCAGATCTGTTCTGAGTGGCTGAAAGTATCCAGGGTGTGACTTTTAGGGCTGAATGAAGGTTGGCCATGCAGAAACCTGACTGGTTGGGGTTGTAGCCATTATTGTGTAAGATATGCACTGCTAAGACAGAGTAATGAGAGAGGTCTCTGCATGGCCTATCAGTTCTGCCAGTTGCTGTGAGCACAAGCAAGGCAAACGTGAGTCCCTCCTGTTCCTCACATGGCCTCTGAGGTTGGTCCCAAAGCACACGTGGAGTGTGAAGTGAACTTGGTCAGGAGGAATCTGGTTAGTTTAAATGTCAGTGAATAAAAATCTCTGAGCTAGTTGCTCCCTGGGAGGAATTTGTTTGATGAAATCAGCAGTCAGCGCTGTGTCTGAGGCAGACTTTTCTCTGGCCCCCTCTCCATGAGTTTTCCTGGCTCAGATAATCACAGCCATTGGCCATGTTTGTTCACTCCAGCGGCTAGGATGTCCACCCAGACAAACTGGCAGTTGCTTTGTACCCTCTGTGAATAGGGAAAAGGAAGCATGGTTTGAAGAGTGTTGCCAAGACTCAGCCTAACAATCCTCCTTACTGTGCAAAGTTCACAACAACATAGGGTGCATTGGGTGAAGCGCTTGGACTCCCCACTGCTGCAGTGCTCAGATTTTGTGCCCTGTGATCCTCCCTGTCATTTTGTCTGACTTCCTTCACCCTGTACACATTTGTCCTGCAGCAGAGATCCAGTCCATCTCAATGTCACGGTTCCTTAGGCCACCTCATGTCAGGGCACCATCACGATGTCAGGGCATTTCATTGGTCCTCAAAAGGAAACACTCATGACAAAACTGAAAATAAAAGGTGCGTAACTGCCTGTTTGCCCCAGTCCGGCACCTCATGCCGCTCACTCTGACATAGAAAGGACACTGCAAAGGGGACTGGTCTTGGATGAGAATCAGCAGAAGCACCTGAGCTGATAAAGCCTAAATGAGTTTGCAGACTCTTTGACAAGTAAACCTGCTATACCAGGAAAATCCCCTTGTATTTTCTCTCCTGAATCCCGGGATGACGCACACAATTCAGCTGCTGAGTTTGATCACTGTGAACATTTCACCCTTACAGGCGGCAGTACCTATGTGCATGGTGGTGATGTCAGTGCCAGGGTTAAAGTAGGGATGTAAATGGATAACTGGTTAACCGATGCCTGGCTCAGTCAGAGCAGCTCCTTCTCGGGCTGTACCATGGGTGGGGAGCACTTCAGCCTGGCCAGGCCTAGGTTAAAGGCACTAGCAATTTGACTCACACATCTCTCTGCTGTTTCCTCTCTTTCTCGTGCACCTCTTCGGTTTGCTCACAGTGCTTGACAAGAGCCTGGTGGCCAGTTGCAAGGATTCCATTGGCTGGATGTTTTCAAAGCTGGACACAAATAATGACCTTTTCCTGGACCAGACAGAGCTTGCAGCTATCAACCTAGACAAGTATGAGATTTGCATCCGGCCCTTCTTCAACTCCTGTGACACCTATAAGGACGGCCACGTCTCCACCGCCGAATGGTGCTTCTGCTTCTGGAGAGAAAGTGGGTCATCAGCAGGTTTCCGTTAGAGAGCGTACTGTTGTGTCTGGGCTTCTTAGTCTGCAATTCTGTATGACTATTGAATAGCCAGTAAACTCACAAAATGTCTGCCCTTTTCTGGGAAGCCCCACGTGGTTTGGCTTCTTTAAGAAGTCAGATTATGGAAGCTCCACTCCTGTGTCCTGTTACAGCGGGAAAGGTCTGTTGGGAAGCCTCTGCTCACAGGTCCTGGGACAGAAATCTCGAGGGTATTTTCAGAAAAAGCTCCTACCCTTTTTACTACCATCTTCTGGCAGCTCCCCAGAGCAAGGCTTTGGTCGCCTTCAGGGCATAATGTAAGGCACATCTGTTCAGACAAGGATGGCAGCATGGAGTGATTCCCAGGCCATGATGGTAGCCGTTGCTCAAACAGCATTTGTGTTTTTACCTTTCTCTGGTCAAAAAGCAGTGAGGTAGCCAGATGACAGACAAGGGGCTACAGTACTATCTATACTGCTATAAGTAAAGGAAAGTAAGAGCAGAATGCACTTCGCAAACAGTCACTTCACCTAACATTTTCACTGAAGTCCAATATGAGGACAGCTCCATGTTATTCAATGAACTGGGTGAAAAAAGAGCCACTGTTTCAGACTGCATCATTCTAACAGGAAGTGAGAGAGGAAGATGACAAAGAATCTGGCTGTAGCCAAGAGTCTAGATTCCACCCGATGGGGGTTCCCTGATCAGCACATAAAAGAAGGTGGGAGGAGTGAGGTTGGATGAGGAGAGAGATTGAGCAAACCTGGTCCTTCTGACCAATTTAAGCTGTTCCTCAGCCTTGCTCACCAACAATCCCCTGGTCACCTCTGAAAGAGTCATGCTCCCTGCATAGAGACAGGCCTTCTTGCCAAGATGCATATTTAGCTCTAAGAGATGTTTGTTTTGGGTATTACAGAGCCCCCCTGTCTCATGGAGCTGGAAAGGATCCAGATCCAAGAAGCATCAAAAAAGAAACCTGGTGAGTCATGAGCCATGTGACCTTCCCAGTGACAATGGATGGGATAAACTTAAAAAACAACAAATGATCTGGTAGCACTTTACAGACTAACAAAACATGTAGATGGTGATGAAGCTAAAACTGTCTGTTTAGCCGCGTAAACTGAGTGAGGCGTTTGCTTCGACAATGGTGTCATGAACTTTCATGGGAATAGCTGACCACATCTGAAGAAGTGGACTGTGCACACGAAAGCTCATGATACCATTTACATGTTTTGTTAGTCTGTGCAGGGCAAACTTAAAAAACAACAAATGGTCTGGTAGCACTTTATAGACTAACTCATCTACCCCCTGAAGCTAATGCATGGAATAGACTTTTCTCCCCTTGTAGCAGAACACCAGTATGATATCTCTCAATGAGATGCATAAGGTGTGACTCTGAGGTTATGACTAGACTACATGGCTCCGTCGATGGAGCCACATAGATGAGTTTACTAGACATAGGAAAATGAAGCGGCGATTTAAATAATCGCTGCTTCATTTACATCAAAATGGCTGACGCGCTGTGCCGTTCAGCTGTTTGGCGACACAGCGGGGCAGTCTGGATGCTCCGCGGTCAACAACGGAAGCCTTTCTCGACCGCTGCGGTAAACCTCATTTCACGAGGCATAACGGAGCAGTCGACAAAGGCTTCCGCTATCGACTGCGGAGCATCCAGACTGCCCTGCTGTGCCGCCAAACAGCTGATCGGCACAGTGTGGCGGCCATTTTGATGTAAATTAAGCGGCGATTATTTAAATTGCCGCTTCATTTTCCTGTGTCTAGTAAACTCATCTACATCGCTCCGTCGATGGAGCCATGTAGTCTAGACATACCCTGAGTTAGTGTTGGCCACATCTGAGACCTTGTTACACGATGTTTGCAGCTGTGATGTTTTTGGTTTGTGAGCTCTTCCCCTGAACTACTGATAAATGCACTCTGTGACCTACCCCTTTGTGCATGCTCCTGGTATTTTATCTTCTTCTGAGCCAGCTTCTACTGCAGGTTGCTGGATTTCTGAGACACTTGGACTACATCTACACTGCAAGGTTTTTGTGCAAAAACCCGTGGAGCGTCCATACCTCAAAAGCACTTTTGCGCAAGTAAATCAACAGTTAAACGGCAGAAGGAAGGGCTTTTGCCGGTGTAGGTAAGCCTCCTTTTATGAGGCATAACTGCTTTTAGCACTACAGCTATTGCACAAAAAGGCAAGTGTGGATGCTCCAGAGGGGTTTCTTGCGCAAGAAACCCCTATGGGAAAAAGCACAGGTGCTCAGATGGCCATTCTGTGAATGGCCATCCGAGCTTTCTTGAGCAAGAATGTCCATATAGTGTGGACGCTTTCTTGTGCAAAAGCACATTGCTTTTGCTATGTGCTTTGAGGTGTGGATGTGCTCTTGCATAAGACGTTTTTGCACACAAACTCTTGTGCAAAAGGCTTCTTGCGCAAGAAACATGTAGTGTAGACATAGCCTTGCTCAGTAATCCTTTCTAGAACAGCTGAGTCCATCTCTGTGTTTCAAATGCAGCAGTAGCTAACACACCGTACATTTCCTGTTCTCACCCTGGGCCCGTTTTTAGAGACTCCTGAAACTGCACACTGCAGACACCTTGGAATGTCACAGGAGAGTTCCCCAGTCTGCATTGTAGCACATGCACTGCTATGGTTTGAATGACAGTTTTCCCCCCAGGTGTTTTCATTCCAAGCTGTGATGAGGATGGATACTACAGGAAGATGCAGTGTGACCAGAGCAGTGGGGAGTGCTGGTGTGTTGACCAGTTTGGCATGGAGCTGACAGGAACACGGATACATGGAAACCCAGACTGTGGTAAGGACGCAGGAAATGAATGGGTATTGGATCACAGAAGAGCAGCTTTGACTGCTCTATTATTTCAAGAAAAGGGCAAGTGACTGTCACAGGCGCCATGTCACATAAACACTCCTGCAAAGCCTGTGCCCAAAGAGTCATCAAAGCCTATGCCTAATGCTAAAACTTGGGAGATTTGGGTTCATAGATCTTTTAAGGCCACAAGGGCCCATTGTGGTCACACAGCCTGACTTTCTGCTTGGCCCGGGCCGTAGGGCCTCCTCCAAATGATTCCTGCACTAAGTCCAGCAGATGTGAAGTTAGGTCATTGCAAATTTAAAAAATAAACCTCATCCTAAGTCCTGAATGGATATTCATTTAGATGGTAAAGCCACTACCCACTTTGGCACAGTTTGCCCTGAATGGAGGATGGTGCTTGTGGGGTAGCTCAGACTGGAATAGCAGGGCTGTTACTTACGAGAACAGGAGTATGCTGGAGAGCAATGTTAAGCCTAGGGCTGGAGTTGAAGGGCCACTGGTGGGGAAGAACAGGGTGCAGGGCAGAGTTTGCATGCTCTCGTTTGTGGGTGTTTGCACAGAAGTCTAGGCAGCTCCTAGATTCGATTGTGGAGCAGTGAGACCATAGCAGTACATGTTTCAGCATGGGCTGTACAGGCCAGCCCAGAATCTGAATAATTACTTGTGGAGCTAGTCTGTGCTGAAGTGTGAGCTGCCTCCTTGCTTTGGGTCCAAATCTAGCTGAAGATAGATCAGGTAGTTCTACCTGAGCTGCAGTCATGTCTTGTGATTGCGGTATAGATGTACCCTGATGTCCTGGTTGGCTCTAGTCAGTATTCTCCCTCCCTGACCTTTGAAAGCACTAAATAAAGAATCTTTCGCTGCAGAAACCAGAGAGAGGAAGAGAATTGATGGTGCTGCTACTGTAATGTGAGCCTTGCACAAGAAGCCCTCTCTAAGTAGGCTCATTTCTAGTCAACACAACTGGCTCCCTCTCTAAGCCTACAGCAGAATGTGAGGTATGCTGGGCTCCCAATTGAAAGATTTCTCTAACTTATACTCTCTTGTTCTTGCAGATGATGTAGTTGGGTTCTCGGGGGATTTTGGGAGCGGCGTTGGATGGGAGGATGAGGAAGAGAAAGAGACTGAGGAAGCTGGAGAAGAGGCTGAAGAAGAGGAAGGAGAGGCAGACGATGGAGGCTACATATGGTAGAAGCAAAGAAGAGCACAGTTTGGCCGGGAAGCTGGCAGCAAGGCGTGACAGCAGACTCAAAGGAGATAAACAGCTTAATGAGATGATCAGGAAACACAGTTGAATGTAACTTACTATAGTAGAAAAAGTGTGTGTGCGCATGTACGTGTGTGTGGATACTTGGAGTGCTATTTACAACGCCCCTGGGACACCCTGCATTCTCCCAACATAGCAGAAAGCACCACTGTAGCAAAGCAAAAGTAAAAACCAGTCTGTAATGTTTGTTCAGGTGAGATCTTTTGTTCCACTTTTAGATCTGCAGCACAGATCCCCAGTGTGCACATGCTCACACATGCCTGTACCCACATGCATTTTCACAGCTATGTTAACCACTGAGTAAAAACCCGCCAGTAATTAATACCTTGCCATATAAATCTGGCTGCTGAAACTGCACGCTGCAGACACCTTGGAATATCACAGGAGAGTTCCCCAGTCTGCATTGTAGCACATATACTGCCAGGGTTTGAATGACAAACTGTACTAGTGTGCAGACCTTCATTTGCCTAAAGTTAAGATGAAGAATTGTATTGCCACAGTTCCGATGCAGGGCTGTACTCAGTGTGGGTGTGATGGAATTGTCCTGTGCCTGTTTAAGATGCCTGTTTCTTGGGGGGAAATTAACCTAGAAAGGTATTGCATCTTGCTGTTGAAAAGCAATGCTCTTGTGGGACATCAGTGACTCTTTCGGTCCCTGTGAGTGTTAATGCTTTGTGCCAAACTGATTGGTCATAAATGAATTCTGCATCATCTTCTAGTGACACAGAAAAAGGGATTAGGTACTTAGACTTGCAGACCGTTTTAATCGTGGAAGCAAAGTTTTGATCAATGAATTTAATAACCTTTTTGACCTTGCATGATGAAAAAAACTGAATTGTCAGATTTGTTAAAATAAGAGCCCAAGAAAACCTGTCCTGTACCCACTTCCTTCCCTCCATCCCCTTTTATCCAATTTCCGGCAGTCAGAGATTTAGGGATACTCAGCGCATGGGGTTGCATCCCTGATCATCTTGGTTAACAGTCATCAGTGGTTTCTGGAGAAAGCATAGCCTTGCAGCTGGTACATGTGGGGCAAACCTTGAACTAACAGGATCAACTAGGCACATGCTGTTCTATGAAAACTGGAAAGCCTGGCTGGAATTAATTGAGATCGGTAGTGCCCAAAAGCCGTCACTATATGATACTCATGAATGGGGCCAGGTGAAATATTTTGGTGTGACAGCCCATCTATTAGGGAGGAGAGTTCAGTGATTACAGGTGATCACATAGACCGTAGCTTTGTCTTGTCCAAAGCATTTATTGAGGAATTTTGTGTAAGATGTGTTGTGGGCTTCAAAAAACTCTTACATTATTTTATCCTGCAAAGCTGGGAGCTGCTTAGCCCACGAGAACTGTCCATATAGCTTCTTGAAACCATTGTAATTCCAGTCTCAATTTCCATGATCAGTCCCAGGAAGCCTCCGTATAGCAGGAGACCAGATGAGGGAATAGTGGCAACATTGCTCTGGTTCACTTCTTTCCCTGTTCATGGAATATGCTGCCACTTCACCCTGACAGAGAAGGGGAAACAAACTCTGAAAGGTCAGTTTCTTTTTAAGTTGAAGAGAGCACTTTCCTTCCCCTCTAAAAGACCAGTCATGTACTGAACGCAAATAATGATGGTACCAGTGTGTTTTGTTTTTATTCTCTCTGGAAGACACCTTTAGTTTCTTTCTAATCTGTTTGTGTGTCAGTCAGAGGGTATTTTTGGTCACTTCTGAATGGTCTGTTAGTCACTGGATGACTGAAAAGCTCTGATGTGCTGGAGAAGTCAATACTTTAGATTTTACTATTGAACAACAAGCTCCCCAAGAACCCGTATTTAAAGGTAGGAGTACAGGTTAGTGGGGCATAGGAAGTGATTTGATGCGGAGCATCGGGAGGCATTGCAACTGAAGATGAAGAAAGACCTGAAAATGACATTACTTCCATGAAAGAAAAGCCAGCTCCCCGTGCCTGGTCCAGTCACCCATTATCTTCAGCACAGCTGCCAGGGTCTCAGAATGGGTGGCTGCTCTTGGCTTAAGAAGATTGGCTTTTTTTTTTTTTTTTGGATGGAGACAGAGCGAGCACACACAGAGGCACAGTACCCGTGCACATCCTATTCCCAGGAAGTCAATGGAAGTTAGGAGAGTGTCTTAACTGAAAGCTGGATCGGACCAAAGCCATGTTAATTTCAGTTTGGTGGAATGGTCCCCTCAGCACTCACATGCCAATATTGTATGTGTGGCCCTGTGGGCATCTGGGTGTGTGCCTTGAAGTCCGTGCATGTGTGTGCAGTGTAAATGTGTGTCCCAGTGCAGAGAGAGAGAGAGAGGGTGGGGCTGTGTGGCACAACAGCAGGAGCCAGCTTGGCTTACACTGAGCACTCATGTGACATTAAGCCTAATAGGCTGCACTGGAAGCTCAATGTGCTACTGCATAGTCTTTAAAAAAATTAAAAAGCTAAAATCCCAATAAGCCCAAATAACATGCTTGCAGTGATTCACTGTTATGTAGCCAGCTGTGACAATAAATGCACCTTGCTGTGTGGAACACTTTACATTCCTTTCTGCCCTGTCTCTCTCTAAAAAATACACCTAGACAGCTTATCCCCCACTTTATTCAGCTATGTCTCCTGATCGTCGGAGGAATGAATAATTGACCATGACTGATGAGGGGAATGTACCACTCCCGAAGGGGATGACCTTCTCAGTCAGTGCGCTACTTGAAATGTTCTGTTTTTCTTAGGGTTTACATTTTGTATTGGATTTTTCCCCATGAGCATCATCTCACAAACCATAACACATACTCGACCTTTCATTCCTAAAAGCTCACTTTTTCATTGCATCCTCTAATTTCTTTGTCACTGCCTTTAGGGGCTGTTCCAGTCTCTCGTTTGCTTCGTGCCTGCTTGTCTCTGGTACTGGCTTTGCTTCCAGTTGTGCATGTTTAATAATCTGTAAATACATTTTTGAATCAAAGAAGCAATTTTCTAATCCCGAAGTGCTCTCACCATGTAGAGCCCTCTCCCCAAGATTGTGGGGATTGTGTCTGAATTTTGGACTAGTTATTAAGGCATTGGAGTCTTTCCGGCTCAGCGAGGCTCAAGGCTGCAGTGGTTGTGGTAGGATTCAGTTCAGCAGTGAAAAGCTCTGCTGGCAGTATTTGCCTCTGCTAATAAGGCCTGTATTGCTGCAGAGTTCAGCTCCTCCTTAAGCTGCAGAGGCCAAAATGCAAACAAAGGACTGAACACACACGTTATTTGCAGCCCTTTGCTTTCCAGAGCTCTACCTCCCTGCCAGTGCGCACACAAGGTATTTTAACAGGAATGCTCTCCCTACTGTTTTTTTCCAGGTTGTATTTACAACCACCTGTGTTTGAGGTTTTTTGTTTAACGGACACCACCACCATTCCCGTAGGAATCAGATGTGTTAGCACCACCATCTCCTTAGCAAGCAGTTTGACCATCACACCTGCCCACAGATTAAGCAGTTGTGCTAGCACAGTGTGTCGTTGGCAGGAAGGGAAATAGGAGAAGAAATGTCTTGCTACAGTTTGTTTTTTTTCTTAAGACTGACCTAATCCATTGCAATGTCCTTTGCTCCTGTGGCTAGTGCTCTTCACTGCTGTGCAGGAGACCTAGTTTCCATTCCTGCTTCTGGCTTTGCAGCCCCTGAGATGGCAGTGCTAGGAGGGCATTAGAAGCATCAGTCTCATACTCGGAGGAGCCTTGCATTGCACAGAAGCACCCCGTCTGGAAAAATAGGAATGAGGTAGATGGACGTGGGAAGGAGTCTTAGCCTTCTGGTCAAGGTGAACCGAATGAGAGGTGGGATTGAAGAAGATGCAAAGTGGGCAGGTGAGCTCCTAAGGCACGTAAAGGGCACTAGCTAGCTTTTTGGCTCAGCTTTATGCTTTTCAACCGTGGCTGATCATGCTCTGTCTTTGCATTCAAGCTTCCTGTGGATCTTTTCCATACCCATCTCTATTACTATGGAACTGCCCTGTCTATACAAAATGTAGCACCATGGCTTTAAACCATTTATCAGTCTTTTTCTCTCATCTCCTCCAAACTGGAGCTTAGCTCCCTGGCGGTCAAGAGCTATGTATATTAAAACCACTAATAGATAAGTATTTTGAAGGTGTTCAAAACATGTTAATTTTGTTTAATTATATACTTAACAAAAGCAAATGACTAACAAAGTTCAGAGAGGAGCAACAGTGTATAGCCTGAAAACATTAAAATATCTTATGTGCAATAACTCTGAACTTAGATTTAAGAATTGTGTTCAAGTGCTTGGATTTCAGTTTGTATATTTAAGTGCTGAAATTGTCTCTCTCAGTAATTTTTAGATGTTAATCCAAACCAAGTGTTAGAATGTATGTGTGCATTTGGTGGGAACTAGTGTGCCAAGATTTCAGTTCTTAAGGCACCTTTTTCCCAGCTGTTTCACTCTTGTCCTGCTTCACAAGTCCGCCAGGGAAAGCTGTTTCACGCTATCTGTCTCTGCCTAATACTTAACCTAAGGAAACAAGTAACATACACCAAGAAATGAAAAATACGTTATTTTTAAAAAAATAAATAAAAATTTATAAACACTCTTTCCCCTCCCCCCCCAGTGCTGTCATCTTCTCTATTTTAAGAGATTTGGGCTGCAATGTGAATGAAAATGGCAGCTGATACCAAGTAAGGGTGTGTCAAGTTATCCATTTGCAACAGGGGTAGCATGCTGAGCTGCAGGAGAGGGGAGGGAAGTGTCTTAAAGTGCCACCTGGCCAGGCTATTGCCATATTGCTAGTGCAAGAGTTGAGACAATGCCTGTCAGCTAGGAATGAGTTGGCCAGAATGCAAAGTCCTGAAAACAGATGCTACAAAATCCTGTAGAGCTGCAAAAATGAAGGGGGAGGACAATTCAGGCCTTGACTGTAGCCATTCTTTAGCCTTTCTCAACCCTGCCTTCTATGCTGGGAGGAGCCTGAAGAAAATGCCATAGAGGGAGAATTAGAGAACCTCATGGGGTCTAGTTTCTTGCCATGAAGTTTCACGTCCCACTAGTTGTGTGTTGGTGTTCCAAGGATGCACTGTGCAGCCTATTTTCTCCTCTCCTATATATTATGAGCTTCAATGTGAGCCTTGGCAAGCTGCAGCTGTCACCTCTACTAACAGCAGTTCTAGGCTTGTTTCCAGACACTGACAAGCTAGTTTACTGAGATACTATAAAACATCTCTGCTGGCATGTCTGAGATCTTGCCTCTGATACTCTGCATCCCAGTTTTGTGGCTGGCTGTCAATAAGTGGACAAACTGGCCCCTTTTTCAAAAAGTAGGTCTGCTACACAGTGGTGCTTTCCTCCCTACTTCCTACTCCCCTTCCCCCACCACACACTGACAACTGAGAATGTACCATCCCCCTTAGCCTGGTTCCATGAGTGTATCTAATATCAAGGAAATGCCTTGTCCCTGTTCTCCAACCTACTGCATTAAGGTTTAACAGCCACTAATCCCGTTCAGCTCCAAATTCAGCCTTCAGCTCTCACAGGCAAGCTAGCTGAACACTTTGTTGGTATAATACGTTGTCAAAGACTTGGGCCTTGTGGCAGCTTGGAACTGTGGCCATCATGGGGATTATTCGCTCTCTCCCACTGTAGCTGTGACCACTGTGGCTCACTCATGCTACGACTACACTGCCCCTTTTTTGTGAAAAATGCAATGCTAATGAAGCGCTCATTAGCAACTTCTCACGCTTCATTTGCATAGTCTCTTCTGATGCTTTTGGCGGAAGAGGTTTTGTGCAAAAAAAAAAAGAGCAGCATAGATGGGTCCATTTTATGCAAAAAAAAACCCCCTCTTTTGCGCAAGAACCCTTATTCCTCGAAAAATGAGTTTACAGGTTCTTGCGCAAAACGAACCTCTCTACACTGCTTTTTTTTTCGCAAAAACCTCTTCTGAGAAAAGCATCGGAAGAGAATATGCAAATGGAGCACGAGAAGTTGCTAATGAGCACTTCATTGGCATTGCCTCTTCCACAAAAAAGAGGCAGTGTAGATGTGCCCTTAGATAGGAAAAGGGGTGAACTTCTGCTGAAAACTACATAGCTGTAAGCACTCACAGTGTCTTTGTCCACATGCCATATGTGGATTCTTCTAAAAGAATTCTGTTTCAGTGAGTAGTGCCTTGCCTGAAGGGACAGTGTGTTATGGAATAAATACTGGGTTCATTCATGCGCCTTAACTTGTGCCACACATGGGATGTCTGAATGCTAAACCATTAACCCACTGCTAAAAAAACTTCGAGGGGCAATGCAAACTTGTACAAAGTCTCCTTAGCCATACAGCCCAAATCTCTCCTGTTACAAAGCCAAGACACACTAATCTTTCCAAAGGCATGTCTGTGGGTTGCAACAGAGGTAAGACCACCGCCTGCTGGGCAGCTCCCTGCTCCCCACACACAATGGATATTCCTAGTTCTGCATCCAATTGCCACACAAGCTACAGTGGATGGCATCCTCCCCAGAGCATAACTCTGTGATGAGCAGAGATTTCAGGGACCCCTCCCCACAAGCACTCTGCAGCCTCATCTCTAATAGGTGTAGTAAGATGAAGGCCTGAAACATAACCCCCTGTAGCACAGGCCTGGTTTCAGGCCTAGCTAACGATGGACAAAATATGGCTAACATAAAGCAAAGCCGTGAGCAAGAGGCAGGCCCCTACTCTCAGAACATGGCACAAACAGGGCTGAGAATGCAAAACTAATTGGTAATAGGCCTAGGTGTAGAACAGTAATTGGTACTGATCATAACTTAAAAGCACATGCTACCACCAGCTCATTAAAAAAGATCTTGGTACCCACACTCCCCACAGATACAGTCTCAGGTTCAGAAAAGGGTCTAAAATGACAGCATGTTGGCTAGAGATGATCTAATCAAACCAGGAAGTACAGGGTGATGGGTGGTATCTAAGAAGCATCAGACGATGGTAACCTGACCTGTCAGGAGAGATGTGTAACTTGTTTGTACTTGTATATAAAATAGTGTCGGGGGGGGGGGGGGGGCGAGGGGAGACTGTCTTTGGCCAGCTGGGAGGCATTGGGAGTTTCCCACTGGTTGAGCTGAGTCCATTGTTATGGGTAAATAAACGTAGTGATTTGGTAGAGTCTATTGACCACTAAGGACTGTACTTTGCTTAGCAATAAACCAGGCTGGGCACCTTCAATCCAAATCTGATTTGTGGTCTTTGGGAGCTCTCTCGGGGGTCTGTTGAATAAGGCAACACGGCCCACATCACTGAACACACGCAAGCAGCCTCCTGGTTATCCTCATTGATGGAGCAGGAACCCATTGGGACAACCCTGCCTGGCTGACCACACTAGGCAGGGCCACAGCATCCATACATTGGCACATTATCTTTGGAAAAGAGAACAGGAAGAGAATATACAAAGTTGTGAGATGGAGCTTTATCATATAAGTTCTTTATGTATTTTGTTGCAACAAGGTTAACTTGGCAATACCTTGGAATTACATGATGTTTAACTGGCTTTTCAGGCAAATAGCTTAATAATTGGACTTTGTGCAACAAAAACTAATTGCATATAAACTACCATTTAGTTTTAAAGAAAAAATGTTTTTGTACCTACTGGGCTGAATTTATCACTGGTGTACTACCCCTGAAAGTCAATGGATTCACAGAGTTTAGCCTAATAGTTAGGACTATATCAAACGATCAGGCATTCTAGGAGGTCATTAAAGCCAACCTACAACGCTCTCTCTCTAAACATTCTAGGACACATACTGGGCCTTAGCCGAGCTAGCTCTGGTGAAGCCAATGACTCTGTGCCCATTTAGGCTAGCAAAGGCCCTGGCACAAAAAGTTGTATTTCCATGTTTTTTAGGGGGTACTGGTGTACAATGGCAGGCTGGATCAGTGATCCCCATGCTTGCTGCCAAGATAACTTTCTCTGACCCAAATACAAAGATAAATAGAAGGAAGTGTAAACTGTAGCATGCCTGTCACTTACTAAAATTTACACTCACTTATACTCACTCTCATTCCATGTTAGTAAGCTGCATTCCCTCTGTAACATCCTTAATGTCGGTTTAATACAGGACTGTAAGAGGTTAACCAGTTAACTGATAGGAAGAGCTTATGGGTTCCAGTTAATGGTTAAACTAACGTGGCCTTAGCCCTGCGGGCTTCCAGAGCCAGCAATCTGTGGGGCCAGGAGCTGGCGGTTACACAGAGTTTTCTAACTTCTTTCACATCCCTAGTTTAACACACTCCCTGTTAAGAGGTGAGGGTCAAACAAGAGGGAAGTGAAACAAACGAAAAAAGCAACTACTAAGATATTGTCGCCTCCCTCCCTCATCCAATTTGGCATATTTACCTCCTACCATCTCACCCTGTACCTAACACAGCCTTCCTTACACCACAACCTGTGGGATACCAGCCAAATAAAAGGCACTGTAAAAACCAAATCACACCTTACTGCAGTGGTGGGCAACCTGTGGTCACAGATTCCCTGTCTGCTCTTCTCCTCCACACCCTGGGACATTGGGGTTCCGCGCTTCCTACTGCTCCCCCTCCCTCCCAGTACATTTGGAGCACCACAAATCTGGCAATTTGCACTCCATCCCCACTCCTCCCTCACCCTCCTAGAGCTTGAAGATCCTGTTCTGGAAGGCCCAAAAGTAAGCAATTCTAGGGCACAATAATTTTCATTCATCTGGACTAAGTTTAGCCTTCATCCATAGGCTGATGATAATTAACACTTCTTCCCTGAGAAGATGAGGTCTACCAGATTTTTGGCTGGGCTCAGTTCTACATTCTGGACCAAAAGGGGCAATCTCCTCCATAGTTGACTCAGTTGTATTGCTGGGATTCTGCTATTTCAGTTATTTTGCGGCACCCTTACCCTCTCTTTGATTCACATAATAAGGTTACAGCAGAGAAAGAGGAATACTGAAGCTTAGTGTATGCGACTCTGTTATGTAACTTCCACTGCTACTAATGGAGTTCAGCTGAAGGGTAAAAACCTTTGCACAGCACAGCAGCAGAACACACTGTTAACAATGCATCTGATGCTCCTTTCACAGCCTAAATGTTTCCTTTGTCCAAAATGGTGAAATAACTTCATCTTTAGTGACTCGTGTTTTAAAAAAATAAAATAACTCTGAAATCAGGACTGATAGTCTAATGATCACATTTCCGTACAACTGCACATTCAAATCCCAGCAGGGGCAACTCAGTTCTGCATCTTCTGAAGGAGCTCAATTAAGTTCTATAGATAGCACCTCCCATCCTGCAATAAAACCCCCAATCCAACCATTCCACTGCACCCATAACTCTCGCCTGTGAAGACGGTGAGAGAGAACAAACCACAAGACAGAAAACATTCACATTGCTTACTGCACCCCTAGGAAGTGTTCAGATATGAAGGTGATGGGATGTAAGAATCTACACTGGACAGAAATGTCACAATCCTTTCTAATAACTGAGAAGAATTCTACAATGTTGGTTCTGTGGTTCCAAGAGCAACGAAGACCCCTTTGCAATGGCTTTAAAAGTGTCAAGTAGAGGCTCAGCCAATCAAAAGCATTCAGTAACCTACAAGGTATACAAGCAGTCCCCGAGTTACGTGGATCCGACTTATGTCAGAGCTGCAGTTATGAACGGGGTTTGCCTAGCCTCTGAGGACGCCGGCAGCGGGACAGCCACGGTGCGTCTGGGCTGTCCGCTGCCCGCATGCTCCGCGACTTTGCTCCACATCTCCCCAGAGCAGGGAAACAGGGAGCAAAGCCGCAGAGCACACGGGCAGTGGACAGCCCAGACGCGCTGTGGCTGTCCTGCTGCCGGCGTGCTCCACGGCTTTGCTCCACTTTGCTCCCCGTCTCCCTGGTCTGCTGGAGATCAGCAGACCAGGGAGACGGGGAGCAAAGCCGCGGAGCACACGGGCAGCAGGACAGCCGTGGTGCGTCTGGGCTGTCCCGCTGCCCCCGTGCTCCGCGGCTTTGCTCCGGACACCTGTGGTAGAGCAGCTGGGGCGCTGCCGGTTGGTCCCGCAGCGCCGCTCTGGGCGCTACTGGACCAACCCGGCAGCACCCCAGCTGCTCTGACCCAGGCATCCTGATTCAGCCACTGCTGGTCAGTTTCAGCAGCGGCTGAATCAGGATGCCTGGGGCAGAGCAGCTTGGGTGCTGCTGGGTTGGTCCAGTAGCGCCAAGGAGCGGCGCTACTGGACCAACCCAGCAGCTCCCAAGCTGCTCTGCCTCAGGTGTCCCCAAGTCAGCCGCTGCTGAAACTGACCAGCGCTGACTACAGGAAGCCCGAGGCAGAGTTGCTCTGCCCCGGGCTTCCTGGAATCAGCCGCTGGTCAGTTTCAGCAGCAGCTGACTTGGGGACGCCTGGGGTTCTTAAGTTGAATCTGTATGTAAGAACTGGCGTCCAGATTCAGCCTGCTGAAACTGATCAGCGGCTGATTCCAGGAAGCCCAGGGCAGAGCCGCTGTAGTCAGCCGCTGGTCAGTTTCAGCAGCGGCTGAATCTGGATGCCAGTTCCGACTTACATACAGATTCAACTTAAGAACAAACCTACAGTCCCTATCTTGTACATAACCCGGGGACTGCCTCTACTTGTGCTTTGTTATTGGCCCTTTGAATGGATGTGGCCCTAAGAGCATATCAGTGCCATAGAGCAAGGGGCTCACTGGTATCAGGTAATGTGTTTTAGCTGGCCTAACTAGTTCAGTGTACCCCAATTTCCTGATAGCGCAAGCTGCAGCTAATAGGTGGTATGTAATATGTCACTGGTAACTCACTGATCATTAATATTCTTGCATATTAAGTTATGGATCTATGCTGTAATTATGACTAAACTGTGTTTAAATGAGGCATGTCTACAGGAGTTGGTAAACTGGTCTGCCCTAGACAAAAGAATGTGCATTAGCTGCTCTCTCCACCCTGGTCATTAGACAGAGACAATAAAGGTGCATTTCCATAAGGTAAAGAGAGTTAGCAAGTGGGGGAGAAGACAGCATGGTGGCTACAGCCCAGCAAGAAAGAAAAACTTTATCTGGGCTATAGAGCCAGTGGGTCTCATAGCTCTGAAGCGCCAATGTTTAGTAACTGAATCAAGTGACTGTACATAATATTACTGTATTATAAAAGTGTACCAAGTGAGGTGTTTTATGAATTTCTGTGTCACACAGGTGAGTAACATCACCATGAAATGCATGTTTCAATACTAGATAGGCAATTATGGATACTCATTGATGCCATGATTTACACCCCCTAACCAAACAAAGGGAAAAACTATTCTTACCCATATAAGAGGGAAGGCAGCTATCTTCCTGTTTCCAAAGAAATTAAAGTGTGGCTAAAATCAGGGGAAGCTCATTTACATAGAAATCAGCAGGGGGACAGCAAGACCACAGGAAGGGGAGAGCAGCATAAAGTTATCCTTCCTCTTGAAACAAGAGATAAGAAGCAGGTCACAACAAGAAGGCATCCTTTAGAAATTGGAAGTCAGCTCCCACTGAGAAAAAAAAGAAGCAAAACTGTGGTAAGTCAAGTGCAAAAGTATAATTAGGTAGTCCAAGAAGAATCTGAAGAGCAATTAGCAAAACCCACAAAAACTAGCAGCACATTTTTAGATGCACCAGCAGCAGGAAGGCTGCCAAACAATCAGTGGGTCACTGGATGATCGAGGTGTTAAAGGTGCACTCAGGGAACATGAGGACATTGCAGTGAAGCTGAATGAATTCTTTACATCCATCTTCACTTCAGAAGATAATGAGGGAAATTCTGTGTCACACTATATTCCAAAGCAACATCCTAACACTCCCAGATTCACCACTGTTATATAACAGCAACAAATCTTGTACCAAATAAATCATGTAACACATCAGTGGAAAAGTTATGGTTTGCTCAATATGATTATGTATGTATCATATTTCTGTCTGAAGTTATGAATACTATATACTTGTAATTCAAATATGTTTGCTTCTTTGATAACTCCTACAGACTAGTTTACCTTGTATCTAGCCAGCACATTGTGTATGAACTATTCAGGTTGATGGCTCATCAATGAACACAACTGGCCTTGGACGAGGCATAAACTACTACAATTTCCTGTGAACATTTGAGCCAAAATATGGGTGGTGGCCCCTGATATGACTTCCCTGCTCATGTGACACCTGACTCCATCTTGTGCCCAAACTTTTTCACTAAGGCTACATCTAGACTGGCATGATTTTCTGCAAATGCTTTTAACGGAAAAGTTTTCCGTTAAAAGCATTTGCGGAAAAGAGTGTCTAGATTGGCACGGACACTTTTCCGCAAAATAACTTTTTGCCTAAAAGCGTCTGTGCCAATCTAGACGTGCTTTTGCGCAAAAAAGCCCAGATCGCCATTTTCGCGATCGGGGCTTTTTTGCGCAAAACAAATCTGAGCTGTCTACACTGGCCCTTTTGCTCAAAAGCTTTTGCACAAAAGGACTTTTGCCCGAACGGGAGCAGCATAGTATTTCCGCAAGAACACTGACAATCTTACATGAGATCATCAGTGTTCTTGCAGAAATTCAAGCGGCCAGTCTAGACACAGCCTAACTGTGCTGGGGGCTTTGTTTGGGGGCAATGACATTCCCTCCATGTAGGAGCTAATGTCATATGGCCTCACTGCCCCAACAACTTAACACATGGAAACACCTCAGGAACAGAGACTGAACTAGGGTGTGGTTCCAGGCAACAAAGAAGGAATCCCAGGCTGTGTAAGGAAGACTGGTGAACAGTTTGTACCATCAAGGGTAAGATACTGCTTGATTCAAATCCTTTCTAGTTAACAGAACTCAGATTGTGATTTTGTGTTATTCTTAGGCAAGCTACTTTAACCTGTACATTATTACTTATAATAACTTATATCTGTTTCTATAGAGTTATTTTGTTTGTTTTATATTTTTTACTTAAAATAGTGTGTTTGAAGAGCAAAGGGAAACCTGTTCAAGAGCAGGGGCTGGTGCATTGTCCTTTCCACCCTGAAAGAGGGATGGACTGGGAAATAAACTTACACTTGTCAGGCTGCTGACCAGGCAAAATGATCCTAGGCTGCGGTGCTGTGAGGAATTGGCTGGAGCCTCTCTACTGTTGGTTCATGAGTGGCTGGCAAAAGCATTCATGTAGCACAGCTGGATGTGTCCTTGCCTGTATATATTTGTGAGAGTGCAGGACCAGGAGAGGTCTGCAGCTTGTCACAATATCACAGTGACAGAGGGATATAAACCAGATATTCACGGATTTGCAGGGCTCTAATCCGGAGAGCCCAACACAGATTCCCACACAGGAGTCATTCTTTTTAGGTGACAAATCTGAGGAACAGTCCCAGACTGAGATGTCAATACAGGAGGTTTTGGGACTGGCAGACATTAATAAGTCACCAGGATCAGATTATACTCACCCAAGATGATAAAGGAAATTGGAAATAGGAAATTGCAGAATTACTAACTATGGTATGTAACCCTATAACTTAAATCAGCCTCTGTACCAAATAACTGGCAGATAGATAGTAAATATGAGGTTGATTTTTAAAACATGCTCCAGAGATGGTTCTGGCAATAATAGGCCAGTAAATCTGATTTCAGTAACAGGAAAATTAGCTGATGCTATAGTAAATAATTATCAGACACAGATGAACATGGTATGTTGGGAAGAGTCAACATGGCTTTTCTAAAAAAAAAATCATACCTCACCAATCTATTAGAATTCTTGGAAGGTATCAACAAATATGGGGGCACTGGTGATCCAGTGCATATAGTGTTTTCGGGCTTTCAGAAAGCCTTTGACAAGGTAACGCAACAAAGGCTCTTAAACAAAGTAAGAAGTTTTGGGATAAGAGGGAAGGTCCTATCATGACTCAGTATCTGGATAAAATATAGGAAACAAAATGGACAGTTGTCACAATGGAGAGAGGCAGTGCTTTTTTTTGGTGACAGTACTGCCCAGTATGCAGTACCAGCACCTCTAGTCAGAGCTCAGCAACTTTTCCCCTGGAGTACCGGCATTTTTTTTTTAAACAAAAAAAGCACTGGAGAGAGGTAAATAGTAAAGTCCCCCAAGAATCTGTACTTGGACCAGTTCATTGAACATAGTCATAAATTATTGAGAAAAAGCTAAATAGTGAGGTGTCAAATTTTGCAGCTGACACAAAATTGCTCAAGAACATTAATTCTAAAGCAGTCTGCAAAGAATTACAAAGAGATTTTACAAAACTGGGTGACAGGGCAACAAAATGGTAGGTGAAATTCAGTGTTGATAAATTCAAAAATATAATCCCGAGTATACATACAAAATTATGGGGCCTGAACTAGCTGTTTCCACCCAAGAAAGATCTTGGAGTCATTGTAGCTCGTTTTCTGAAAACAGCTGCTCTATGTGCAGCAGCAGTCCAAAAAGCAAACAGAATGTTAGGAATGATTAGGAAAGGCATATACAGGCAGTCCCCGGGTTACGTACAAGATAGGGACTGTAGGTTTGTTCTTAAGTTGAATCTGTATGTAAGTCGGAACTGGCGTCCAGATTCAGCCGCTGCTGAAACTGATCAGTTTCAACAGTGGCTGAATCTGGACGCCAGTTCTGACTTACATACAGATTCAACTTAAGAACCCCAGGCATCCCCAAGTCAGCTGCTGCTGAAACTGATCAGCGGCTGATTCCAGGAAGCCCGGGGCAGGGGCTTCCTGTAGTTAGCCACTGGTCATTTTCAGCAGCTGCTGACTAGGGGACACCTGGGGCAGAGCAGCTGGGGTGCTGCTGGGTTGGTCCAGTGGCACCCAGAGCGGCGCTACGGGACCAACCAGCAGCGCCCCAGCTGCTGTACCACAGGTGTCCGGCCAGTGTCTAAAATAGGACACTTAGCTAGAGGACTGCTGTTTTGCTCTGTTAGAGCAATTCTTATGTTCTGAAGTAATGCAGATGCCTCCCATTTTGAGCATCAGGCCTCACTCCATGTTGAGTATGGGGCATATCCCTGTAAGTCAAGAAATACCTTGAAATAAATAAGTACTTCTTCTTTCCTCCACCTTAGCCATGTGTGGTCAAGGTGCTGCAGCTTCTGAGTGGAAGATCATGTTCTCTTCCCAGACTTGCTCCCAGTATGTGTCAATAGGGTGTTTTTATACAGGCTTGTGAAAGCTTATTTGGGGAAATTCCTTTTAAAGTGCAGCTGAGCAAATGCACCCTGGCTTAGCAAGCTGCATCTCAAGAAGAAGCAGTAGAAGCAGTCATCAAACAGCACAAAATTAAGACAACAAATCCCTCCTTGCTGCACTTCTTTTTCCCCCAGAAATCTTGCTGTCAAAAAGCACTGCCACAACTACCTGGGAAGAAGAGTTAGTTCTGCTTTCTCAAGCTATTCCAGTGACAAAAGGCTCTTTAGCTACCGAAACATATTGTAGTTCTGCAACCATAGTGAGAATCCTCCCAAAAAGTAGGGTATAATTAGCCACACTAATGTAGTGTGGTGTTATACTGCCAGCACCTGCATGATGCCACATGAGATTAGCTGGGCTTGTGGTAATCCGTGCATGTGATGTGCTAGTGAGAGTGCAGCCATGTCCTGCCAGCTTGCAGCTGCATACAGACTAGTAAATATGCTCCCTAGAAAATAGAACACCAGCAGCAAGATAGGAAAGTCAGCTAGTAACAGCTTCTCTGTCCCTGGAGCACTGACAGTCTGTCAGATTCTACTGTGTCTAGCCAGATGACATGAACCCAAGCCCTCTGGTGCTGCTAGACTGCCTCACACCAAACCAGCAAAGCGATAGTCAGAGAAGCTAGACATAGCTCTTCTCAGTAACAGCTGAGACTCAAGTCCTGTATCCCAGTCCCTGTTACTGACCTAGCAGACGATTTACTGGACCTTTTCTGGCTGGATTCCTATAGCTACTGAAAACATAACACAAAAGGTCAGATATTGTCATGTGGGCTGGCAGTTCTTGGCACTCAAGCATTTGTCTTGAGCAGATGGATGTTGATTTGGAATGAGACGAGTGCTTTTTCCATCAAAACTTGTTACCGGGTAATAACATTCAAATGCACTGATTTAGGGGTCTCTTCTGCTCCCATTGACTATTAGTGCATTCATGAAACCACCACACAATTGGCAGCTTCCGCTTGGGAACGGTCCAAGCAGGAACAGCAGAGGCAGGGCATTGCAGTTCGTAATGGAAATGCATTGGCATAGATGAGAAAACATCTCATAAGAACAAGGGGCCAATTGGTGAAATTGAAAAGGCTGCAAACTGAAAGGCTGTGTCTAGACTGGCCAGTTTTTCTGGAAAATCAGCCACTTTTCCAGAAAAACTTGCCAGCTGTCTACACTGGCTGCTTGAATTTCCGCAAAAGCACTGACTTCCTACTGTAAGAAATCAGTGCTTCTTGCGGAAATACTATTCTGCTCCTGTTCAGGCAAAAGTCCCTTTTGCACAAAGCTTTTGCACAAAAGGGCCAGTGTAGACAGCTCAGATTTGTTTCCCGCAAAAAAGCCCCGATGGCAAAAATGGTGATCGGGGCTTTTTTGCGGAAAAGCGCGTCTATATTGGCACGGATGCTTTTCCGCAAAAAGTGCTTTTGCAGAAAAGCGTCCATGCCAATCTAGACGCTCTGTTCCGAAAATGCTTTTAATGGAAAAGTTTTCCGTTAAAAGCATTTCCAGAAAATCATGCCAATCTAGACGCAGCCAAAATGTATACAAGGAAATATTGTTCTCCTTGCATATAGTTAGACAGTAGAACTCATTTGCCACATGGTAACTTTTAAACTTAGAATTTAGCAAAATTCAAAGGGGAAGTAGATGTTCAGACAAGTAACAAGAATGTCCAGTTGTAAAAGAGTTTTGAAAGCAATATAAACCCCTATTTATATTTCAGGACTGAAGACAATATTAGGTGATAGGATGAGACGTATGGGGGACAGATTAGCCCACATCTGCCTCTTGTGGGTTTTTTTACACCTTTCTCTACAACAACATCTAATACTTGCAGCCATCAGATACTGGATTACGTGGACCCTAGGTTTGAGCCAGTCTAGCAGTTCCTATATAAATTTGCATAGCACCAACCTGACTCCAGCTTATAATATCAGCCTTTTACATACATGAGGGCTGTGTCTAGACTGGCAAGCTTTTCCACAAAAGCAGCTGCTTTTGCGGAAAAACTTCCCAGCTGTCTACACTGGCCGCTTGAATCTCTGCAAGAACACTGACTTCCTACTGTCTGAAATCAGTGCTTCTTGTGGAAATACTATGTTGCTCCCGTTCGGGCAAAAGTCCTTTTGCGCAAAGCTTTTGTGCAAAAGGGCCAGTGTAGACAGATCGGAGCTTTTTTGTGCAAAAGCGTGTCTGGATTGGCACGGACGCTTTTCCGCAAAAAGTGCTTTTCCATTAAAAGCATTTGTGGAAAATCATGCCAGTCTAGACGTAGCCGAGGGGTTTTGCAGTAGGATAGTTAAATGCCTACCACAGGTGGCCATACAAACAACAAATAAAATAGCCACACCAATGAGCAAAAGTCTAACTCAAAAATAAAATAGCACCCTCACAAACACAGCTTGACAGTCTCTCTCTCTCTGCTCTGAATCTAATTCCATCTCCCTCCTTCTGTTGCATGAGGATATGACATCTGCAATACGACTCATGACTATGGGAAAGAAAAACACAAATCAAAGTTGGCAGCACAGTGAATCCCATCAAGTAAATAAATCAGGGAACATGCAAGGAGAAGGGACACAGGATTTTATTGCAACAAGAGGGAAAGGCTGTGTCAGATCCTTGGGGCAAGACAGGAGCAGGAAACTGGCTGTGGCAGGCTGGAAAGGCAGAAGCCCCCTCTGTGGAAATGCAGCACACACTTAACACTGCACATAGACCCATTTAGCATGTTACTTTTCATTTTTCTGAGTGGCATGGTGTGATTTCATTGCAGTCACTGCAGATTGCGCAGAGTGGTAGGTTCAGCTTGTTTCCCTGGCAACTCATTCTTAATTCAATGCAGTGGTCAAATATTAAACTGAGCTTTCCAGTCTTGAAGTGAACGAATCACTCCTGCTAGCTCTGCCCCTAGGCAGCAACAACAGTAAATGATGCTCTATACTTCGCTTACATGGGGAGGTCTCACTTATTAGCACTTAGTCTGTGTATTCAGACCTTGGATATTTACTCTCATACTCTCATATTAACAAAATGATATAAAGAATATCAGATTCATGCTATTAAACTCATAACCAAGATTACTGGGAGATTCCGCCTAGTTGCCTAACCTTATGCCATCTCTAGGTCCCAATCCAGTTCAGAAAGGGGGATAATACTATTTGAGGGCTATAATAGAGCAGACTGGGCCCTGAAGCCAGAAAAGAGATATAGAAAAGTCCTCCAAGAAGGCTAGAGTGGCTAGAGAAACCAGCAAGTCAGAGACCAGAAAGGCCTATAAGAAGAAACGGTTGACCTAGAGTAGGCTCAGGCTATTTCTAGATTGGCATGATTTTCCGCAAATGCTTTTAACGGAAAAGTTTTCCGTTAAAAGCATTTGCAGAAAAGAGCATCTAGATTGGCACGGACGCTTTTCCGCAAAAGCACTTTTTGCGGAAAAGCGTCCATGCCAAACTAGATGTGCTTTTGCACAAAAGAGCCCCGATCGCCATTTTCGTGATCGAGGCTTTTTTGCGCAAAACAAATCTGAGCTGTCTACATTGGCCCTTTTGTGCAAAAGTTTTGCGCAAAAGGACTTTTGCTCGAATGGGAGCAGCATAGTATTTTCGTAAGAAGCACTGATTTCTTACAGTAGGAAGTCAGTGTTCTTGAGGAAATTTAAGCAGCCAGTGTAGACAGCTGGAAAGTTTTTCCGCAAAAGCATGTGCTTTTGCGGAAAAACTTGCCAGTCTAGACACAGCCTCAGTGTCTCTGGAGCACAAAAACATAAGAATGGCCATACTAGGTCAGACCAAAGGTCCATCTAGCTCAGTATCCTGTCCACCAACAGTGGCCAATGCCAGATGCCCCAGAAGTAGTGAACAGAACAGGTAATCATCAAGGCTACATCTATACTGCAACGCTTTTCCGCAAGAGGAAATGTAAATGGAGCTCTCATTTGCATATGTTGTGCTCTCATTTGCATTTCCTTTTCGGATTCCTTTTGTGCAAGAGGTTTTTGCGCAAAAAAGAGCTGTGTAGATGGCATGCGCAAAAGGGTTTTTTAATGCAAAAAGGAGCTGCTTATACAGCTCTTTTTTGTGCAAAAACCTCTTGCACAAAAGGGATCCGAAGAAGAAATGCAAATGCGAGCATGACATGCAAATGAGTGCTCCATTTGCATTTCCTCTTGTGAAAAAGCGTTGCAGTATAGATGTACCCAAAGTTATCCCTCTCCTGTCATGCATTTCCAGCCTCTGACAGACAGAGGCTAGGGACACCATTCGTACCCATAGTGGGTAATAGCCATTGATGAACCTAACTTCCATGAATTTATATAGTTCTTTTTTGAACCCTGCTAAAGTCCTGGTTTTCATAACATCCTCTGGCAAGGAGTTCCACAGGTTGACTGTGCTGCATGAAGAGAAACTTCCTTTTCTTTGTTTTAAACCTGCTCCTTATTAATTTAATTTAGTGACCCCTAATTCTCATGGGAAAATGTAAATAACTTTTCCTTATTCACTTTCTCCACACCTGTCATGATTTTATAGACTTCTATCATATCCCCCTTTGTCTCCTCTGTTCTAAGATGAAAAGGCTCAGTCTTTTTAATCTCTTCATATGGCACCCATTCCAAACCCCTAATCATTTTTGTTGTTCTTTTCTGAAGCTTTTCCAATGCCAAAATAGCTTTTTTGTGATGAGGTGCAAAATGTAGGCGTACCATGGTTTTATACAAAGGCAATAAGATCATCTCTGTCTTATTCTCTAACCCTTTTTAATGATTACTAACATTCTGTTTGTTTTTTTGACTACTGCTGCTGCACATTGAGTGGCTGTTTTCAGAGAACTATCCACAATGACTCCAAGATCTCTCTTAAGTGGTTATAGCTAAATTAGTCCCCATCATTTTGTATGTATAGCTGGGATTATTTTTCCAATGTGCATTACTTTGCACTTATCAACATTACAATTCATTTGCCATTTTGTTGCCCAATCACCTAGTTTGGTGAGATCTTTTTAAAGCTCTTTGCAGTCTGCTTTGTTCTTAACTATCTTGAGCAGTTTAGTACCTGCTGCAAATTTTGCCACCTCACTGTTTACCCCTTTCTCCAGATAATTTCTAAACATGTTGAATAGGACTGGTCTCAGTACGGACCCTTGGAGGACACCTTGACGAGTTGCTGACAGTGGCTGTCTGAGTGAGCAGCAGCACCACGGAGAGCTCCATGGGGAGAGTTGTGGACTATGCGACTTGAGATACAAGCCTTGAGGTAAAGGAGAGGAGCTGCTTCCAAGAAGGGAAGCCCGGGAGGCACCACTCTCTCTGAGTGGGGAAACAAACCGAGACAAAAAACAGAGGGACATTAGCAGAGGGCAACAGGAGGAGGCCCTGTTAGATGTGTATCGCAGAAGGGGTTGTGATTCACAGTGTGACTCAGCCAGAGGGCTGAGTAGCCAAAAAAGGCTGATAAACTAAGGCAGTACATACACACACACTCAACCAGACAGGGGTGCTCACGGGAGGTGAGTGCCACCCCATTACAAGGGGTTTTATAGGAAAGGCTGGCAATGAAAAGTGGTGCAGAAGTGCTAAATACTATAAACTCGCATTATTACTCATTTATTTTACTTAAAGGGGCACTATAGAGAGATTATATGATTTATCTTCAAAGTTTGAAGTGGATTAAGAAAATCCTCTCAAAGGCAGTCAATGCAGAATAAGAGTGACTACCTGGGATTTAGTACAGAATAGATATTTCCCAGCAGCTAGTCTGGATTATTTCTCCATATAGCCAAGACCCAAGATAACTAACTTTTTGGAAACAAAACTCCTCATCTGATTTTTAAAAGGAGGCTCACCAGTGGACTGGTGGCTCATGGCTAAATCAAAGCCAAACTTAGGCCTTGAACATCTTGACTTTGTTTCTTTAAAAAGAAAAATAAAAGATTCCCAAATGTGATGCCAACACGCATTATGCTGCTATGTAGGGACTACGAGATAGAGATTAAACCTCTTCATTGCAAAACCCCTGGCATGCTGAAGCAGAGAGCAGCATAGACTCTCCTCTTCCAATCCGTTCTCAGAAATCACTGCGTTTGCAAGGCCATTCAGTTATCTTTTTCATCTACACGCGTGTCAGGTGTAGCACAGCCATCCCATTTAGACTACAGAGATTTTCAGGAATGCTGAGTACTTGTAGTTCTAGCTGAGCTCAATGGATGCTGCAGGTGTTCAGTACCTCGGAAAATGAGACATTTAGGGTGGGATCCATGATAAGACTTGGGTATTGGAATTCTGAGCAGTGAAAGTGTTTGGAACGGGGGACTGGACAGTGTCTTCCATCTCCTTGAAGGGTGCCCTAAACACTGGGGCTGTGTCTACACTGGCATGAATTTCCGGAAATGCTTAAAACGGAATACTATTCCGTTTTCAATTTTTCCGGAAAAGGAGCGTCTACATGGGCAGGCTGCTTTTCCGGAAAAGCCCTTTTTCCGGAAAAGCATCTGTGGCCAATGTAGACGCGCTTTTCCGGAAAAGAGCCCCGATCGCCATTTTCGCAATCGGGGCTTTTTTCTGGAAAAGACTACTGGGCTGTCTACACTGGCCCGTTTCCAGAACAGTGTTCCGGAATAAGGACTTATGCCCGAGCGGGAGCAGAATAGTTTTTCCGGAATAGCGGCTGATTTTGTACAGTAGAGCATCGTTGCTTTTCCGGAAATTCAAGGGCCAGTGTAGACAGCTTGCAGCTTATTCCGGAAAAGCGGCTGATTTTCCGGAATAAGTGGCCCAGTGTAGACACAGCCTTAAGTTGCGGCCCTTGGCATGTACTGTGAGTATCATCGTGGCCCCTGGGGCTTGCCCGAACTGGAGCAGCATAGTATTTCCGCAAGAAGCACTGATTTCTTACATGAGCTCGTCAGTGTTCTTGCAGAAATTCAAGCGGCCAGTGTAGACAGCTGGCAAGTTTTTCCGCAAAAGCGGAAAAGCGGAAAAACTTGCCAGTCTAGACACAGTCGGTATGTGTCATTTTCATAGTCTCTCAGTCTGGTCCAATGACTATAAAGTATTTCACCATAGTGGCACTGAGCCAGAGAAAGGGAAAATGACTCTCTAGTCCACTAATTAGAGCACCCATGTGGAAGACTCTGAATGCAGGCCCCTTGTTCCAATCACACTTTCACTATTGACTCACAGTGGAACAGGAGAGACCATCCCATTAGCTCAGCTGTTAGCATGCTTTTTTGAGAGGCGGGATTTAAATGGGTGCCAGGTGAGTGATCTACTCATTACAGTAAGTTATAAGGCAGTGAGCACCAGCACCTCCTCTGGCTGGAGCTGGAATGGGAGTGATCTGGTAGGCAGCCTCTGAGCACATCAGGCTCTGCATGCATACTGAACAGCAGAATGCCCAGCTTCTTTCAGCTTGGGACTTATGCAGCTACTTCATGGGAAGAGCAGGGAGCATATCCAGACACAGAAGCATAGGTCTCTGGGGAACTTTTGGCTGAAAATTCAGGTGTCTGCCAACTAAATTTAAATACCTATGGAGTTCAGAAGGAGTTTTGCAGATTGCAGGGGAGCCAAAACTCAGAAAAAGGTGCCTAAGTATGGGGTTCACACACCTATATATCTTTATGGCTCTGGGCCAAGAGTAAATAAGCATAGTAACCTTGTTCTAGGAGTTTGCAAAGCACTGTGTCCTCTTATGCTGCGCTCTAAACAAAAATGAAGGAGCTTCTTTACGGGTGGAGATTGTTGGTACATGGCCCTTATTGCCTTTCTGAACTTCAGTCTACCCAAAATGCCAGAGTTAAATCAGCTGCTTCTCTTCCTTCACTGGCATCCTCTCCTTTTCAGCCTCATATTCACAGCCCTGATACTTTACTACCTTGCACCATGTGCAGTCCCAACTTTCACTGGAGCAAGAACACTACCAGGATGATCGTTTTCATCTTTGCAAATAAGGCATAAAATAAGCAAATCACACTCAATGTAAGTCAACAGAGAGTAAGGCATCACTGAATCAGGTTTAAGTCTCCCACTGCCTTCTTGTTAGTCTCTGTCGTCTCCTACTGCCTACACTCTGTCCTTCTCTGCTGATTGCTTTTTTCTACTCCCACACTGTGCCTTTACTTCTATTCTTTCACTGACACTCAACTCCCTTGTCTCATTCTTCTAGTGGCTCCTTAAAATGCACCCTAGCTCATGGTCAATTAGGAGTGTACCCACTCCATTTTATGTGCTGCTTCCTTTGTTCACATCTTCCCCCCGTGATTGTGTTTCTGAGCAAGGACCATGGCTTCCTGGACCAGGTCCACCTAGAATACTGAGTAATAAATAACCAATTATGTGCTGCCCCTCTCATGTAGGTAGGGGTTAAAGCTGGCTGGAGGGAGCCTGTGCAAATCCCTCCAGCCAGGAAAGGGCTCGTAGGGAGCCAATCAGAGAATAGTTTGCTGGGGCAGAGCAGTGGGCAGGTTCCTCCTGATCGGGGAAGGCGCAGGACTGGCTCCCAGCAAGAGAGAAGCACCTGGAGCCAGCAGTGCTGAGGAGACTCAAGGGAGCAGGAGAGAGGCTCCAGCTTGATACCTGCCAGGCTGCAGGCCTTGATATGAGGCCCAAGAGGGAGCAAGGGTCACAGAAAAATAGCCCAGGGAGTGAAAGCAAGAAAGAGGGAGTGAAGGAGGGCAGGACAAAACTGCCACCAGATGATCCCTGGGCCAGGATTCAGAGTAATGGGCAGTAGTAGTCGCCCCCCCATTACCCCACACCTTGCCACCAGGAATAGTGGCCTATACAGACTATGGCTTGCTCCTGAGGTATAGGGCTAGACTTTGGGGCTGCAGTTGGTCACAATGCTAGGTGCATGGATTGAGGTCTCCTGGAAGGGGGCAAAAGACTGGAGTACTGGGTACTGCCAGAGGCAGAGGCCAGTGTCCCAAAGAGGTTGCTGTGGTCCTGAGAGCAACTCAGGTCCCAGGAGAACCAGCAGAGTTACAAGCAAGACACTGGCCAGAAAGAGAGCCCTGCTGATTGATTGCCAGCACTAATTCCTGGAGTGACTAGCATGAGGTACTGTAGCGGTGAGTCTCAACCCCGCTACATGTCTGCATATGGAAGTTTGTGTATGATACAATAGGGGTGTGCATACACATGTGCTAATAGGGCTACAGGTGAACAAATAAATATATTTATGCAGACTTGTTTTTACATGTGGCATGTTCTTGTTAATAAGCCTCAGAGCCATGAAATTTAATTTGCCCCTGAAATTATTCTAATCCTTGTCTTGACTTCACTAATGTCTGTAAGGGAATCACTTCTAGTGCACCAAAGAATGGATTCTGATTTCAGGTAGGGAATAAACAGCAGGAGCAGATGGATTGAAGAAACAAAAAGCCCATTTTCATGCAAATATTCTTAGCGATTAAAAGCTAAGGAAAGAGCCGAAGAGAAAATGATGTCATTGTCTCTGCAGAAAATGGTGTTCAAAGTTCTATATGAAGTGCTGATGGTTCTTTGGGAAGAGAGGAGCCATTTATTTTCTTTGGCAAACAAGGCCTTGCAAAATAATCAATTAAGAGAGGAAATACTAGCTGACAACAGAGATGGTTTCTCCTGTAATTACGACGATTTCCCAAACCTGTATTGCACTGAATTTAAAATATTTAGCTATGTGTTTCTCCTTCAGCAGGGTTTATGTCCAACTGCAAGATTAGAGTGCAGCTTCCTTTGGTCCTGGCAGAGTCAGCCCTACCAAGGGGAACTAATGAACTGCTTGCATCTCTTGTTGCAGTGAAAATGCAAGGGGGAAGTTGATGTTGGTTTGTTTAAAAAAAAAAAAAAAAAAAGAAGCCTTTTATCTCTGTCAGTACCTGCTCACTTGTGCTTGGTCAGATGCCCTCTGCCACTCCAGTTGTGCCCTAAAAGACCAATCCCACATCCTTTTTATGTACAAGGAAGCAGTACGCTGGACAGAGCAAGGGGACTCAAGCTCTGGCTCTGCCCTGCCCTTGTTATGAGAACTTGAGACAAGCCTCTTCGTCCTTTTAAAGGAGTCTGTTAGAACAGGGCTTTGCACAACACTGACATTTGCAACTGAAAAACCTTTCATAAAGGGCTGAAAATTGCTATTAACATCAGTGCATGTGAGAGAGCAGAGGAATCTCACATAAGCAAGGCACTACTAGCCTAACTTGGAGAGAGGATGGCTTTGAAATATGTCTCATTTAGGGCATGTCTACACAGCAGGACAAAACTCCAATTAAGCTACGCAACTTCAGCTACATCAATTGTGTAGCTGAAGTCAAAATAGCTTAATTCGGCTTTGGGTTCTGTCTACACAGCAGAACATAAGAATATAAGAATGGCCATACTGGGTTAGACCAAAGGTCCATCCAATCCAGTATCCTGTCTGCCAACTATGGCCAATGCCAGGTGCCCCAGAGGGAATGAACCAAACAAGTAATGATCAAGCGATCTCTCTCTCCTGCCATCTATCTCCACCCTATGACAAACAGCAGTTAGGGACATCGGGTACGTCTACACTACAGTGCTAATTCGAACTAACTTAGTTCGAATTAACTAATTCGAACTAGCGCATCTAGAACTAAAAACTAGTTCGAATTAGCGTTTTGCTAATTCGAACTAGCACGTCCACACTGATTGGATGCAGGGGGGCATTTAAGGGCAGCTGAAACAGGTTCTGGCAGGGCATCAGGTCAGTAGTTGCTTTGTGTGGCTGCTGTCTGAGGCTATCTGAGGCTCGAGCTTAAAGGGACCCCCCCCTCCCCGGACAGCTGGTTCTCAGCTTTTCCTGCTTGCTTGCCAACCTCGCCGAGGGACAGCAAAGCGTTGGTCTCTGTGTCCGTCTGTGTCGGTGCTTCCCTTCGGGGGGGGCCACCGCAGGTGGCAACACGGAGCCAGAGCTCGCCCTGTACCTTCTGGTGCACTTTCTGGACTTGCTGCTGCAAGCCTGCCACCAATGGCTCGAGGCTGCCTGGCACCACCTGGTGCACGTCAGCCCCCTGCCTCTCCGCCTGGCCGCCCTGGGGGCTGTGGAGGAGCCGCTGCGGCGCCCCGGCACCGGCGTGCCCCGCCGCGTCTGGTGTCTGGACACCAGCACCGACTGGTGGGACCGCATCGTCCTGGAGCGCTGGGAGGACCGACAGTGGACCCAGAACTTCAGGATGAGGAGGGACACCTTCCTGGAGCTCTGCGAGTGGCTCGCCCCTGCCCTGCGCAGAAGGGACACTAGCATGAGGCCCGCCATCCCCCTCCAGAAGCGGGTGGCCATCGCCCTCTGGAAGCTCTCCACGCCGGACAGCTACCGATCCGTCGGGAACCAGTTCGGCGTGGGGAGATCCACCGTCGGAGCGGTGCTCATGCAGGTATGGCACTCGTCGGCCACCGAGCCGGGGGGGAGGAGGGGCTGCGAGGAGGGGATGGGCCGCCCCAGGGACAAAGGGGGGGGCGGGAGGAGGCGAAAGCGCCCCGCACCGGAGGGGTCGGTCCGTCCCGGCCGTACTACACGCCGCCAGGGGGGTTGCTACCGGGAGTGGGGCGCGGGGCACTGCCAGGGCACGAACGCTCCCAGCCACCTGGGCGCCCCAGTGATTGGCGCTTTGCTGTGTCTCTCTCCGCAGGTGATCAAGGCCATCAACCGGGTGCTGCTCCGCAGGGTGGTCCGCCTCGCCGACCCGGACGCCGTCATCCGGGGCTTCGGCGCCCTTGGCTTCCCCAACTGCGGGGGGGCCATCGACGGGACGCACATCCCCATCTGTGCCCCGGAACACCAGGCGTCCCGGTACGTCAACCACAAGGGGTGCTTCTCCGTGATCCTGCAGGCCGTGTGTGACCACCAGGGACAGTTCACGGACATTAATGTGGGCTGGTCCGGCAAAGCACACGACGCCCGGATGTACTGCAACTCCTTCGTGTGCCAGCGGCTGCAGGCCGGGACCTTCTTCCCCAACCGCCACATCAGGGTCGGGGACGTGGACATGCCCGTGTGCCTGGTGGGGGATGCTGCCTACCCACTGCAGCCGTGGCTGATGAAGCCCTACACGGGGCACCTCAATCCCTCCCGCCAGGCCTTCAATGCCAGGCTGACCAGGGCCCGCATCGTGGTGGAGGGGGCCTTCGGGCGACTGAAAGCCCGCTTTCGATGCCTCCTCACCCATCTGGACCTAGCCGAGCACAACATCCCTCCCGTGGTGGCAGCATGTTGTGTGCTCCACAATTTGTGTGAGCGGAAGGGGGAGGCTTTCCTGCCAGCCTGGATGGCTGAGGCTGACCGCATGGCTGGACACTACGGTCAGCCCCGCACCGCCGCCATCCGGGAAGCCCAGCGGGGGGCCGTCCGGATCCGGGAAGCCCTGTGGGAGAGCTTCCTGGTGGAGGAGGAGGACTGACCTCTCCCTGAATGCCCCACTGGGGCCTTCTTCCACCCTACCCCCCTTCCCCTTTCCCCTCCCTACCTACTGTAAAATAAAGACACCTGTTTTTCAAACAAAAACCTATGTTTATTTAACATAAGTGGGGTGGGGGGAGGGAGGGCGGAGGGTGAGAGAGGGGAGGGGGAAACCTGGGACGAGGGAGCTGGAAGGGGAGGGAAGGGAGGAAGGGAAAGGAAAGCTCAGTGGTGGGAGTCCGGCTGCCTCTCCCGTCTCGCCACACTGCGGGTCCGGGGGCGTCGGTGGGAAATGGTTGTGGGGGGGGCAGGAGGGACAGGGGGTGTGGAGGAAGCAGGAGTGGGAGCAGGAGGGGGAGCAGGAGGAGCAGGTGGAGCAGGAGGAGCAGGGGGAGGAGGAAATGGGAAGCGGTCGAGCAGGCTCTGGAGGTGGCCTCGCAGGGCACGGCCCTGCTCCTCCAGGCCTCCAGACTCCTCCGGCGCAGCCTCAGGTCCTCCTGGACCCAGTGGTCCTGGGTGCGGAGCTGGTGGTCCATGAACCGGAGGTGCCGCCTTTGGTGGTACTCCTCATTCCTGGCTCTCCTGCTTGCCCGGGCATGGGCAGCTGCTGCAGGCGGTGTGGTGCGCCCTGTAGGCCCAGGTGCTGCAGCTGTGGTGCAACAAGACCAGCGGTCAATTACCCCAGGGGCCCAGGTGTGTGAAACCCAGCTCCCCTCTGCAAGGCCAGGGCCCCTGCAGGATCCCCAGCTGCTGCTCCTTGGTGGGCAAGGCCCAGGCGCACGGTCCTGGGGCTCCCTCTCGCCCCAGCCCCCCGTACACATAAGGGGAACACGATGGTACTCACATGTGAACGCCTCCCCGGCCTCGGACGACACAGGCGAGCGGCTCTGTGGGGTGCCTCGGGGGTCCCGGGTCCTGGGCAGGCTGGCGGCAGGCTCCTGGCTCTCAGAGCTCTCCTCCTCCTCCTTCTCCGTCTCCTGGAGCGGGCCCTCTGCCCCGGGGTCTATCACGTCCTGGGGGGCAGGGACGGCATGAGCCCCCAGGAGGTGGTCCAGGGCGTGGAAGTGGGGGCAGGCCTCCGGGTCGGCCCCTGGCTGGCAGGCCGGGAGTAGGACTGCCGAAGGTCCTTAATTTTGCACCAGACCTGCTCCCGGCTGTGCTGGTGGCCCCTGGCGGCCAGGCTGGCAGCCATGCGGCCGTAGATGGCCGCGTTCCTGTGGCTAGTGCGGAGGTCGTAGACATTGGAGGCTTCCCCCCAAACCTCGATGAGGTCCACGATCTCCGCACTTGACCAAGCGGGCGCCCGCCTTTTGCGCCCCCGGGCAGGCTCCTGGGAGCCGCCAGGCTGGTCCTGGGGAGCAGTGGAGGGCTGGGTGTCCTCGGGTGGCTGGCTCATGGTGTGGCAGGTGCAGGGTCTGCTGGCATGGGTGCTTGCAGCCTTGCAACTGGCACAAAGTGAGTAGCCAGCCCGTGGCCCTTTAAGGGCTCCGGGGCCGGGAGGGGGGCAATAGAGTTTCCCTGGTGTTGGCCAGAGTGGCCACCAGGGAAACCTGGGAAGCCTTAGCCTCCCACTAGTTCGAATTAAGGGTCTACACAGCCCTTAATTCGAACTAGCTAGTTCGAACTAGGCTTAATCCTCGTAAAATTAAGTTCGAACTAACGGAGCGCTAGTGTAGCGCCTATCAAAGTTAGTTCGAACTAACGTCCGTTAGTTCGAACTAACTTTGTAGTGTAGACATACCCATCATTCCTTACCCATCCTGGCTAATAGCCATTAATGGACTTAACCTCCATGAATTTATCTAGTTCTCTTTTAAACCCTGTTATAGTCCTAGCCTTCACAACATCCTCAGGCAAGGAGTTCCGCAAGTTGACTATGCGCTGTGTGAAGAACTTCCTTTTATTTGTTTTAAACCTGCTGCCCATTCATTTCATTTGGTGTCCCCTAGTTCTTATATTATGGGGACAAGAAAATAACGTTTCCTTATTCACTTTCTCCACACCACTCATGAGTTTATATACCTCTATCATATCCCCCCTTAGTCTTCCTTTTTCCAAGCTGAAAAGTCCTAGTCTCTTTAATTGCTCCTCATATGGGACCCGTTCCAAACCCCTAATCATTTTAGTTGCCCTTCTCTAAACCTTTTCTAATGCCAGTATATCTTTTTTGAGATGGGACCACATCTGTATGCAGTATTCAAGATGTGGACATACCATGGATTTGTATAAGGACAATAAGATATTCTCCATCTTATTTTCTATCCCCTTTTTAATGATTCCTAACATTCTGTTTGCTTTTTTGACTGCCGCTGCACACTGTGTGGAACTATCCACGATGACTCCAAGATCTCTTTCCTGATTAGTTGTAGCTAAATTAGCCCCCATCATATTGTGGGGTTATTTTTTCCAATGTGCATTACTTTACATTTATCCACATTAAATTTCATTTGCCATTTTGTTGTCCAATCACTTAGTTTTGCGAGATCTTTTTTAAGTTCTTCACAGTCTGCTTTGGTCTTAACTATCTTGAGCTGTTTAGTATCATCTGCAAACTTTGTCACCTCACTGTTTACTCCTTTCTCCAGATCATTTATGAATAAGTTGAATAGGATTGGTCCTAGGACTGATCCTTGGGGATCACCACTAGTTATCCCTCTCCAGCCCAAAAATGTACCATTTATTCCCACCCTTTGTTTCCTTCTTTTAACCAGTTCTCAATCCATGAAAAGATCTTCCCTCTTATCTCATGACAACTTAATTTACGTAAGAGTCTTTGGTGAGGGACCTTGTCAAAGGCTTTCTGGAAAGCTAAGTACACTATATCTACTGGATCCTCCTTGTCCATGTTTATTGGCTCCTTAAAAGAACTTTAGGGCTGTGTCCACATTGGCGCGATCTTGCGCAAAAGCAGCCACGTTTGCGCAAAAATTTGCTGCCTGTCTACACTGGCCGCGAGTTCTTGCGCAAGAACACTGATGTTCTAATGTATGAAATCAGGGCTTCTTGCGCAAGAATGATGATGCTCCTGCTCAGGAATAAGCCCTCTTGCGCAACTGTTCTTGCGCAAGAGGCCAGTGTAGACAGGCAACATGAATTTCTTGTGCAAGAAAGCCCTATGGTTAAAATGGCCATCAGAGCTTTCTTGCGCAAGAGAGCATCTACACCGGCAAGGATGCTCTTGCGCAAAAGCACATCTTTTGCGCAAAGGTACATGCCAGTGTAGATGCTCTCTTCTGGAAGAGTTTTTGCACAAGAACTCTTCCACAAAAGAGTTCTTGTGCAAAATCATGCCAGTGTAGACGTAGCCTAAGAGATTAGTAAGACATGATTTCCCTTTACAGAAACCATGTTGACTTTTGCCCAACAAATTATGTTTTCTATGTGTCTGACAATTTTATTCTTTACTATTGTTTCAACTAATTACCCAGTACTGACGTTAAACTTACTGGTCTGTAGTTGCAGAGATGGCCTCTAAAGCCCTTTTTAAATATTGGCGTTACATTAGCTACCTTCCAGTCATTGGGTACAGAAGCTGAGTTAAAGGACAGGTTCCAAACCATAGTTAATAATGCCACAATTTCACATTGAGTTCTTTCAGAACTTTTGGGTGAATGCCATCTGGTCCCGGTGATTTGTTACTGTTAAGTTTATCAATTAATTCCAAAATCTCCTCTAATGACACTTCAGTCTGTGACAATTCCTCAGATTTGTCACCTACAAAGGACGGCTCAAGTTTAGGAATCTCCCTAACATCCTCAGCCGTGAAGACGGAAGCAAAGAATTCATTTAGTTTCTCCACAAAGACTATCATCTTTAAGTGCTCCTTTTGTATGTCGATCATCCAGGGGCCCCACTGGTTGTTTAGCAGGCTTCCTGCTTCTCATGTACTTAAAAAACGTTTTGTTATTACCTTTTGAGTTTTTGGCTAGCTGTTCTTCAAACTCCTTTTTAGCTTTTCATATTACATTTTTACACTTAATTTGGCAGTGTTTATACTCCTTTCTATTTTCCTCACTGGGATTTGACTTCCACTTTTTAAAAGATACCTTTTTATCTCTCTCTGCTTCTTTTACATGGTTGTTAAGCCATGGTGGCTCTTTTTTAGTTCTTTACTGTGTTTTTTAATTTGGGGTATACATTTAAGTTGGGCCTCTATTATGGTTTCTTGTTCTTAAAAATATGTGGTCGTCTTTTGCTAGCACTGAAAACGTTAGTTCAATGATACCTTCTCTAGCCCAAAGTACGACAAAATAACATTTGTTATCCCAGTGGTACCCGTACATAATTATAGACTGTTGAAAGGGTTTTGATGATTTGGTAGTTTCTTCAATCAAAATTCTCCTTTTTCACCAGATCTGGGACTGTGATGGAATTTCCCAGCTGGAGAGTGGTTGTCCAATGACTACACACTGCCAATGTTCATTTTCCTTAAATAGGAATGAATCAACACTTTCTGTTCCAAACACAACTACAGGCAGCCCCCGGTTTAGTACAAGATAGGGACCGTAGGTTTGTTCTTAAGTTGAATTTGTATGTAAGTCGGAACTGGCGTCCAGATTCAGCTGCTGTTGAAACTGACCAGCAGCGGCTGAATCGGACACGCCTGGGGCAGAGCAGCTGGAGTGCTGCTGGGTTGGTCTGGTAGCGCCGACCCTTGGCGCGGCGGGACCAAACCGGCAGCACCCCAGCTGCTCTGCCCCAGGTGTTCCCAAGTCAGCCGCTGCTGAAACTGACCAGCGGCTGACTACAGGAAGCCCGAGGCAGAGCTGCTTTGCTCCGGACTTCCTGGAATCAGCCGCTGATCAGTTTCAACAGTGGCTGAATCTGGACGCCTGGGACAGAACAGCTGGGGCGCTGCCGGGTAGGTCCCCGCAGCGCCACACCTCGGCGCTGCGGGGACCAACCCGGCAGCACCCCAACTGCTCTACCCCAGGTGTCCCCAAGTCAGCCACTGCTGAAACTGATCAGCGGCTGATTCCAAGAAGCCCGGGGCAAAGCAGCTCTGCCTCAGGCTTCCTGTAGTCAGCTGCTGGTCAGTTTCAGCAGCGGCTGACTTGGGGACGCCTGGGGCAGAGCAGCTGGGGTGCTGCTGGGTTGGTCCAGTAGCGCCGCACCTCGGCGCTGTGGGACCAACCCAGTAGCCCCCCAGCTGCTCTACCCCAGGCATCGGCGAGAAAAGCCTGGTCTGCTGTGGGGGGGGGGAATGCACTAGCTGCGCCCCCCCCCCCAGCAGACCAGGGAGACGCGGAGCGGCTTTTCTTGCCGCGGAGGATGCGGGCGGCGGGACTGCGGCGCGTCTCGGCGGTCCCGCCGCCCGCGTCCTCCACGGCAAGAAAAGCCGCTCAGCATCTCCCTGGTCTGCTGGGGGGGGAGGGGGCGCTAGCTCCACGTCTCCCTGGTCTTCTGGGGGGAAGCGCCCCCCACGCCGCCGGAGGTGGCGACAGTGGGGGAGGCACTCCACACTCGGTGCCCCCTCCCCCCCGTTCGTAATTAGGGGTCCGACTTAAGTCGGACTGACGTAACCCGGGGACTGCCTGTATATACAATACAGGTATCCATGCCCAGATCTTCATTCTTGTAAGTCTAGGAAAGAAGAAAGAAAAGTTTTAGGTTATGGAGGTTGTGGGATTCTAGAGTCAGTGCCCTTCCATAATTTGAGTTGAGTGCTATGAAACCACTTTTTAATCCTTGTTTTCCCGGATGTCAATTCTAATTGATAAACAGTGGGTCCAGCTTTATTTATAATCACGTGAGGTCCAGGCCACCTAGGACTTAACGGATGTGCCTTTTCAGAGAAATGTTTCAACAAGACTTTATCTTCAATTTCCCATTCCACAAACTGTAGGTTGTCATTCAGTCTTTGGTCCATCTTTGCCACGTTGGTCTTCAAGGTGATCATTACAGCTTTTTGAGTGTCTAATATTACTTGTAGCAAGGACTTGATAAATTTGTCCGTCACTACTCGTGGCTGATATTCATCTGGGGGCACCCCTCCTGGTATCTACCACATCTTGGGTGTCCTCATGGGTCTTCCAAAAAGAGCTTTGTGTGGGGTGAATCCATGCAAGCTGATTGCAGAATCAGCAATTCCATCAATATCAACGGGAGATGTTGATCCCATTGTTTCCCAGATGCGTCTACCACTTTTCTCAAAGCGGTCTTTATGGTTCGATTGGTTCTTTCTACTTGTCCTGATGACTGAGGGTGACCTGCAACGTGGAATTTCTGTTTGATGCCTAAGGCAGTACACAGGTCTTTGGTGACCTCGCCAGTGAAATGAGTTCCTTGGTCAGAGTCAATTGTCTTTGGTAAACCGAATCTAGTAAAAGTATTGTTTAGTAACAATCGAACTGTTATTGCCGTGCAGTTTCGGGTTAGAAATGCTTCCACCCACTTTGTGAATGGGTCTACGATGACTAAACAATAACTATTTCCTCGTCCGGTCTTTGGCAGTGAGCCTATATAGTCAATCTGTATTCCTTCCCATGGTCCAATGATGTTTTGATGGAGAAGAGGACCTTTTCTAATCTTGGCGTCAGGCTTGTTGCGAGCACAAGGAAGACGATTGTTGATATATTGCTCCACGTCGTTATTTAGGTTGGGCCACCATCCTACGTTGGAAAGGCACTGTACCATTTTCTGCAAACCAAAATGTCCTTGGCTGTGAGATAGACTAATCAATTTTTGCCGTAAGCAATTTGGAATAATCAGAATAGGTGTTGAATCTTGATCTGGATCTTGATTTTTGTTGATCTTAGTGGCCATTATTAGTCCCGATGGACGTTTCATGATTATGTGGTCTTTGCCTTTTCTGGATTTTAACAGTTGTTGTGTCTCTGGATCATGTTTTTGGAGATGTATGATATCTTGAAAATTAGGTGGTTTGTTGATTTTTATAGCACTAAGTTTCGTTAAGCTTTTCCATACACGATCCATTCCCAACAAGGCTGCTTTCTTCGCCAGTTGGTCCACATAATTATGTAATGCAGAGATCTCCGCCTGATTACATCTGTGGGCTCGTACTTTAAAAAGGTAGGTTTTCCCTTTTCTTTCTTGGGCCAGTTTCCACACATAGTTTAAATATTTGGAATGTGCTACTGGTTTTCCATCCGTGGTCTCCATGTTTCTCTCTTTCCATATGGTCATCCAGTCAATAAGAGCCCGTAAGACCCAATCTGAATCGGTGCATATCATAACATCCTCTTCACTTGGTGAATTTTCCAGAGCTATAGCAATGGCTATTATTTCCACCGCTTGCGCCGAATGGATCTCAATTGCGTATAGAAACTCTTTCTTGGAAGGAACGTGTAATGCTGCACTCCCTCTTTTGATGCTTCCCTCAAGGTGGTAGTTGCTTCCGTCTACGACCCATAGATTATCACAGACTTTACCTTTGCTGAGTTCATAATTTTGAGCCAAGGTAAACGGTGACTCGTATTTAGGTGAGTGTATTGGAGGTATTGGACATTCATGATCTTCCTCCCCTGGATTGCATAGTGGAACTGGAATGACACTTGGGTTCTTGATTTTATCTACTTTGATATCCAGTTGGCCAGTCGGGGGTTGCTTACTCTTCCTTCATTGATCCGTCCGGATATGACGTATTGAATAGTAGTGTGCGTTGTTTTTAGTACAATGGGAGCCATCCCTATGATATACTCCCAATGTTGCATCGCCCATACCATAGCCAATACTTCTCTTTCACAAGGTGGAAATTGTTCTTCTACATTTGAGAGCAATCTTGAACCGTACGCCACTGGTTTTATTGCCATCCCATTGTGCTGGAGAAGGACTGCTCCAATTGCTGGACCATTTGTTGTCAGTTCTAGCTGGAAAGGTTTTGATGGATCTGAATACGCCAGAGCTGGTGCACTCATGAGAGCTGTTTTTAAGGCACGAAAAGCTTCTTGCTGAGGCTTTTCTCACTTCCATGCTTGAGTCTTGTGCAGCAGGTTGTACAATGGTTTAGCTGTTAAACTAAATTTCTCAATGAAGACCCGACAAAATCCTATTAGGCCTAAGAATGATCTTAAACTGGTTACGTCTGTAGGAGCGGGAATTCTGGATATTAATTTCACTCGTTGCTCATCAGGCTTTCTTCTGTGTGGTCCCAATTTGACTCCGAGAGTGTGTCTAGACTACAGAGTTTTGTCGACAAAAGTGGACTTTTGTCGACAAAACTATACCTGCGTCTACACTACCGCTGAGTTCTGTCGACATAATGTCGACAGAACTCAGCAGTTTTGTCGACGCTGGTAAACCTCATTTTACGAGGCATAACACCTTCTGTCGACAGAGTTTCTGTCGACAGAAGGTGTTATTGAATGTAAACTGTCCTTTGCGTCTACACTACC
Organism: Pelodiscus sinensis; assembly: GCF_049634645.1. Classification (NCBI taxonomy): domain Eukaryota; kingdom Metazoa; phylum Chordata; order Testudines; family Trionychidae; genus Pelodiscus; species Pelodiscus sinensis. The sequence goes on along the minus strand of NC_134718.1, from coordinate 32,545,185 downwards.
ATGTCGACAAAGCAGCTTGCTTTGTCGACAGAACTCAATGTAGTCTAGACGCTCTTTGTCGACAGAAGTTTTGTCGACAGTATCTGTTGACAAAACTTCTGTCGACAGAAGCCTGTAGTCTAGACGTACCCCGAGATAGGTAATTTCTTGTTGCACAAGTTGTGCCTTCTTTGGGTTGATTAGAAATCCGTGATCTTGCAAGATTTGAAGCACTTCACTTAATGCCTTTAAATTGGTCTCTCGATCCTTGGTAGTGATTAATATATCATCTACATAACTGATGATGTATGGAGCATATTGAGAATTTTTCCATAATGATGCCACTATCTTATGGCATATGCTCGGGGCATTGTGAAACCCTTGAGGTACTCGTGTGAAGGTAAATTGATCGACATTGTAAGTGAAAGCGAATTTGTAATAGGAACTAAGGTGTAAAGGGATAGAGAAAAATGCGTTCGAAATGTCCAGAACTGTGAACCATGATGCTCCTTCTGTGACGTGAGCTATTATCTCTGGATACTTGGCCACACAGGGGTCATTCTTGGTGTTACTTGATTCAGGTGGTAATAATCAATAGTAAGCCTCCATTTGATGCCATCCGCTTTTCGTACTGGCCAGATGGGCGCATTGCATACACTCTCGCAAGATATTATCACTCCTTGTTGTAATAATGCATCAATGGTGCTTCGGATTCCATTTCTGGCTTCTTCTGGAAACCGGTACTGTCGTTGGGGTTTCGGGTCAGGTCCCATGACTCTGATTTCATCATTGGTTTTCCCACAGCTCAGTTTGTGTTGAGCGAAGACAGAAAGGTGCTGGTTGGTAACAGCTTCAATGTCAGGATCCCATGCAGGAATCTCTATATCCTCTTTTGCTTTGATAGCTCCAATCCGATGACTGGATGGAATCATAAATCCATAATTGTTCTTGCTTTCTTCAAATCTTATCACATAATTGGGAACGTCCACAACGATTCGGAACTGCTTTAGTAGAGCTATACCTAATATTCCAGTCCCGTCTAAAGCCTGCATTCCTATGGTAACCATCTTGGTAATTGATCCGATGGTACACTGGATGTTATTAAGGAAGGGTGTGCTGATGATTTTTCTGTTATACGACTGCAAAGATTTTACATGATCAATCCTTAGTCTTTTGAAATCAGGAATGGCAATACTGCACATCAAACTAACAGATGCCCCCATATCTACTAGCATTCGCTGTGTTGTAGATCCGAAACTTCCCGCCAGGGTTACTTGAATACAAGGTCTTCCCCATTGGTCCTGGTATACAGTAGATAGGGGCTGGGAAGCTCAGCATCTTCATTGCTGTTCCTTGTCACAATGTTGCAGTGAGTCCATGTCGCAAGATGGCCAACTCCCTGTGTCCATACAACAAGATGGCTGACTTCCGTTGTCCGTACAATATGGCCGACTTCCGTTGTTTCCAAAATGGTGGACAGGCGCCATATTGTCATGGGGTGTTGTTTCATAAGTGGCGAGTTTCCAAAATATTTCATCAGTGGTTAAAGATTTAAATTTTTCCCACTTTTCATATTTACTTAACCGCTGACAAAGGAGCCTTCTCATGGTGTTAATATCCTCTGGTCTCCCAGTAAATAGTTTGGGTTGTCCACCTTGCCTTTTTTGATTAGGATAAGGTTTATTTTCGAGGTTTTGGAAAGCTGCTACTCTTTTATTTTGATTTTTGTAATTAGGGTGAGCTAGTTGGTGGAGATCAAATATCTCCCTCACCTTGTTTTCTAGCACATGCAATGGTGTGCTTCTAATGTCAACTGTCCCTAGAGCTAATTTGATAGCAGGAAGCAAACCTTGAAAATAAACTTCTTTAAGTTTGGGGGTGTCATATGACAATTCATGTCCCCTCAACTCCCCAAAACCATTAATCCAAAACAATAGTTTTTTACTCATTGTATATGTTTTGGGTCTTTCGCCCTCACATTGGCTTTCAATGTACATTCTCCCCATCAGGTTATCATATGGGAAGTAAACCTTATAATCACGTTTATACACTTCATCCAATCTAATACTCTGGTTGTTTACAATGGAGTATGGCATCATGTTATAGTCTTCTCCCGTAACACATTCTCGCAATAACAACACTAAATCCTCATACACAAGGTTAGGAGTGGTGGCAACCTTGGCTAGCCAATCCAAAAGCTATGTCTCTATTACATACCCCTAATGATTTTCCCAATGTTCTGGCCTGTTCAGGGGCAGTGGCTTGGTTTCCCTCTTTACCACTGGGTAATTGCTCCCGTCAGTGGTAGTGTAGGTAGTCGTGTTGGGGGCCATGGCATCCCCTCCAATATAGGCTGGGGAAGCACTAGGATGTTTAGAAGTGTCCCCGGAACCTTCTTCCAGTCCCCGATAACTGTCAGGCTTTACTGCTGACACCAAACCCTTTGCTGTTTGTAACTGAGCTTTTAGAGTGGCAATTTCTGTCTGGCAGGCAGAGTGGTTTACATGCTCCTCAGAGGTCTTAGCCTCTTTGAGTAGCTGCCTGACTGCGGCCCAAGTCTCTTGTAGCTCAGTGCTGGTAAGGGAGACTACTCTTTCTGCCTCTACCATCTTTGAATTCATATCCCTCAACTGGTTTTCCAGTTGTAAAACCTGGCTGTTCAGATTGGTATTTAAAACAGCATAATTTTCATTTTCCCATTTTAAATCTCCATTTTGGTTCTGCAACAACTCATTTTCAGTTGCAGCTTGGTCTAACTACGTTTTTAACCTTTTCACGCAGGTGGCCAAGTCACGTGATGTCATAGCAAGCTCGTATATAAATGCTCGCTTACGGTATTTACGTGTGGGAGGGGGCTTAGTTAACACATATTGTTCCCATAAAGTAGAAAAATTTTGTAAAGTTTCTTCCCCCTTGAATGATTCGATGTTCCATGGATTGGACCCTTTCCCAAACACAGATATTGCAGACTCCAGATTACTTTTATTGGTCTGCTTCTGGGCCATCTTCTGTTCTTCAGTATTGCTTACCCAATATCAAAAGTTACAAAAATAATAAAACAAAAGGGCAATAGCTTTGTGGTGATGTAAAACCACAGCTGAATCCAGGAGGTTCAAAACCTCTACCCCCAAAAACCTGTGAATAAAGTTCTTGGTGTATAATTACAACCAATCCCACTACCCAGAGCCAAATGGCTCAAATTGAGCACAGGCAGGCTAGTGGCTAGAAAAGGACTCCTCAAGATGGTGTCCAGTCCTGCCGGAGTTCCACTTCTGGGTTGCCCAGTAAAAACCACAGCTCAGGCCTAGTGCCGAATGATGGGCCACTTGCCCATACTGGGTGGCTGTAATAATGGCTACAGCAGTGATCAGGCATCCCCAACTCACTACTGAACCAAGTAGGTAGAATCAAAGCAAAACAAAAATCCTCCCTGAGTCAATGGACCGTATACAGTGTTGGTTTACTGTGTTATCTGTTGTATGTATGCGGCCTGTCCCATATAAGTCTGGGAGAGCCAATTTGAACAGAGGACCTTGCCAAGAAATCCCTTCCAGGTCCTGCCACGGTCGCCAATTTGTCACCAGCAACGGCGCACTAGTAAACTAATTTAGAATGGGGCTGACTAGATGGTAAATGCCTTTGTCCCAGAAGGTGGTCCGACCTGGAATCCACTATATCTGTCACAGGCAGATTTCTCAGATGGAAATAAACACAGACTCTGATCTCAATTTTAAAGGTGTATTGAATACAACAGATAATCTAATAATTGAATAACCCCAAACACAACACTATACAACCAACCCTACGCCCTTTGAAGATGTTAAGCAGTGGGTAAAGGAAATTATACTCAGTCTGTCTGGAGATGGTAGCTGGCAGCCGAGGCTCAGGACCTACAACCCTTTAGCTCAGACAGCCTCCGGGGAGGAACACTGAGGAGTCCTTGGTGTTACTCCGTCGATGGTATGAGAGTCAGTTCATGGGTAAACACACACAAGATGTTTTTTTTCCCAGCTCCGGAGAAGAGGGTATTCAACACAGCAGTCGGAGTTAGGTGGTGTGTCCAGTTCATCAGGACAGGTAGCTGGAGTCCACTTACACTGGGCTTTCGCCACAGTGGGTGAACTAGAGCACCTTGCTAGCCGATGGATGCTGGTCTGCTTTCAGGATAGGTCCCAGCCTTCGCCACAGTCCTGGAGACAGCAAGCTGGACAAATGACGAACCCACAAAACAGGAACGAAGGATCCAGAAAAACAGGAACCCGAGCTCTCTCGGGGTCCAAGCTTATAAATGTCTCTGAGCGGGAAAGCAGCTGGAGTGCCGAGTGCAGAGAATGATGCTGGGTGCAGACAAACTGGTGCGGTGTGTATAGTCACGTGCCATGTGCAAAGGATGGTTTTGGCGGCAAAAGTTCTATCAGTCTATTGGGTTCCATTTTAAAATCCCATCATGCACCACAACTCCATTTTGGATTGTCCCTTCAAGCATGGTCTCCATTTTGATTTTAGTGCATTTCTAATTATATTAGACTCCTGCTAACAGTGTCTTTGAAAAGTGTCCATGAAGATTGCAGGGATTTTATTTTAGTCACTGTACCTTTTAATTTCTGTTTAACTAACCTCCTCATTTTTGTATAGTTCCTCTTTCTGAAATTAAATGCCACAGTGTTGGGCTGCTGAGGTGTTCTTCCCACCACTCTTCCTTCGACTTCCCTTACTCCTCGTGAAATGAGGGATACAGGAGTTGGAGTAAGAAATCCTCCATCTCAACATTATTTCGAAATAATGGCTTGCTGTGTAGACAGGCACTTTGTTATTTGGAAATAACATCAATTATTCCGAAATAACACTGCTGTGTAGACATGTCCCTAGTTACCAATAGGATATACACACCTTGAAATAGATCTGGAAAACACTGCACAGAAGGACATAGAAATATATCCATAATCCCAGTTCTCTGTGCTACTATAAAAGTACTGGTCCTGTAGCCCTGGAAGAGTAAATCTGGTGTGCGAGATACAGCACCTATACATTTGGGCTGAAACTGTATCTAATATATGAGTTTGGATTTTGATCCCTATTTGAAAGATGGCTCTGTGGAGGGATGGCTGCATTCTTGCCCCACAGCCTCCACACAAGAGACTAAAAGAACAAGAATGGGTGTAGTTGCCGGCCCTTTCACCCTACACAAGAACAGGGAATGAAAAGCAGGTGAGGGAGATGTCTGGTCCCAGGAAGCTGGCAGAGCAAAATTATGTCTCAAGGGTAAGGGCATGTGATACTATAGTTACAGCATTGCCATGAGAACAGACAAGTATGAAACAAAAGAAATAGGAAATGGCAACATCATTGATTTCTAACTCATCTCTCTCACTTATTGGAGTGTTTATAGTTACAATTCTCCTACCAGTATAGAGTCCAACCACCTGCATGCTGGTAGAGCCATCACACAGCTTCTCCAGTAAGAGGACAGCTCCTTTCTTGAAGGCTGACACTCTTGATCCTTTTGTGTAGGTCTTGTCCTCACTGTTCAGAAGGAATGTACTAAGACTGATCCAGTAGAGGAACTCCTGCATGGTTACAGAACTGCAGTAAAGTGAAACAATTTTCAGTTGTGTGATTGGAGGATCTCTGAAGCCATATTGTGAGACTGTACCACAAAATGAGGAATTGTTGAGGTGCCTTTATTGTTCTTTTGTTACACTCTGGCTACATCTACTTTGGCATGATCTTGCGCAACTGCGCTTTAACACAAGAGTTCTTGCGTTAAAGTAGTTGCGCAAGAGAGCATCTATAATGGCCGGACTCATTGTAAGAACAATGCGCTTTTGCGCAAGACAGCGTCTACATTGGCGGGACGCTCTTGCGCAAAAGCAGGAGCCCGGAACCATTTTGGAGAGGGCAAAAGGGCACGAGCCCTTTCCAAATCATTTGGTGATTTTTTGCCGTTAACTCTTTTCTTGTGCCATGGAGCCAGGGGTGACCTTGTGCCTGCTCTGGCCCCTTCCGGCCATTTTGGAGTGCCTGCAGCTGCTGCTCCAGGCTGCTGCACTCCTCCTCCAGGACCTTGAGGTGCAGGTCGCTCTGGACTCCCTCACCAGGGAGGCCATGGCGTCTCTGTGGCATTCCCACCCCACCGTGGAGAGGCCACTGTGGAGACTGGACACCAGTACCGGCTGGTCCTGGGACAATGGGACGACCAGCAATGGCTCCAGAACTTTTGGATGTGAAAGCAGACATTTCTGGAGCTATGTGCCTGGCTCGCCCCTGCGTTCCAGAGAATCACCACCCGGCTGCGGGCACGCATCCCCATGGACAAGAGGGTCGCCATCGCCATATGGAACCTGGCTACCCTGGACAGCTACCGATCGGTGGCGCACCAGTTCGGGGTGGGCAGATCGACCGTTGGTGCTGTCGTCATGCAAGTAAGTCCTGGGGGGAGAGTGGGGGAGGGTGCTGCACTCCATGCCCAGGGGCAGGCAAGACTCCAGGCTGGGGCGATGGGGAATGCCCCGTCACCCAGGAGTTTGGGCTGCTCTCCCCTGTACAGGCCTGCTGGTGGGGGACGAGGGGTGGCTCGTGAGGGTAGGGGGCCTTGGTGTGTGTGAGTGTGAGGGCAGAGGGCATCACAGGGGGGTGGGAACCCCCCAAGGGAGCACGCACTCACCCTGCCTGATGTGATGCGTTATCCTGTGTTTCTGTGCACCCTTCTGCAGGTCGTCCGTGCCATCAACGACGTCCTGGTCCAGCGAGTCATCCGCCTGAGGGACGTGGAGGCTACGGTGGCCGGCTTTGCTTCCCTGGGGTTCCCCAACTGCGGGGGAGTCCTGGATGCAACCCACATCCCCGTCCATGCCCTGGTGCATCGAGCGTGGATGTTTTATGGACGGAACCAGGGGTGACTGGGGAGTGTACCATCCTTGCAGCAAAACTCAGGTGGTCCTAGGGCTGGCCTGAGCGCTTCCCCCTCCCCTTCCCACTAGCCCTCAGACACGTAAGCCCAGGGACATGTGTGGCTGCAGTGGGGACTTTCCTCGGGGGGCCAGCCAAGGCACTGGGAGCAGGCAAGGGGCTCAGTGGGGGCCACACTTACAGGGCTGTGTCACTGCGGTTTTCCCACGAGCAGCTGGCTGTGCTGCACAGCCAGGCATGGAACACTGTACTGTACCCTCTCCCGGGAGGTGTGGGCTCTGGCCTGAGCCCCTGGCTGGTTCCAGCCTGCATCCACCCTTCCCCCTGGTCCCGCTGGATGTGTGCAAGCAGCACGGTCCCAGGCATGCCCTGGAGCTGCCTGCCATGGCCACGTGCCACTTGGTCACCAGGCTGCACGTGCAGCATACTGCTAATGCTACACAGCGTGCAGCTCACGCTGCCTGAGTGATGCTCCCTCTCCCTCCCGCCCAGGCGCCTGGCTCCCCCCTACCCTTGTGAGTGCAAAGTGCAACACTCACCAGTGGATCCTTCCTCGGCCTCTGACAACGTCTGGGCTGCCTGAGGCGACCTCCTTGAGCTGGAGGGTTCTGCTGCTCCCCTAGTCCTCCTCCTCCTCTGATCCACTGGCCACCTCTTCTTCATTCCCTCGCTCCTGGTGATGGGGGGGTGCCTGCTGGTGTCCACTGGCACCGAGGGTCCCTAGGGTGGTGCCTGGCCCAGGATGCTGTGGAGCCGCTGGTAATGGGGGCAGGTGTTGGCTCCTGCCCCCTGCCCCTCACTGGCCCGGACATAGCCCAGGCGCAGCTCCTTGACCTTAGCCTGGACCTGCTCGAGGGTCTGGGCTGGATGACCCTGGTTGGAGAGCGCCTGGGCCATGCAGCGGAAGATGTCCGCGTTGTGCCGACGGGACCAGATGTCGTGGAGGGCCTCCTTGTCAACCCAGAGATCCAGGAGGGCCTCGATCTCCCCTAGGGACCAGGACAGGGCACACCACTTCGTGCCCCTTGGGGCCTCCTGCGCTGGGGTGTGGGTTGTTCCCCCCCCGGAGCGGCCATCCTGGTGGTCCTGTGGCTGTTCGGGGAGGGAGCAGAGCCGCACGGCAGAGCTGGGTGGCAGAAGGGCTTCTGCCTCGTGGCCTCTGCAGGCTGCATCTGCCTTTAATGAAGCTCGGGTTACTGGGAAGTCCGCAGCTGTCTGCACATACGGAACATCCAAGCAGCCACTAGGGCTTTTTTCCATTTGGATGGCTCTTGCGCAAAATCTCTTGGCTGCCTGTCTACACTGGCCTCTTGTGCAAGAACAGTTGCGCGAGAGGGCTTCTTCCTGAGCGGGAGCAACAGAGTTCTTGCGCAAGAAGCACTGATTTCCTATATTAGAACGTCAGTGTTCTTGCACAAGAACTCGCAGCCAGTGTAGACAGGCAGCAAATTTTTGCGCAAGATCCTGCTTTTGCGCAAGATCACACCAATGTAGACACAGCCTCTTTGTTTTGTGGGTAAATAGTAATATTGCATTTGGCAATCTTCTTTTTAAAAGAAGAAAACTTTAAATAAATAATAATGGCTGGAGTAAGTAACAATTCCAGTCCTAGTTAGCACTGGGAAAATGGCAGCATTTGTTGCTCAATTTAATCCTTTTTCTATGCAAATTAGTGGATCAGTATATGATCTGGGAGAAATGATGTAACAGCAGCCCAAATTGAACTTAATGAGCACTTCTGAATTGTAAGGGTGTTCAGATCAGGAAAGCTAGAAAAAACAGAAAGGAAAAGCCAAATTCTGCTTCCATGGCTGTGAAAATGGAGTCAAATCCTCATGTGTACCTTGGTATTGTACTTAAAGCTTCCCAGGCTCTCTAACAGAGCTTTCCCTCCTTTACTTATTTTATCTTCTCCTGGTGGAGTCTCCATACCTCCCTTGGTAGGTTTCAGACAAATATGCACTGTCCACTCAGTCCATCCAATTCCTTCTTTGGGGGCGGCCAGCTGAGGCTACAAGCATCCAAATCCAGCCTGGGACAGTCTTCTGAGGGTGGTTACTGAGCCAAAGCCTTCTGCTCCTTGGCTGTGTCTAGACTGGCCAGTTTTTCCGGAAAATCAGCCGCTTTCTGTCTACACTGACCACTTGAATTTCCACAAAAGTACTGACTTCCTACTGTAAGAAATCAGTGCTTTTTGCGGAAATACTATGCTGCTCCCGTTCAGGCAAAAGTCCCTTTTGTGCAAAGCTTTTGCACAAAAGGGCCAGTGTAGACAGCTCAGATTTGTTTTCCGCAAAAAAGCCCCGATCGCGAAAAAGCGCGTCTAGATTGGCACGGACGCTTTTCCGCAAAAAGTGCTTTTGCGGAAAAGCGTCCATGCCAATCTAGACACTCTGTTCCGAAAAGGCTTTTAACGGAAAACTTTTCCGTTAAAAGCATTTCCAGAAAATCATGCCAGTCTAGACGTATCCCTTGGGTATACATGTCCCCCTTTCACACTGCCATCCTCAGCAGCCAGTAGGGTTGCCAGATAGTTTAACCAAAAATACCAAACACTCCTCCCCCCCCCAAAAAAAATTCTGTTGAAAAAAAAGGGGGGAGGAGACCAAAGTTGTTGAGGGGGGAAAAAAAACCCTGAGAGTTATTAAGCAAAAAAAATAAAAAAACCCAGCATGGCCCCTTTAAGAACAGGGGCTGGGCTCTGCTTCTCCTAACAGGCTGCCAGCAGCCAGTGGCCATCTTCTCTCCCTGCTTCAGACCAGACAGCTCCTCTGCAGAACCAGGTAAGCCGGGAGAGGGGGAAGAGGGCTGGGCCTGGTTGCTAAGTGTGTGTAGGGTTGCCAGGTGTCCGGTATTGACCCAGACAGTCCAGTATTTTTGCCTCCTGGCTGGGAAAAAAAAATCAGAAAATACCAGACATTTTAGGTGTCCGGTATTTTCTGAATTTTTTTTACCATACAGGAGGCAAAAATACCGAACACCTGGCAACCCTAGCAGTCAGCTTTCCATTCACAGCAAGCTGCTCCGGTCTCAAAGCTATCTCATGCTCCCTCCCTCCCTCTCCCTTTCTTGTTGCTGGCTGTCAAGGGAATGCTGGGAAATGTAGTCCCTTCCCTGCTCCAGGGCCAGCTCTCCAGGCAGAGAGCTGGCCAAGGAACTACAGCTCCCAGCGAACTTTGGACTCTCAGTTCCCACCATCCTCTGCAGGTTCCCACTGCAGAGCTCTGCCAAAGAGGAGAAAGTGATACAAGTCCCTTCTAAGCTTGGGCCTGGTCCCACAGAACCACTGGTGCCATAGTAAATCTGTTACTGCCCAAAGGTATTAAACCTAATTCAATATGGTAAAACTTAATTAAATAAAGTTCATCTAGGATTTTGCAGGAAATTGTCATTTTCCCTGTCTCTGTAGCCATGGGTAAGTACTGTACTCCCAACCAGGATCTGATGATCAGTTTGTTGCCCATCAGCATGCCAATTCACTTCCAAGAGGCACTTTTAAAGTCAGTTGTGCTTTGGCTGTGTCATTCAAAACTCTGCATAGAGACAGTGTAACATGCTGCAGATCAGACAGGAGAGGTAGTGCGTGCATTTCATCCTGTACTCAACCCCAGCCTAGAAAGGCTGTGGGTTTTTGGCACCCATTGAAGGTTAAAGCATTCCAGGGGTCGTCATTCACCAGTGATGCTAACTCTGCACCTGTAAAGGAGGTTCCTTACTCCACAGCTGTTTTACAACCACTTGGTGCCAGCACAGCAGCAATGAAGTTGACGCAATGCAACCATGATATCCCTGCATGTAGGTCATGTGCTACCCCCTAATGTCTGGAATGATAGCACTGCTCATTAACGTATGGACCTTATTCTCCTTTGCTACATTTGTGTAAATCACAAGTAGCTGAAGTGCAATCAGTACAGAGAGTGGCACAAAGCTAATACGGAAGATGGTCAGGGCTGTCCCATCTGCCCTCAGCAGCTGACTTATGAAGTAGATAAGCCTTCATTATAGCTCAGCTAAACAAAAAGTTATCCTTTAGCTGGAGCAGAAAAGTATTTATGGACTCTACAGACACTACCACATGCATAGCAGCCAACTATCAATCAAAGATTCACCATAGACCAAAAGGGGGAGGGAGCTAGTGCATGCTGGGAGAGGTTTTCCAGAGATGTTATTCAGGGCTGCATTTGCCAAGCCATTTAGGTATCACCTTTGGCTCCAACCAGCAGGGGAATGTGAATGTTAGGGACACAGCTTGTATGTCAGAGCCAGAATAAACAAAGCTACATAAACCAGAAAGCTTGAAACACTGAAGTACCACAGCACACCTGTTCCTGCCTGCACCACAGTGTGTTGATCTGAGGTATTCTGATGTGTCTACTGGCTTCAGAACGGTCAGAATGCAAATGTTATTGGATAGAGGTGACAAGATACACAGGCCTCTTTTCAACCTGCCAAGGGAGAGTTATTGGAATTGAGTAGCAGAGGATCTGGGATGATGCACAAAATGCAGAGCTCCTGCACTTACATAGAGATATGCACATCCTAGGAGATGGACTCTGGAAAGTACAAATTCAAAATGTCTGAGGAGCAAAGCCAAGCCTACAGGAACAGGACTGGGAGGGTGGCAGTTTCTAAGACTATAAAAAACAAAAAGAAACTTAAGAGTAACATCAGCTACTGAATTCATAAATCATGCTGATATTATAACCTAGGCCTAGGGCAGCGTTTCCCAAACTGTGGTCTGCGATCCGGTACTGGTCCATGGAAAAAAAATACTGGGCCTCAGAAAATTTTTTGCAAGAAAGCCCGCCTCACTGCCCCCAACCCCCAAGATGCAAGCCATGATGATGCTACCTCTAGGGACCACGGAGGTAGCACGGGCTTCCTGCGGGGCCACGGGGGCAGTTCTGCAGCTGCTCACCAGGTCCCGGAAGTGCGTGGGCTGCTCTCCCCCCGTCCCAACAGCCAGCGCAGTACCTAAAATGCCAGTTCATCATGCACTGGGGACTTTGTTCCCCTGCTGCCTTCCTGCACGCGGGGGAGTGGGTGGGGATCCGGGACTGCGCGGGCTCTGGCTGCTTGTGCGGCATGTTGCCATGGGAGCGGAGGAGAAAGGTGCACTGCCCGAGCAGTTGGGGATGGCGCAGGCCGGGACTCTCCCTCCCCCAATGCAGGAAGGCATCAGGTGTGCAACGGACCAGTATGTCAGGTACTGTGCCGCTGTTTGGGGGATGGAGGAGCAGCCTGTGCACTTCCTGGGCCTTGGCAGCTACAGGATCCCCAAGTATTGGTCCCTGTCTCCTCCTCCCCCAGACCTCCACAACTACCCTGCCCCAGCACCCACAAGCACCCTGTCCCCTGCCCCAGCACTCATTGGCACCCTTCCCCAGAACTCTGTCCCAGCACCCACAAGCACAGTTGGGGCCTGTGACGGATTTACGGGTGCGAGCACCTCGCGCCCCCTCTCTTTGACTCAGCGTAGAGCCGGGGGCGGGGCTCCGCGGACCCACCGCCTTCTTTCTTCTCCTTGTCCCTAGCCCCCTGGGCTCGTTGACCGGGCCGCCCAGGAAAGGGGTGCGATCACCTCCCGACCCGGGAGGGCCGGGAGGGTTCGGCGAACCCCGAGTTCAGGCCCCCTCCTTCAGCCGGGGGGGGGGGGGTGTCCGTGGTGTCTTAAGGGGTGGGGGTTGGGGACCGGACCCGGGCCAGCTTCTGCGGCGGGCACCGTCCGCCTTGCTTCCGGCTCTTGAGGGTCGTAGGAAGGGTGGGGGAGTGGGGGACCCGGGCCCGCCCTCACCACCGGGTCCCAGCCCGAGGCCCTAAGTGGAGTTGGCGTCTATGCGTCGCCCTCCACGGCGGATGGGGCGGCAGCCCCCGACTCCTCCGCCCACGGGCGCCAAAAGGGCCCTGCCTCGGGCTCCTTCCACTCCCTGCTTGTCCGCCCCGGCGATGGGGCTGATTGGGGTGCACTCACCGCGCCGAAGTCTCCGGGTGCGTCCCAGCGCGAGTCGCCAGCTGCTGACTCCTTCCTTCTTGGTTGCCCCGGGGGCCGAGCCCTTGGCGCCCCTGGAAGCCAGGGTCGCTGCCTCCTCGCTCCTGCCCCCCCTTCCGTCTGCCCGGCCGCCATCTTTATGGGCGCCGGGGAGTGACGTCCGGGCGTTCCGCCCTGTCCGTGCGCCGCCGCCGCCCCCGCCTTTTCCCCAGCGTGGGCTCGTGCCCCGTTTAATGCCGCCAGCCGAGGCGGGCGGGCTGGCTGCTTCCGCGCGGCCCGCCCCCTCCCCCGCTCCCGGCGGGGTGCCCTGGGTTGGGCTTGCCGCGGCCCCAACTCCGGGGCTGCGATGCCGGTCGGCGCGCCGTTTGCGGCGCGCGGTTTCTCCCGAGGGGGGGGGAGTCCCGCTCCCTCCTCTAGTGCGAACCCCGCCGGGTCCGTCACACACCTCCCCCCCTTGGAGAGGCGCGCCCCGGGTGGAGACTGTTCCCCGATTCGGGAGAAAAAGTCTGCGTTCTGGTGGGTCGCCCCCGGCCGATGCACCACCTCAAAACAGTACGGCTGCAAGGCCAGGTACCACCGCATTATACGGGCGTTTGTCTCTTTCATAGAGTTCAACCAAACCAAGGGTGCGTGATCAGTCACCAACTTAAATTTATTCCCCCACAAATAATACCGTAAAGTGTCAATCGCCCATTTCACCGCAAGTGCTTCTTTCTCTATCGTGGCGTATGCCCTCTCTCGTGGCAGCAGTTTTCGACTGAGGTAGAGGACCGGCTGGTCCGCGCCTTGTTCCTCTTGGGCTAGTACCGCCCCGAGTCCCACCTCCGAGGCATCTGTATAAAGGATAAATGGTTTGTCAAAGTTTGGCTGCCTCAGCACCGGGGCGGAGGCTAGTTTGTCTTTTAAGGTCCGAAAAGCGAGTTCTGCCTGTGGGTTCCACCTCACCCTGGTTGGTTCTGTATTCCTTATCAGCTCCGTTAACGGGGCTGCCAGCGAGGCGAATTGGGGCACAAATCGCCGATAGTACCCGGCCAGCCCCAGGAACTGGCGGATCTGTTTTTTGGTTGTTGGGATGGGGTAGTCTTTCAGGGCTTGAACCTTGCTGTAAATTGGTTTCAACTTCCCCCGTCCTACTGTGTACCCCAGGTAAGAAACCTCCCGTTGGGCGAAGTGGCATTTACGGGGGTTGGCCGTGAGGCCCGCCTTACCCAGGGCTGTCAGTACAGCATCGACGTGTTTTAAGTGTTCTCCCCATGTGGGACTATAGATGACAATGTCGTCGATGTATGCGGCGGCGTACTCCTGGTGGGGTGTTAGTACCCGGTCCATCACCCTTTGGAATGTCGCTGCCGCCCCGTGGAGACCGAAAGGCATGGTCCGAAACTGGAACAATCCGAATGGTGTCGAGAAGGCTGTCTTTTCCCGTGCCGCGGGGTCCAGGGGGATCTGCCAGTAGCCCTTTGACAAATCTAGGGTTGTTATGTAGGCCGCCTGCCCGAGTCGCTCCAACAGTTCGTCCACCCTCGGCATCGGGTAAGCATCGAACCGGGACACGGAGTTTACCTTTCTGAAGTCTATACAGAATCGGGTGGCGCCATCGGGTTTGGGGACCAAGACGATTGGGCTGCGCCATTCGCTGGTCGATTCCTCGATCACCCCCCACTGTCTCATCTGCTGCAGCTCCTGTTTGACCGTATCCCACATTTTTCGGGGTAGAGGGCGTATGGGCTCCCGCACCGTCCGGCCTTCTTCGGTTATAATCCGGTGTAGCCCCAGCATCGTACAGCCCGGCCTGGTCGTCAGGGTCGCTTGGTGTCCCCGGAGCATTTCTTTCAACTGTCCCTGTTGGGGAGGTGTCAGCTCCGGATCCCACGCGAGCTCGGTCTTTCCGCCTTCCTGCCCCCCCCAGGGCCCCAGGTCCTCTCCTTCGGAGGGTGGTGCGATTAGCAGGGCCTCTCGGGGTATCCATTTCTTTAGCAGGTTGACGTGGAAGAGCTGCGTTCCTTGCCTGCGACCGGTGAGTCGCACTTCATAATCCACCTCCCCCACTCTCTTAACCACTTCAAAGGGTCCCTGCCACTGCGCTAGTAGTTTGGATTCTGTCGTGGGGAGGAGCAGCATGACTCGGTCCCCCGGGTGGAAAACCCGCTGGCGGGCGTGGGCATCGTAATATTTTACTTGGCGCCTCTGGCTGTTCTCGAGGTTTAACCGGGCGTATTCGCCCAGTCGGCTTAATTTCTCCCTCAGGTGGGTGATGTAATGGACCGTCCCCCGCCCTGACCCCGTTGGTTGCTCCCAGCCCTCCCTCAAGAGATCGAGGATCCCACGGGGCCGCCGGCCGTATAGCAACTCGAACGGAGAAAAGCCGGTCGACGCCTGGGGGACCTCCCGCACCGCAAATAGGAGACTCGGGAGCATCAGGTCCCAGCCCCGAGGGTCTTCTTGCGCGAACCGCCGCAGCATACCTTTGAGCGTCTGGTTAAAACGCTCTACTAGACCGTCTGTCTGCGGGTGGTAGACTGATGTTTGCAGTCGTTTGATCTTCAGCAGTACGCACAGCTCTTTCATCAGCCGGGAGGTGACGTTAGGTCCTTGATCCGTGAGGATCGCCTGTGGCAGCCCCACTCGGGAAAAAATCCGCAAGAGTTCTCGGGCCAAGGTCTGGGCCTTTGTATTTCTCAGTGGGACTGCCTCCGGGTATCGGGTGGCGTAGTCTATTACTACCATAATAAAACGGTGCCCCCTCCCTGATGGCTCCAAGGGTCCCACCAAGTCCATGGCCACCCGCTCGAACGGAGTCCCTACTACGGGGAGGGGCACCAGGGGGGCCTTCGGCACCCGCGCTGGGGCCGTCCTCTGGCACTCGGGGCACGATGCGCAAAAATCCTGCACCGCCCGAAAGACCCCCGGCCAGTAGAATCGCTGTAAGACCCGTTCCAACGTTTTCTCGCGTCCGAGGTGGCCCGCCCAGGGGTTCGCATGCCCCAGTTCCAGTACTTCCCGGCGGAATCGGGTGGGAACTACCAGCTGTTTTTGCATTTCCCCCCTTTTTCCCTCTGAAACCCGGTATAAGCGATCCTCCCATACCTGGAAGCGGGGTCCTTGCAGCGGCCCCTCCGGGCCTTGCTCCGGATCCTCCGGCACCCCGGCTTGGTCCCAGGCATTCTGTAGGGTGGGGTCCATCCTCTGTTCCGTCATGAAGTCTGGGGCTGCCTCTATCTCCAAGCAGGCGGCCTTACCGCGGAGTTCCTCGTCGTGGCACAACCCCCGGGGTTCCGTGGCTCCCCCTCGTCCCGTGGGGGCAACCGGGCCCTGAAGCAAGGCTCCAAACCCGGGCCAGTCTCGTCCTATGAGGAGGGGGTATGGCAAGGTCTGGGCCTTCCCCACCCGCCAGAGCCGGTCCTGCCCGCCCCCGCGCAGGTGCACCTGGACGGTGGGGTAGGCGCGGGTGTCCCCGTGGACGCACCTCATCCAGACTGGCTCCCCTTCCGGTCGTCGGGGGGGGATGAGGTCAGCCCGGACGAGCGTTACAGATGACCCAGAGTCCACCAGGGCTCTGACCGGCTGCCCTTCCACCATCATGTCTCGCACGACTCGGTTTCCCTCGTCGGCCCGGTCCCCTGCCGGGCTGGCTCCCTCCCCTTGGTTCAGCGTACAGTCCATTAAGGTGCATTCTCTCTTAAAGTGGCCCATCTGTCCGCACTGAAAGCAGGGGCCGCGGGTCCCGGCCCGGGCCTCTCTCGGCACCTTCTCCGGCGGTTCCTCCCCGCTAGTTCTCTCTGGGGGCGGGTGCGACCACACCGGGGCTAGGCGGGGGATATTGTCCCGCGCACGGCGTGGCTCCGGGGCCGGTTCCTTCCCTATGGGCTTCCCCCCGATCCGGGGCCCCCCTACCTTCGTGCCGGGTAACGCCTCTCGTCGGACGCCTCCCTCCTCTTGCTCCGCGAGTAGGTGGGCCTCCATTAGGTTCACTGCCTCCTGTAGGGTCGTGGGTCTGTTCCGCCGGACCCACCGCTGCCCTTCTCGGGGTAAGATGTGTATGAATTGTTCCATTACAATCATCTCGGTGACTTGTAGGCCCGTCTTCTGTTCGGGCTCCAGCCACCGATTGGCCCATTCCCGTAGGCGCTGAGCCACTGCCCGCGGTCTGTCTCCCGCTTTGAACCCCTCCTGCCGGAACCGCTGCCGGCAGGTCTCCGGTGAGTGTCCCAGCTGGTCCAATATTGCCTCTCGGACCTTGTAGTAGTTCAAGGCATCGGTGACCGCTAGGCTGCGGTAGGCCAGTTGGGCGGGCCCGCTCAAGTAGGGGGCCAGCAGGGTGGCCCATTGTTCCGGCGGCCAGCGGGCCGCTGTTGCCACCCGTTCAAAAGTTGTGAGGAAGGCTTCGGGGTCGTCCTGCGGGCCCAACTTGCTGAGCCGCAGGGGTAGGTTGGGTCCTTCTCCCGCCCCATTGGGTCCTCCCCCCGTTGCCCCCCATCTTCTTTCTACGGTTTGTCGCCACTGGTTTTGCTGAGCGGCGAGTTCCTGAACTAGTTGCCGCTGGTGCTCTTGGAACTGGCTTGTCAGCTGTTGGATCAACTGAGTCTGTTGTTCCTGCTGAGCCTGGTTCTGCAATCGTTGGTTCCCTTCGAACCACTCCAGGAATTGGCGGGGTTCCATCGCTTCTTCCGGTTCCCCCGCGTCTTCTGAATCGGGGATAGCTCGATGCTCTCGACCTCGTTCGTCTGTGGGGGATATTAGTTAACAGGTGCCCACATTCTCCACCAGTGTGACGGATTTACGGGTGCGAGCACCTCGCGCCCCCTCTCTTTGACTCAGCGTAGAGCCGGGGGCGGGGCTCCGCGGACCCACCGCCTTCTTTCTTCTCCTTGTCCCTAGCCCCCTGGGCTCGTTGACCGGGCCGCCCAGGAAAGGGGTGCGATCACCTCCCGACCCGGGAGGGCCGGGAGGGTTCGGCGAACCCCGAGTTCAGGCCCCCTCCTTCAGCCGGGGGGGGGGGGGTGTCCGTGGTGTCTTAAGGGGTGGGGGTTGGGGACCGGACCCGGGCCAGCTTCTGCGGCGGGCACCGTCCGCCTTGCTTCCGGCTCTTGAGGGTCGTAGGAAGGGTGGGGGAGTGGGGGACCCGGGCCCGCCCTCACCACCGGGTCCCAGCCCGAGGCCCTAAGTGGAGTTGGCGTCTATGCGTCGCCCTCCACGGCGGATGGGGCGGCAGCCCCCGACTCCTCCGCCCACGGGCGCCAAAAGGGCCCTGCCTCGGGCTCCTTCCACTCCCTGCTTGTCCGCCCCGGCGATGGGGCTGATTGGGGTGCACTCACCGCGCCGAAGTCTCCGGGTGCGTCCCAGCGCGAGTCGCCAGCTGCTGACTCCTTCCTTCTTGGTTGCCCCGGGGGCCGAGCCCTTGGCGCCCCTGGAAGCCAGGGTCGCTGCCTCCTCGCTCCTGCCCCCCCTTCCGTCTGCCCGGCCGCCATCTTTATGGGCGCCGGGGAGTGACGTCCGGGCGTTCCGCCCTGTCCGTGCGCCGCCGCCGCCCCCGCCTTTTCCCCAGCGTGGGCTCGTGCCCCGTTTAATGCCGCCAGCCGAGGTGGGCGGGCTGGCTGCTTCCGCGCGGCCCGCCCCCTCCCCCGCTCCCGGCGGGGTGCCCTGGGTTGGGCTTGCCGCGGCCCCAACTCCGGGGCTGCGATGCCGGTCGGCGCGCCGTTTGCGGCGCGCGGTTTCTCCCGAGGGGGGGGGAGTCCCGCTCCCTCCTCTAGTGCGGACCCCGCCGGGTCCGTCACAGGGCCACCTTAGTGAGGTTTGCAGGGTTTAGAGGGGTCGTGTTTTTGTATCTCACTGGTGTGACCATGAATGTCTTTTCTGTGGGCTAAGGTTGGCACTAGGGCCTTTGGGAGGACCAGAAACAATTTATTTGCATATTCATCATTTGCTTAATGAATATGCAAATATGAAAATAAATGTTACCAGTCCTTCAAAAGCTCGTGAATGGAATTACTGGTCCCCAGTGTCAAAAAGTTTGTGAACCCCTGGTCTAGGGCATCTATGCTGCTCAGGAATATTCCTTTTTAAACGGTTGGAATAGTCACAAACCCTAGTGTCATCTTACATCATCAAATTATCTCCCTGAAACAAAATAACCATTGCAGAGACTGCACTGGATCCAACATCTGTAACTCACTATCCAACTCAGCTTGCCTCTTTGTGGGCCTTAAGGGTGGCAGCTGGATACCAGGAAGAGAGATTATTGCAATGCCAGGCTGCTGCTATTAGCTCTGTGCCCATTTCTCTTGCATCCCAGTAAGGAAGAATTTATTTTCCTCCGAGAACATTTGTTGTTTAAACAAACTCATTCCTCTTCTATATGACAGAGGAAGAATGAGCTGAAGTCAGAGATATTTATTGCTCAAGTGACAGAAAAACCAGATCATTTATGAACTGCCAAAAAAAGCAGGTGTACACTAAGATCTTCATTTCTTAAGGGCTATCAAGTCCCAACTGGATATTTCTCAAGGTGACTCTAGTAGGCTGAGAGATAAATGGGCTGTACACAAACTTCCCAGAGGACCCAGCCACAAAAGCAGCCAATTTACTCCAGCTCCATCACAGCAATAGATTCAGTATTGCTTTTACACCTATTTGTCTACATCCCTCAAGCAGATAATTCAGAGTTCAGTGGAGTGTGTCAGCAATGAGTGATATCACAGGAAGCTGTGCCTTACCCTTCAGCCAGATCTACAATACATGATCTGGAAGAGCAGAGGAAGGATCCTACTGCAGAAGGCAAGAAAAAGCTGTATATTCATTACCATCTTAGGCCAAAATATCTACTCTTTTTTTACCTGTGCAACAAAGTTAGAGTTGCATCGACATAATAAAGCACAGAGTGCATACCACTATGTAGTCCGTGAAGTTAGCAGAAACGGCAAGCGTGATCGAGCTTTATTTCATCCTAAGTATCAGCAGGTATCGGCTGCCACACAACTTTGTTGTATGCACAGCCCCTGCTACCTGTCTAGTGAGGTGTGTATGTGGGGGGGGGGAAAAAAATCAGATGTCACAGATACTAGCCAATGACAGCCTCAACAACCACCAGTTGAAAGAGGTTTTGCCACAATCATAAGCCAATAATTGAACCACTGCTAATACATGTCAGTCACACGAATTAGAGGTGATGGCTCTGCAGTGCAGACTTTCCAGCCCTTATATCAGGCATTTCAACCCATTTCCTCCCACAGATGTGTACATGGCTTTTATTAGAGACATATACTCTGAATCTGAACGGTCGTGCACTTTGTAACTAGGTCCAAAGTAAGAACCTAAGACCCATCTGTTCTCAGTCTTCAACAATCATAGAATCACAGGGTTGGAAGAGTCCTCAGGAGGTCACTGAGTTTTACTCCAGTGCTTTTGAATAGAGGAGAAAGCAGGTCATAAGAGCACACTTCACTATCAGCCAGCTAGAGTTTCTCTCTTCAGTGTTTCTCAACTTTTTTTTAAATGAAGTACCCCTTACAATTTTTTTTTAAAGTACCCCCAGTACCTCCAGTTTTCAAATACACAAACATTTTTCCTACTGTTGCAACACATTTGTTTAAACAACTTAATCATAACTAGGCGGGCAATGAAATTTTTGGGTGTAAAAAGTACAAAAATAATAAAACACTGTAAAATTTAACAAAAATCCAGTTTTCTCCAAATGTCAGTTGTGCTGACGTACCCTCCAGGCTTCTCTCGAGTACCCCTTAAGGTACTGTTCTAGGTCAGAGGTGGCCAACCCGCAGCTCTTGAGCAGCACGCGGGTGTTTGATTAAGGAAATGCAGCTCATGCTGCTTCTGAGCTGCATGCCCAGAATGCACTGGGCCTCTCAGCGCATGGCATTCCATCATGTGTTCATGGCTGCCCGCTCAGCATCCCAGCACCTGGAGGGAGAAGCATGTGGTGGCAGTGGTGGCTCTAGGACCCAGGCATTAGGTTAGAGCCGGTGGGTGAGTGTGTGCACACGCGCATGCGCCTACCTGGCTCTGGGGGAGGGGAGGGGACTGGGTTAGAGCAGGGGGGCGGGGCCTGGCTTTGGGGGATAGGGAGGGCATTGGGTTAGAGCAGGGGGGCTGGGAATACCTGGCTCTGGGGGAAGGTATGGACATGGGGTTGGGAGCAGAAGCACCTTAAACTCAAAGTCTTCGTGGGTGCAGAATAAGGCAGCCAACACAGATGTCATATTTAAATTCCAGGGCAAAAAAAGAATCAGTATGTACCTGGTTTGCACTGTTTCTTTAAAGAAAATTTAAAGGCTATTGTTTGCCAGGCTGAAGCAATTATTCTGAGATATGAGTCTCTCCCTTATTGTTTTTGAACCGCTTATATTTGCAGTCTGGGACAGGCACTTCAAATTGTGCTAATTTACTTCTCAGTTCAGTTTAATTTGAAAAAACTCACAGGACATAATAGGGCAGCAATGTTAAATTTAAAATACATGGTGGGGATTTTTTTTTTTTTTTTTTTGTTAGAGAGAGAATATTTCTGTATTTTTAAAGGTTTTTTTTTTTTTTAAATGTAATGTTTGTTCCTTGTCAAGTTCTCTGAAGATCTATGGACTGGCCATGAATTTTTTAAGCGACTAGAGACTTTTTTTTAATTGGTTTTTGTCCAAAATGTCCTGTAATGTTATTTTTATCACTACATGTTGTGTACTATAGATAGATAGGAAGAAATATATAATACATGGCTCTTCACACTCCATCCACCGCTATTTTGACTCTTCATCTCTGGTTGGCTACCCCTGTTCCAGGTCATCACGTTTGATGGAATTGCATGGTTTGTAATAGATCACTAGTGGAGAAGTTCACATGCTTTTGTATTTAATCAGGAAATAAGCAATCATTCGAAGAAGAACCTTATGTGCATTCCAATTAGGTGTGCGAGCGCAGCATGCACGCATCATCGGAGATTTTTCCTTTAGCGGTATCCGTCAGGCCAGCAAGGAACCCCCTGGAATGCCACCGGCACATCGGCCAATATGTACCCTTGCTGGCCCTCCACCCACTCAGTTCCTTCTTACCGCTGTGATGGTCGTTGGAACAACCCTCAGCTCTTCACAGAGATCATTGTCTTCAGCATTGTTTTTCTCCTTTCAATTAGTCCCCAGCGAAGTAGCTGGGAATTATGTTAAAGACTCTTTTGTTACTTTTTGTTTGTTTGTTCCCTGCCGTAGCACCACAGCAGGGCATGCCCAGTCCGCAAGGCTTTAAGCCCTGCAAAAAGTGTGACGGGCCTATGCCCTGTGGCGACCCTCATTCAGCGTGCTTAAAGTGTCTGGGGGATGCTCATCTCGCAGAAGCCTGCAAGATTTGTAAGGCCTTCAAACTCCGTACCAAGCATGAGAGGGAATTGCACCTCAAGATCCTGTTAATGGAGGCAACTCTCAGGCCGGCACTGGCGTTGGACCCGGCCCCGGCCTCTCAAAGTGCACCAGCATCAGTGTGGGACAGTTCTGCACACCGCGCCTCTCCAGAACTGCAGAGACCCCGGCACCAGTCCCAGTCTCCAGCACCTCAGAAAAAGAGGAGGCCTCACAGGGGCCGGTCTCCGTTGAGACGTGCACCCTCCAGCGGGGCATGCGGCACTGCTGAGTCCTGAGCCCAGGCCTTCCAGGTCGGGTGGACTTTCCTTCCAACACAGGGAAATCAGTCCCCTGGAGGACTTCCCTGAGCCCTCCACGCCGGAGGCTTTAGAGGTAGCAAGGGTCCTGATTGACTCTCCCCCCTCACCTCCTCCCACTCCGACCCCTTCCAGGCAGCATGGGGTGGGTCAGCACTGGCCTCCTTCCAGGGCATCTGAGGGTGCGGCGCAAGAGGCTAGAGACCACTGCCCACCCCTCCCGGCACTGGAGGCACCACACATGGCACCGGCCACCGAGACGCCCTCACTCACGGTGCCATTCCAGGACACAGCACCGGACTTGGCGCAGCACCACCGTTCAGCACCGTTACCGGTTCAGGGCCCCCCAGCATCTACTCCCGCGTGGGACGCCCACACCACCATGCCACCACCTCCGCCTCAGCACCGCAACAAGCTGGAATTCATGGCCAGACATGTGATAGCTTCATCGGCACCCGCATTGGATCCACCTTGGTCTGCCTCGGAGCACTTGTCTGACTCTGAGGTGGAATCCACTTGGTCTTCAAGGGGTTCCCGGTCCTGTTCTTGGTGCCGCTCCCGCTCTCAGCACCACTTCCGGCACCACAGTCCGCCCTGCCTATACCAACAGAGGGCACAGCCAGTTCTGGTGCCATTGCTTCAGCAAACGTGGCCCCCACAACCTCTGGGCCAGTGGCCATTCCAGACACCCTGGGGGTAGCACCAAAGCCAGGGAGTAGATCCATCCAGGCTGGGTTCTGTCTCCTCATGCCTGCGGGCCCCTCCTTCGGCAACCCCCTTAGCCAGGTCTCCTACCTCCTGACCAGTCGTCTCCAGGCTCTGGCGGGAGCGCAGCTCTTGTGAGCCAACCTCCCCCATCCTCGTCCCTGGGCTCCTCGCAAGATCCAGTGCACATGGACATCCCTGTAGGAGAGGGACAGAAGGGGTCATCGTCCTCTTGTCTGGACAGGCCCTAGGCAATTCTGCACCATCCATGCCCTCCATGGACGCTAGGGCCCACCAGGACCTTCTCCGCCGCCTAGTCCAGAGTTTGGGGGTTCAGGCAGAGAAGGTGTCCGAAGACTTGGACCCTACGGTGGACATCCTGCCAAAAGGGCATCATGCCAAAAGGGCAATGAGTACCTGTTTTCCCACCCTCCCCCGGGCTCCCTGGTGGTACAAGCCATGAACCAGAGGGAAAGGCATGGTCAGCCCGCTGCCACCCCTAAGGTGGCAAAAAATACTGACCTGCTTGGCAGAAAGGTTCACGCATCCAGAGGTATCCGGTACCGCATTGCCAACCAGCCTCTTGTGGTGCTACGCCTATAACACCTGGGCATCCATGGACAAGTTCACGGACCTGCTCCCCAGAGACTTCCGCTCAGAGTTCAAAACACTCCACGAAGAGGGGAAGGCGATCACCAGAGCAGCACTCCAGGCAGCTCTTGACGTGGCAGATGCTGCTGCCCAGGTGATAGCCACAGGTGTGGTCCCATGCCGTAGCTCCTGGCTCCAGGGCCCTGCGGTCCCCGCAGAGCTCCAAAACACCATCCAAGACCTCCCGTTTGAGGGCCCTTTGCTCTTCTCGGAGCAGACTGACCAGAGGCTCCATGGTCTCAAGGATATCCAGGCTACCCTGAAATCCTTGGGTATGCATACCCCTGATACCCAGAGGCGCACTTCTCAAATAGGAATGTTCCTAGAGCGCCTCCCCAAGCCCCGCATCCTGACTTCTCCCGTCATAGGAGCGGCAACGGCAGGAACAACAGGCGCCGACCATGCCCAGCCCCAGACAATAACCAGGGGCCCCCCAACAAACCCTCGGGCCCCCGTCAGAGGTTTTGACAGGCCCTCCGAGGGCAAATTACCAGTCTCCCCACTAACTTTCCGGGACCGTTTATCTCACTTTCTCCAAGCCTGCCGGTCTGTTATGTCGGACTGATGGGTGCTGGAGATAGTGGAAAGGGGTTATGTAATCCCTTTCCACTTGCCTCCTCCTTCCCAACCTCTTACCCCATCCCTTTTCAGGGACCTCTCTCATGAGCCTCTGCTCCAAGAGGAGGTCCAACACCTCCTTATGCTAAGGGCAGTAGAGCATGTCCCTCCTGAGTTTCGGGGTTAGGGGTTCTATTCCTGCTACTTTCTGGTCCCAAAAGCAAAAGGGGGCCTCCGTCCCATCCTGGACCTCAGAGCCCTCAACTCCTTTATCGCCAAAGAAAAATTGAAAATGGCGACAGTGGTG
Organism: Pelodiscus sinensis; assembly: GCF_049634645.1. Classification (NCBI taxonomy): domain Eukaryota; kingdom Metazoa; phylum Chordata; order Testudines; family Trionychidae; genus Pelodiscus; species Pelodiscus sinensis. The sequence continues at coordinate 32,520,435 of NC_134718.1, read as the reverse complement.
TCCATCAGGTTTTTTGCTGCCCCAAGCAAAAAAAATTTTGCACCCCCCCCCCCCAAAAACCAACACTGGGAAAAAATTCTGTTGGTGGGGGGGGAGGAGACTGAAGTTGTTGAGGGAAAAAAAATTAAAACAAAACAGGATGTCCCCTTTAAGAGTGAGTGCATGGATAGGAACAGGGGAGCAGTCCCTAGATCTTTTGGCCGGGAGCCCTTTTGTGGAACCAGGTAAGCATGGGGGCTGGCGTCAGGAGGCTGCGGGTGTTGCGGGGCTGAGGGAGTTTGGGCTGGGGGAGGAGGCCAGGTGCTGAGTGTTTGTAGAGTTACCAGATGCTCGGCATTTTTGCCTCCTGGCCGGGGGAAAAAAAAAAAAATCAGAAAATACCAGACATCTCAGGTGTCCGGTATTCTCTAATTTTTTTTACTGAACAGGGGGCAAAAATACCTGACTGTCCGTGTGGATACCGGACACCTGGCAACCCTAGGCAGGAAAGGAGTGTCCTACCGGGGATTTCCACATGATGTAGGCGGAGGGGTGGCTGATGGCTGGGTCCAGGCTGCAGGAGAGGAGACAGGCAGCCAGCAGGCTCCGGGTGTGTATTGGTGCCAGCTGGCTGCGCAGCCATGGTGTTTCCCGGGCCGTGGCTTTTAAAATCGGTGGAGCAGGGCTAGGTGTTGCCAGGGACGGCGCCAGCTGCTTACCTGAAATGCTGCCCCTGGTAAAGTGCCACCCCAAGCACCTGCCTGATTTGCTGGTGCCTAGAGCTGACCCTGGTGTCCATAATTCCCTTGTTAGCCCCCCGAGACTGGTACGCTGCCCTCAACTTAAAAGACACTTATTTTCACATCTCAATCACCTCCCACCACCAGAGGTTCCTCCGCTTTACTAAGGGCCCAGAGCACTACCAATTTACAGCCCTCCCCTGTGGCATCTCAACAACCCCTGGGTCTTCACCAAATGCATGGCAGCGGTGGCCACCGCCCTCAGGAAAAGGGGTGTTCAAGTGTTCCCCTACCTCAATAACTGGCTCCTGAGGGGGGATTCCAAGAGCCAGGAGAGAGCCCACATTGCCATAGTCTGCGGCCTCTTCAAAGACTTAGGTCTTCTAAATCTGGACAAATCAACCCTAACTTCCACCCCGACAATAGAGTTTGTGGGTGCCACTCTGGACTCTTCGTCGGCAAGAGCCTCCCTACCTAACTCCCAGTTCCTCACAATAGAGACAACGGTCAAGGCGCTCCAGAACTTTCCAGTGACTACCGCCCGGACCTGCATATGTCTCCTGGACCTCATGGCTTCCTGCACTTATGTAGTACAGCACAGCAGACTGAGCATGCGCCCGTTACAGATGTGGCTATCGCAAGTTCGCAACCCAGTTGTTCACTCAAAGGACAGGGTGGTGACGGTTCCTGCACCCGTCCTCTTTGCGTTGGACTGGTGGACCCACCAAGCGGAGGTCTGCACAGGGGTCCCGTTCTCCAATCCAGTGCCATCCACCCGCCTCATCACATCCACATTGGACACCAGCTGGGGAGCCCACCTACACAAGGTATGTGGTCTGCGGATGAGATTCCCCTGCATATCAACATCAGGGAGCTCCGGGCAGTCTAATTGGCCTGTGCGGTTTTTCTTCCCCTCCTCAGGGGCAAGTCTTTCCTTATTCTGCCAGACAACACAACAGCGGTGGTGTATATAAACAAGCAGGGCGGGGTACACTCCCCTCACCTGTGCTTAGAAGCGATTTGCCTTTGGGATCTCTGCATCAGGGCAGATATCCACCAGACGGCCTCGTACCTATCGGGTTCCCAAAACGTCCTCTTGGACAGGCTGAGCAGGTCCTTTGTGGGGCACGAATGATCCCTAAGGTGGGATGTGGCCCACTCTATTTTCTGTGCGTGGGGGTCTCCCCATCTAGACCTATTCATCACAGGGCAGAACAAGAAGTGCCTGAGGTTCTGCTCCCTCATGGGACAAAGGAGGGGTTCTCTAGGAGACGCTCTCCTTCCCTGGCTGGGCAGCCTGCTTTATGCCTTTCCCCCATTCCCACTCGTTCAAAGGGTTCTCCTGAGAGTGCGGCAGTTCAAGGCATCCCTCATCCTAATCGCCTCTGCATGGCCCAGACAAAACCGGTTCTCAACCCTCCTCAGCATGTCACGCGAGAGAACTTTAACCCTCCCCCTGGTCCTGGACCTGATTTCCCAGGACTCAGGCAGGCTCCACCACCCGGACTTCGCTGCACCTGACAGCGTAGAAGCTCCGTGGCTGACAGCAGAAGAGCTTCAGTGCTCAGCACGGGTCCAGGAAGTTCTGCTGGGTAGCGGGAAGCCCTCCACTATGGCCACCTATCTCGCCAAGTGGAAGTGGTTCTACATCTGGGCCTCCCATAAAGGGGTGCACTCAAGGCGGGCAACAATTCCCCTGATCCTGGATTACCTATTGGACCTCAGGCTACAGGGCCTCTCTTCCCCCTCCATTAAGGTCCACTTAGCAGCCATCTCAGCCTTCCACCCAGGAGGGGGGGGGGGGGAGAACCTTGTTTGCCAACCCTATGGTTAACAGGCTTCTGAAAGGGAAGGACAGAATCTACCCACACGTCCGCCAGCCAATTCCCCAGTGGGACCTACACCTGGTCCTTGCCAAACTCATGGAACCCCCATTCGAGCCACTAGCCACGTGATCCCTCCTGTACTTGTCATATAAGGTGTCCTTTCTGGTAGCACTTACGTCCACTAGGTGAGTATCTGAACTCAGGGCACTCACCTCAGATCCCCCCACACGGTGTTTTTCAAAGAGAAGGTCAGGCTCCGCCCCCATCCGGCTTTTTTGCCCAAGGTGGTGTCTTCTTTCCATGCCTCCCAGGATATCGTCTTGCCAGCGTTTTACCCTAAGCCGCATGCATCTGGCAAAGAACAGGCTTTACACACGTTAGACGTGCATAGGGCATTAGCCTTTTATTTAGACAGAACAAAACCATTCTGAAAATCACCGCAACTTTTTGTGGCCATTGCAGAATGGGTGAGGGGTCAGTCCGTGTCTTCACAGCGGATCTCCTCCTGGATTACCGCCTGCATCAGAGTGTGCTACATCCTGGCGGGGGTGCTGGCTCCACCCCTTAGAGCGCACTCCACAAGGGCTATGGCCGCCTCCACTGCTTTTGTGGCAGAGGTTCCCATCCTGGACATTTGCAGAGCCGCCATGTGGTCCTCTGTCCATACTTTAGCACACAGTGATTGTCAAACGCATCAAGTCAGAGAGGATGCCGCCCTGGGTAGGACGGTTCTCCACTCCTCAGTAGCTTCAGTATCTGGCCCTCTTCCGTAGGTTCTGCTTTGGAGTCAGCTAATTGGAATGCACATGAACAATCACTCGAAGAAGAACAAACGGTTACTTACCTCATAACTTTTGTTCTTTGAGATGTGTTGCTCATGTCCATTCCAAATCCCCACCCACCGCCCTTTCTCCGGAGAATTCCGGTAAGAAGGAACTGAGTGGGTGGAGGGCCAGCAGGGGTATATATTGGCTGATATGCCTGCACCACTCCAGGGGGCTCCCTGTTGGCCCGACGGATACTGCTGAGGGAAAAATCTCAGACGACGCGTGCACACTGCATGCACACACCTAATTGGAATGGACATGAGCAACACATCTCAATGAACAACAGTTATGAGGTAAGTAACTGTTCTTTCTGTTTCAGGTAAAGTCATGTACCAGTGCAACCCAAAGCAAGGCTTCTAATGTGAACTGGGGCAACCCCCAAACAAATAAAAAAATATATGAATAGCACTAGCACTAGCATCTCAATAAGCTGCTAACAGAAGTCTTGTCCCCACTGCAGCTGCTGGAGTCTGAGTGGCACCCAGTGGCCTTAGATGGCATTGGATCTCTGGGTAAGACTATTTACCTCTTTGAATAGCAGAAATGAGCCTCCAAGCTGAAGTCTGGCACAACAAGTTTCCAATGTGTTAAGAACCAAATCTGTTTATTTCAGGCTATGATGTGAACTCTCCTTCTGTATGCTTCCACAGGGAAGACTCAAAGCTGTTTCAGAATGCGTCAGTAGCTGCCCCCACCAGATTCAAAGCTCCAGATGCACACGCTCCCAAAATGTGTAGCTTTGGCCCACTTTGGGATGCAATAGTAATACTAAATTGTAATATCAGTAGCAGTAATAGGAAATCATGGCATGAACACGAGGATGTGTTCAGAGACTGAAAATTCTTGTCTGAACATAAAATAAGCATTGGTAAATATTATGTAGCAAAAGAGAAAAGGAAGATGTAGAAAAAGTGTGACAATATTTACAACTAATATACCCCTTTTCTTCCCTTCCAGTACTCCATAATCTGCAGTTAAAACTGGATTCAAATAGACAGAGAAAACATCTCTACCCTTAAATAACTCACTGCCAAGCCACTGAAGGAGGTGAACAATAAGAGATGGCATAGGATTAGCCAATCTGTAGAATACCTGTAGGCTTCTAATACACCACAGGTGCTCTGAATTAAAAGCTCTCACCCACAGTCTTGCTTTAATCTCCTTTCCTGAAGGAGACATTAAAGATGGAAGTCATCAGATAATCCTCTGCTCTGCAGGATTATTTCCCTCTGTGTCAGTGCTAGATAGGACTTGAGCGGTCTCCCACAATGCAATCCCACAGCTTTAATTTTGTTATGGTTATAAAAAAAATGCAGCTCAGAGTTATGTTCCTTGCACCATCAGCATCCTGAGCAATTCATCTCTCGCCTGCTGACACTAAGTACTTCCAGAAAGTCACACCACCCTTTTAGCAATTGCCTGGCCATACGTATTGGTTATTCTTGCCTAATCAGCACTTCCAAATAATGAAGAATAGCCAGTCAGTGTCTGCAGCTGAAGGGAATTGCACTCCTGGGGACAGCATTTCCAGGAATGATGGAGAGGAGCCTGGCATCATCCAGGGAACTCACTTAATGCAGAGTCTGCAGCCTGGCCAGGCACCCATGTAGTTCATTTCTACAGTTTTATTTTGATTGGCTCTGCCCAGTATAACAGCTGCTGATCATCTTTTGCTTTCACACAGTTCAGCCAGAACTAATGTTAACATCACTGATTTCAGGATAGCTAGTGAGACCCAAAGACACCATGCGTTCAGGTATGCCCTGGAAAATTTATAACCAACTGGACATAGCTACAGATCACACAATTCAATATTATGTAAAGTCCTCCTCTCCCCTATGCCCTAGAACATCCTGCTCACAGGAAAGCTCTACCTTTCTTCTCTGAGATGGCCAGTCTCATAGCTTGCTTTGCAATGCTCCTGTGGTCTTTCTTTGGAGCCGCCAAACTAGTCTGATCCTGTCACTAGCTCTGTTTAGCTCCTGGAAACTATGCAGGTCTCCAGTACGGCTGTACTCCAAGACTGCCGGCTGTAGAACTGTGATGGGAACACTGTAATTCAGGTGAGGGTATGTCGCTCCCATACTGTTGTCCTTTGTGTTGCTAGCAACAATCCCTGCATATGGAGATGAATAAAAAGAAGATAAAGTATAATTTGTGAACTCTTTGGTTACATAAGAAGTTAAGAACTTAAAAAATGCCCCAAAACAACAGATAGATTGCAGGACCTAAACAGAAGCATGTGTCCTTTGCTACTTTGTATCAAGCATAGACAATCTTATTCCTCAAATCTGGCATATCAGTGCAAATGGAAAAAAGGCCAGAGTAAGATAAAGAATATCATTCTTTGTATTTATAATTATTTGGATTATTTACAATGTTTTGTATTAAATAGCTATTTACATCTGTACCATGTGATAGAACTTTGCAAATCAGGGTAAGTATTCTAACTTTTTTTCAGATGGGAAAACTGACGGACAGATTATTAAATTCCTTTGCCTAAAGGCTACACAATTTAAACAGTACCACAACTGGGGATAGGATCTTAGGGTATGTCTACACTACCCTCCTAGTTCGAACTAGGAGGGTAATGTAGGCATACCGCACTTGCAAATGAAGCCCGGGATTTGAATTTCCCGGGCTTTATTTGCATAAGCGGGGAGCTGCCATTTTTAAAACCCCGCTGGTTCGAACCCCGTGCAGCGCGGCTACACGGGGCACGAACTAGGTAGTTCGAACTAGGCTTCCTAGTTCGAACTACCGTTACTCCTCATTTCACGAGGAGTAACGGTAGTTCGAACTAGGAAGCCTAGTTCGAACTACCTAGTTCGTGCCCCGGGTAGCCACGCTGCACGGGGTTCGAACCAGCAGGGTTTTAAAAATGGCGGCTCCCCGCTTATGCAAATGAAGCCCGGGAAATTCAAATCCCGGGCTTCATTTGCAAGTGCGGTATGCCTACATTACCCCGCTAGTTCGAACTAGCGGGGTAGTGTAGACATACCCTTAGTGCAGAGACTCCATAAGAGAAACTTTCTATTCTGAAGGGGACATAACTAACAGAGAAAATAGCAATTCCCTTTTGAAAGCTAAAAAACACTAACAAAAAAGGATACAAGTACTGAACCATCCTCTTGACGTAGCCCACACTTTCTATTGATAATATAGAGACACTGAAGAATGAGGTATCACAGCAGCAACAATTAGTAATTGCATTTTGTGGCTGTAACCATATACAGGGAAAGATCTCCTAGCTCTCTTGCTCTCACTCTCTCTCATTAGCAAGCACATGCCACCAGTATTTCAAACAGCCCTGCAAGATGCTTTCTGAAAAATGTGTACTTATTAAATTTGATACATAAAAAAAATTGTTCCCTCCACAGGCTTGTGAAGATGCTGATTGGAACAGGGCCTAAAATTGCCCTAAAAGTGGGGCTTCATACTTGAAGTAAGTAGTCCTACATAACAAAAAAGTACTCAAATTCTTATATTTAGGCACATGGTTTGCTTAAGAACATAAGAATGGCCTTACTGGGTCAGACCAAAGGTCCATCGAGCCCAGTAGCCTGTCTGCTGACAGTGGCCAGCACCAAGTGCCCCGGAGCGATTTGTCTCGTGCCATCCATCTCCAGCCTCTGACAAACAGAGGCCAGGGACACCATTCCTACCCTCTGGCTAATAGCCTTTTATGGACCTAACCTCCATGAATTAATCTAGCGTCTCTTTAAACTCTGTTATAGTTCTAGCCTTCACAGCCTCCTCTGGCAAGGAGTTCAACAGGTTGACTATGCACTGTGTGAAGAAGAACTTTTGCTTATTAGTTTTAAACCTGCTACCCATTAATTTCATTTGGTTTCCTCTAGTCCTTATATTATGGGAACTAATGAAGAACTTTTCTTTATTCACCCTCTCCACACCACTCATGACTTTATATACACCTCTATCATATCCCCCCTCAGTCTTCTCTTTTCCAAACTGAAAAGTCCCAGTCGCTTTAGCCTCTCTTCATGTGGGACCTGTTCCAAACCCCTAATCATTTTAGTTGCCCTTTTCTGAACCCTTTCCAAGGCCAAAATATCTTTTTTGAGGTGAGGAGACCACATCTGTACACACTACTCAAGAAGTGGGCATACTGTAGTTTTATACAGGGGTAGTAAGATATTCTAGGTCTTATTTTCTATCCCTTTCTTAATAATTCCTAACATTCTATTTGCCTTTTTGACTGCCGCAGCACAGTGTGGACGTTTTCAGAGAACTATCCACGATAACTCCAAGATCTCTTCCCTGATTTGTTGTAGCCAAATTAGCCCCCCATCATACTATACGTATAGCTGGGGTTATTTTTTCCAACGTGCATTACTTTACACTTATCCACATTAAACTTCATTTGCCATTTTGTTGCCCAATCACTTAGTTTTGTGAGATCTTATTGAAGTTCTTCACAGTATGCTTCTGTCTTGACTATCTTGAACAGTTTAGTATCATACACAAACTTTACTACCTCACTGCTTGCCCCTTTCTCTAGATCATTTATGAAGAAGTTGAATAGGATTGGTCCTAGGACTGACCCTTGGGGGACACCACTCTCCATTCTGAAAATTTACCATTTATTCCTACCCTTTGTTTCCTGTCTGTTAATCAGTTCTCAGATTGCTCTCTCAGAATGTGGAGGATAAGAGAAACAGATATAGCCCAGAATAGTGCAGGCAGGAACCATGCAGTGCTGCCAGTACAACTCTGCTACTTTTCCCTACTCCTGGCTTAGAACTTCAGCAGCTTTTCCAGCCTTGAACAGCTCTATACTCCCCTGTACTCTGATAGTGAAGTGAAAACATCTCATGCCTGCCCTCTCATTAACCAGCTACTAAAGAATGTTCAATTATATAATTTGAGATATACACAAATGGATAACAAGAGACCACCAAAAATCTTTTCTCTCGTTACCAGACCCAGAATCTCAACTATGATTTCAAAGAATGAAAAGAGGTATTAACTTACTTAGGCCCTTGAAAAAGGTTTCAGCTAGTCACAATGAAAGGGAGTAGCAAGTTCAAGTAAGGAAGTATCATTTAGTGGTTAAAACAAAACTGGGAATCAGGAGCCCCAGATGCTATTGCTATGTTTCATGACTGTATGTGTGACCTGAATGAAACTCTGTATTTCAGTCTCCCCATTGAGAAGGAGGAAATAGTCTTACTCTAAAAAGGCATTGTGAGGGTTAATTTTGGTGACACATTCTGAAATCCTAATATGGAAAGCATTACGGAAGCTTCAACCTCGTCCTACCTTTTATGCGATGGTGGTCATATACACATTGTTAAAATCTTTGTAAAAGTAAAAAGGTCTCTCTTGAACAAGTGGTCATCAGAACAGAGAAAGCATCTAGCAGCACCCAGCAGCGTGATTCTTTACATGACTGACCAATCCCTTCATGTGGGGTGAGAAGGGGAGGAAGAGAGATAAATGGAGACAAAACATATTTACCAAGGAGCTTTCCGCTGTTTGTAGAGAGAAGGGCTCCCCCACTTGAGCCACCATGCACTGCACAAGTTGTCTGAAGCATTACTGGCTTGTCATCCACGGTGATCACAGCTGACAAGATTCCTGATGTTACCGATGGGCCACAGCTCTGGCCAAATGCACCAAAACCAACAACACTTACTTCTTCTCCTGCATGGAGGAGACAAAAGGCAGCAAGAATCAGGTGGTGGAGGAGAGGTAAATAAAAAGGGAGAATTCATGTAGTAAATAAGCAGTGGGAGCAGATGAGCACTCAGACAAGATGTCGCCTATAATGGAAGAAGTCAGAAAAGAGAGAATGCAATGTGACCTAGAAACAGAATGTTTGTCGAAGTGTTAGCAACACTTAAAGCCATTAGGGAAAAATTTCCCAAGCACAATTTGAAAATAACCCCTATAAGCCACAATAAGGACATCTGTAGTTCTCATTTTCTGTCCATATTTGTAACTGCCTTAGATATAATTTTTTTATTCTTCTGCCCAAGTTTGTTTTTGCTGTTTATTAACATTGTACTATTGATTGCTTCCAGTAGCATACTGCCCTTCACCATGTTGTCGTCAGGATATAAAAGGCTTCACACTACCTGGTAGATGTAAAAATGACCTCCATAGTGAAGTGAGACATGCCTTCACTACAACTTACCTTGTTTACCATCCTTCAGACAGATTGCAGGTCATGGGACAGCATAAATATACAAGCGGATGCAAACATTTGATACATAATCTTTAGTGAAAATCAAGTACATCACATCGGTGTTCCTTTCCTCTGCTTTGCACTTTATGTACTGGATTCATGCACTGTAATAATGACTCCATATGCAGATGCAGCAAACCATGTTTGGTGACAGCACACTCAGCTTTGGACACCAGAAAGTATTTTACTTGGAGGGGATGTTGTCCAGGACACTAACTCAAACATAATCCCAGTCTTTTCCTCTGCCAAACAGCTAAATAAGAAGGGATATTTGTTAAATGTCTTACCCTGCAAATTGGCAAGAATCTTCCATCATTAAATGAAACTGCTGAATGCAGCACTTCCTTTAGTACCATTGTATAAGTCTAGCAGTTGTATCCAAGTCTAACTCTTTGCCATATCAACCCCTGTTCTAAAAGGTAAGTTTAACCAACCATAATCACATAGCTCTTTGTGCTTTCACTTCTCTAGCTAAGGATTCAGGCCCTCAGAGTTTATCAAATTACCACTCAGAATCAGACATCCAACCCCATGACCAGAGAAGCTACAAGCATGACAGTAAATAGAAGAATAGTTACCTGCACAAAACTTAGAAGCTAAAACAGGTTTTGTAAAACAGAGTGCGTTTTCCTCTAGTTCCACCACTGCTATATCATAGGGAGAATCCTCTTTTGTAGCAAACACCACTTTCCCTTTAAGGACACCGCCCCTATGAGCAAATACAAACAACAGAGCTTTTCAGTGTAAGTTCAAAAGTGCTAGTTTTAGAAAGAAATACAGACTCCAAATCTAATGATATTCTACATCGGGTTCATGCCTCCAAGTTTACCATGAATGAAGTTCACTCTCAAGGAAGCAGGATTCAACTCTTCAATACCTATGGGCATTACACAATCCCAAGAAATCCCTCATTCCAATATGGTGTAGGTAAAACAAAACTGGTTCCAAGCAGATTAAACACCCCATGTGGGACACATCCCACCACCTCAGCAATCCACTTGGTCCCCTACTTATCCCAGTACCACAATCTTAAGGGCACAACTGATCAGCACTCTCAGTTCTGAGCCGAGCGCCTCTCTAGAATTGCTTAAACAGAACCCAGCATCTTTACCACTTCTTATCTGGTGGGACAGAATGGGTGCGTCTACACAGTGCCAAATTTTGAAATAACCTGCTATTCCAAAACATCCCTTACTCCTCATGGAATGAGGTTTACTGGGACATTGGAATAGTGAGCCCATTATATTTTGAAATAACGAGCTTGCTGTGAAGACACAGGATAGGTATTTCGAGATATTCCGGTATCCTGAAATAGTGTTGGGCTGTGTCTACATTGGCACCTTTTTCCGGAAAAGGGATGCTAATGAGAAGTCGGAATTGCAAATGCCGTGTGGGATTTAAATATCCCACGCGGCATTTGCATGAACATGGCTGCCACTTTTTTCTGGCTCGGGGCTTTGCCGGAGAAAAGCGCCAGTCTAGACGGGATCTTTCGGAAAATAAAGCCTTTTCCGGAAGATCCCTTATTCCTGATTTTAAGAGGAATAAGGGATCTTCCGGAAAAGGCTTTATTTTCCGAAAGATCCCGTCTAGACTGGCGCTTTTCTCCGGCAAAGCCCCGAGCCAGAAAAAAGCGGCAGCCATGTTCATGCAAATGCCACGGGGGATATTTAAATCCCCCGCGGCATTTGCAATTCCAACTTGTCTCATTAGCATCCCTTTTCCGGAAAAGGGTGCCAATGTAGACACAGCCTTGCAGTGTAGACAGAGCCAATGATATAAGGTTGCACTGAAAATAAAAGGCAACAGGGAAGAGACTGTTTTAACCACCTCTCGATCTGACAAAGCCTCCAGCCCCTTGGAATGTCACGTACCCCTGAGATTTCACTCCACATGCACATTTAGAACAGGAAGCAGGGGAATGCATCACTCAATGGAATGAAATCCAACATATGTAAAAGTGTCATGCTGGCAGAAAGACTGCCTTTTTGGATTAAAAAAAGATGACACAAAAAAGGGATCTTAAGAAGAATGCCATCTGCCACAGGTAGACCGTGAGACAGGGACCTGGGGGTGAGAGAATAAAAACTCGAGTGAACCTATGATCTCAGGCAGACTCCTGGATCACTGCTTGGATTATTAAGAACTATGACTATTAGTGATAGCCTGACTACAACAGGAGCATGTAACTTTTCAGACAGACATTCTAAATAACACACCTCCTCCACCACTGGGGATTTGTAGAAGAGCGCTGCCTCATTCTTCCTCGCATCTGAGTTTAACACCCCTTCTACTCTCCAGCTGCAACTGTAGGGGGTACTCCCTACAGGTCATGTTTGCTACTCCCAAGTTGGCTGTTAGGAGGCACTAAAAAGGAATAGATCCTTAGAGCCCTGCAAATCTGTGAAAACCTGCAAATCAAACATGGAAACAAATTTTATAACTCCCGGGGATACAAGAGACATTCACTCTTTCAGTAGCACTCTGCCTCGGGAGGAGGAAGGGGGGCATAAATTGGGTATTAAGCCTGGAAGTCTTCAATTTTGAACCTTCCCACTGCTGAAGTCCCCAAGTGCCCTTCATAAATGATAACTTCCTTGTAATCCAAAATGCTTTTAGTTACAAAGCGTTGGCAACAATACATTGTTTACAGAATACCAAAAATTCCCCAGGTTAATACAACTTGCTTGGTTAGTCCATAGTACTTAATGGACAAGTTGTGTTGTGCATACTTCTCTGAAATTTGTCATTTGCACTGCTTGCTATACAGTAAAATTTCTGTGTGCAAAGCAAGATGGATTTTGGAATGCATTAACTCGTCACACATTAGGCTGAATTTAGTGATCATATTAGAAGCATATTGATAAACACCAAGGACAGACAGTAATTTTAATTCATAAAACATATTTGACCTCTGGAAGAATATAAAAAAAAAAAAGATGCATAATGTTTGATCCTTCTTATCAAATACAGAGGCTGCCAAACTAATTTGCAGTAGAGCCCCATCAGCAAAGTGCAGAGCAATAAGATGACTATCACATCTGGTGAAAGGGCAGTCAGTAATGAGTGATATCGTCTTTTGCACAGCCACATATGGGATCCTCTTGTTGGCATCAGGTTTGAAGGCTAACTGCATGCTGACTCTGGGCATGACAAATCAAACATAGAATATGCACGTGCAAAGTTGGGTCAGTTAGTGTTTGAAATGTAAACACCAGCCATTTCATCCTCATTATCCAGAACTGCCTGGTTGCTCAGAAATTTGGATGGCAGTGTTTGTTAGGATATGCATAGAAGTTTTACTAGAAACTTCAAAATGGCCATTTAAGGAACAGAATAGAGGGTAAAGTATATTATACTTCACAGATTATTGTATTACCATGAGGGTTGTGCTGTCCTATTTACTGGTTATTAAAGATAAATCAAAATGAAAGTCAAGACTTACTTTTCAAGGCTGTGTTGGTCCTTTACACAGACACCAAAGGTGGCTTCATTCACTACATGTCGACAGGTCACCACTAGCCTTGAACTGACCAGCACTCCAGATCCCCACACTTGGCCACACTCCACCAAAACCACAGTAGATAGGAGGTGCTCTGCAGGCCTGTGGCTGGCTGGCACATTCCTGACAGGCTTAGCAACCAATTGCACATGAGGCCACCAGCTTTTCATAGAAATGCCAGACCCAACTAAGATGCTCCTGATATTCTCCAGGATATGGCCAATAGAACAAACCAATGTCAATCCAACCCATTCATTGGCCTTCCAACAGAGCGGAGCCACAATTATTCCAACTAGGTTGAATCCATGTTCAGAGAACACGAAGACCCCTCCTCCTTCAGTGCCAGGCAAGCAACGAGCATCAGTCAGAATAAGGACATTGCCTTCTCCAGCTATGTTACTCACTACCCCTTTACTAAGGGTGTTCATAAAAATGTCTGGGCAAAATGAGCCGAAAGGGGAGCCACAGGCAAACAGTGTGTCACCTTTCCTCAGTGACTCTGCCAGCACACAGCTGACTTGAGCTGTACCAGGGGAGTTGAGGTCTGGGATTTCCAGTAAGGCAAACCAATGCAAACAATGTATATCATCCAAAAATGCTCCACACTCCTGTTCATGTTCACTCTTACAAAAATGCCACTGCTCGGCACAGGTGAAGACCTTGGAGAAGGTATCCTGAAAATCTGGGCAGGGCACTATCATAAGGAGTTTGGCCTCATGCTGCCTGAGGGTGCTGGGGCCCCCCTGTTGGCTTGAAAGGGGATTGAACCCCAAAACTGGACTGCAAACCTCCAACTCTCTGCCCAACAAACCCCTGGGGTCCTCTTTGCTTCTACTTTCTGTAGGCCAGAGAATCTGGATCTGAATATCTGGGGAGAAACTATTTGCCAGCAGGACTTTGCATTGGAGCCAGCTGCCCGGCTGCGCTGCTCTCACCTCCTCCAAGAGGAAAGGAGAGAAGAGGGCTCCATGGCAGAGCACAATCCCTGGACTCTGGCTCAAGATGACCCCACTACAGCTCCAGGGTCCCAGGGCTGCAGCCCCCGCCGAGTTCCCACGTGCAGTAAAAGCAGTGACGACGCAGCAGGCCCTCTCCCCGGACAGCAGCAGCATCTCAGGCCCACGCCTGGACACGGACCCTCGACAGGAGCACGGCAGAGGTGAAGGAGCAATGGCAAGAAGAGGCGCAGGCGGCGCGGGGAGGGCACCGGCAACAAGCGCGCCCGCGGGGCGACTATCGGGGGGGGGGGGCAGGGAGCGAACACTAGAGCCCGGCGGGGACGAGAGCCAGTAGCGCTGCTGCCTCTGGCCAGTCACACCGTGCCGGGGGGAGGGGAGGCAGTTGGGTGCCGGATACCTGTCACCCTCCGCGCGCACCCCTAGCTAGCACCGAGCGCCCCCGTCTCGCGCAACCATCCTCGCTAGCTCCGCCCGTAGTCACGTGAGGAGCCCACAGGCTTCCGTTTTATTGGCCGGCGCGTCCGCGAGCGAGCGGGGATTGGGTGGCGTCTCTCAGGCACCTACGCGGCGGGGGGGAGGGGGCGCTACCGGGGGCCTAGCTCCCAGGCGGGGCGGGTGTCCGCGGAGCCCACCCCGAGCGGCGCGCGGCCTGCTGGGAGCCGGCACAGCAGCGCCTGTCCCGCCTCGCGACGTGGCACCGCGCGGCTAGCGTGGGGGAGCCGCTCCGCCGGGCTGGGCGAGACAGCGCGTGAGGCAGCGCCTGGCTGCCTGCAGGGGTGGCGGGGAGCCTGGCCGTGTAGCCTGGAAGGGACCTCCAGAGATCAACAACTCCAGTCCCGCCCTCAGGGCAGGGCCGAGCACCGTCTAGACCCGTGTTTCCCACTTTGGTGACCACGGAATCTTTTACACTTGAACTAATTTTGCAGCACCCCTAATAGTAGTTAATATATGGAGCTAAAAAAAGTAGACCACAACTAAGGATCAAAATAAATGCTAACCAGGTCATGAGGGCAACATTTAGTTTAATTGCACATATTTAAAAATAAAAATCACATTTTTTAAAATAAAATGATTTTGTAATGGAATTTTCTCGCAGAACCCTTATTTTCACTTTGCAGAATCCTGTGGAACACCATTTAGGAAACACTGATCTAGACCATCGCTGATAAAATGTCTGACTAACCTGCTTTTAAATATCTCCAGAGATGGAGTTTCCACAACCTCCCTAGGCAACTTATTCCACTGTTTAACCACCCTGACAGGAAGTTTATCCTAATGGCCAACCTAAATCTCCCTTGCTGCAGTTTAAGCCCATTGCTTCTTGTCCTACCATCAGAGATCAAGAAAAATGTTTCCTCCTCCCTGCAACACCCTTTTAGATACTTGAAAACTGCTATCATATCCCCCTCTCCATCTTCTCTTTTCTAAACTAAACAGCCCAATTCTTTGTCTTCTCTCATAGGTCATGTTATCTAAATCTTTAATCATTCTTGTTGCTCATTGTAACAGAGCTCTTACTTAACCAGTGAAAAAGTATCAATTTAAAAATCTGACTAGCTGAAACCAGGATGGGAACAAATCAAACCCTGATCTCTTAAACAAGTCACTGATCAACAGCATTTTGTGTTTAATTTTCAAATGCCTTGAGAACAAATGTAGTTATAACATATTCCACAATCGGGACATAAAACATCTGGAATAGCTCAATGTCTCTGAGAGAGAGAAAAACCTGGAAGATGTCAAGACTGAAATTCTTACGGATAAGGTAGCAAGTTAGAAGAGCTACACATAGTGCACTACCCAAAAGATTGATAAGCTGAGGAGAGGGAAGTAAAATGTTGAGAACGGGTTCATTTTCCTATGAACCAATCATTTGCCAGATTATAAATTCTGCCTATACAAGGCCCTTGGACAGACAAAGAGCTGAATGTGTCTTTTGTAAACAAAAATATATTTAGGTAAGTCTACATACATCTAAGGAATGTAAACCCTGCAGGAAAAGAATTTGCATAATAAGAGTGGAAACAGGAGAAATAGATTCAAGAAAAACTCTTGCAATTAGTCTCAAAAGGAACGGACGCCACACTGCCCAGACTATTCAAAAGTTGATGACAAATACTGTACCTGTACTTGAAAAGAGGTGGAGTACGAGCAGTAGTAGTTTCTATACCCGATTCACTGGGTTAGTGGCACTTAATAAAAGTAACGTAAGAAAGAATTTTTAATAAATATTTAAGACTAGGAAGCTGATAAATTTTAGGGCTTATGAGAGTGAGATTAATAATACAGATAGGCTACCAACCCAGATTTGGTACCGTATTGTACCACAATTCTCTCAGTAAAAGCGGCGAGGAGTCCTGTGGCACCTTATAGACTAACTGAAGTGTTGGAGCATAAGCTTTCGTGGGCAAAGACCCACGAAAGCTTATGCTCCAACACTTCAGTTAGTCTATAAGGTGCCACAGGACTCCTCGCCGCTTTTGCAGATTCAGACTAACACGGCTACCCCTCTGATAATTCTCTCAGGCTGTGTCTACACCGGGCCACTTATTCCGGAAAATCAGCCGCTTTTCCGGAATAAGCTGCGAGCTGTCTACACTGGCCCTTGAATTTCCGGAAAAGCAACGACGCTCTACTGTACAAAATCAGCTGCTATTCCGGAAAAACTATTCTGCTCCCACTCGGGCATAAGTCCTTATTCCGGAACACTGTTCCGGAAAAGGTCCAGTGTAGACAGCCCAGTAGTCTTTTCCGGAAAAAAGCCCCAATCGCGAAAATGGCGATCAGGGCTCTTTTCTGGAAAAGCGCGTCTACATTGGCCACGGACGCTTTTCCGGGAAAAGGGCTTTTCTGGAAGAGCAGCCTGCCAATGTAGACGCTCCTTTTCCAGAAAAACTGAAAACGGAATAGTATTCCGTTTTAAGCAGTTCCGGAAATTCAGGCCAGTGTAGAGAGAGCCTCAGTGTTACTCCAATCATGACCATTTATGCAATTGTTTTGCACTATGTCCAATGTACCTTTGAATCTCTTCACTGGCCTACATTTTTCCTAACTCACCCTCTTCCCTATTTTTTCATCTTTTAGAGGTCCCTTTGTCTCTTACTTATCTATATGCCTTTTCAAACTACAGTCACACTTGAAGCATCCTTGCAGCACAGAATGCATCTTCTAAAAGATCTTCACAAAAAACATAATTGACCTCCCAATAGCATCACTCAGCCAGGTTTGAGCTATTAGCCAATTTGTCTTGAGTTAAAATGCAAGCACCGATATTTGCATTCTGTAAAATATTTACATCGGACATCCTTTAATAATTTGAGTCTAGATATTTTGCATGCATGATAGTCTCACTTTGGACTGCAAGAACCTCACGCACATTCCGTACCAGTTTTCACATCTGCTTATCAAAGTCATCAGTTTTTCAATCTCACTTATGGAGCTTGTTCTCCACATTCCCACATCCAGTTTTATAATCCTACATGCAGTTTTCCTCACCATTTATATAAAGAATGCCAGAACCCACTCATTCAATCTGGACTTTTAATTAAAAAAACTTTATTAAAATGCTCTGGATACAGATGAACTTCCTTTGCAAAAATATGCATGATTTCACTCTTCCAGGAATAAGAAAGCAAACACTTACTAAAACAGACTGAAGAGTTATCTAGATACACTAACACTATCTGTTCCCTAATTTCTGAAATTTATTTATGTATAAAACTTTTCAGGGAACAAGATGTATCTACAGGTGCACAGAACAGATGAGTGTTACTTACTGTTCCCTCTTTCTCCAGTGGTGGGGACACCACTTTCACAGAAGGCTGTGCTATGTTAAGATACTACCTAAATATTTCTAAATGCTCTAGTACACAGTTACAGATAATCAGAATTGCCAGTCTTGTATTGATCAACAGAAGCTAGTCCAAAACCAACCATTCTTATTCATGAGCCAAGTATAAAATTAGCCCTAGATCAGTGTTTCTCAAAGTGGGCCACAGGCCCACTCTAAGAAAGCTAACAGGCCACTCCAGTTTAACTGCTGGCTCTGCAGCCACAGAGCCTCGCAACTTCCCTTGGTTGCAAATGGCTGCAGAGCTGGTAAGTAAACAAACTGGAGTGATCTGTTAGCAGCTCTCTGAGTGAGCCTGTGGTCCACTTTGAGAACACTTCCCTATATTCTAATTGTAACACTGTAGTGTTTTTGACTAAGAAACAAAATCAGCAATATTAAGCTGGTTAGTGGAATCACTGTTAGTGATGGCCAGGTTCATGACAATGCCATCTCACCAAGTTAATGAACACTCTAACCTTGATGTTAATATCTGAACAAGAATGGAAGACACGTCATTCAAACCCTTTTAACAAGTTTGAAGTGATAAGCAGGCCTTATTTCTGTGACCATGACTGATGTACAGCCCAATGGAGGACACATCACAGCAAATTAGCATGTTAATTATCCTATATTCTAAAGGCAGACAGACAGATGCTTTACACCCCAGGAAGGGTCAGCCTTCTCTCAATTCCCTTCATCTTCAGCAAACCTGCCAGTCCTTGAAGCTTTTCCTAAAGAAAGCTCAGCTCAACTTAGAACCTAACACTCATTTAGTGAAATAAGTAAGGGCTATATGTTTCTATGCCAGATGAGAAGAACATATGTACCATTTTTTACAGCACAGTTAGCCTTTTCTGGTTGCAAAACTAAATTCATACCCAACATATGGTGTCTCACATGCCACAATGACACTTACATAGAATATTCTAACACTTACCCTAGAAAAATATATGGCTTCCGACAAACCAGTGAATGCTTGATGAAACTGGCTCAAAATGACAAACCCAACGTTAGTATACACTGTTTCTTAATGTTTACCACTACCACTTGTGGGAATAGAATCAGCTGGCAAAAAGAAAAATTGAGTACTATTTCAATCATTTATCCCTAAAGTTCCTCTTTTCCTCAGTAGGAGCAACAGATGTTGGTCTAGGGAATTAGAGCTGAGTCTAGTCTTCACTTTACAGGAGTATAATTCTGTTTAGTGTGGAGATTATCCGAATGTCAATGGCACAAGAATAAACAGGATTTAAGAGTTAAGATTTGTTTTACTTCTCATTTATATATAATTTTTCCATTAACTATTGGATGTGAGAGGTGGCAGGCAAGTTCACACAAGCTATTATCAGGGCTTTACGTTGTATAGTGTAACAATCAATATTCTTCACTTTCCCCAATGATGGATACTTGCCAATTATGAAAGCATGAATAAGTTTAAACTAAATATCACCACCTCTTGTGGAGGAAGATATGTCTTTATTTTATTTAACTGAAAAGGAGGAGTTTTAGACAGAAATGAAACTTCAGACAATGTCTGTTAAGTATAAAAAGAAACTGGTGTAGTCTACATGAACAACCTTATATGCAAAGGAACACTCATGCTACAGTAACAAAATAACATCATGATTTTTTACTGTTATAATACAGTGGAACCCTGCAACAAAGAACTTTCTACATTCTAGAGTGAGAACCCAATAAATCTAATCCACCACAGCAGAAAGACTGCTGATGGGAAACTGAACAAAACAGCTACAATCCCTTCCATAGCATCACCCCTTCACTAAGGTGAGGCTGGAAACTGCATTCAAATACCTAAGCATGAGGCATCAACAGAACATATGTGCTTGTCTCTGTCCTTTTTCCAACTAAAATCCCTGTAAATTAAAGAAGTTTCATTGCACAAGTTTGTCCCAACAGCACCCTCTTCATGATCACCTAATGTGACACAACACAACCATCCTATACACCAATTAAGCCCAAATCTGTGTTTATTTAGGACTTGATATCATGATACTTGGGGTTCAATAAGGTGGAAAATATCTAAATACCATTAAATAGATTTTAAAAAACCCTAATAGACTCCAGACCAAACAAGATAAATGTTTAACCAAAAAGTTAGAAGGGACAATGCTTACATTAACACTTTCTTTTAAAAAATATAATTGCTTTCTTTAAGTCAATTAGCCACAGTGGTGAGACGTATTCTCTTTTTCAGCTGTTACAGTGCAGTGCGCAGACTTTTGGATTCCAGATCACATCAGCCCCATTGTAGCTGAAAGCCATGGATTCTGTGGGCAACAATGGCAACAAAAAGGGACAACTTGCACCAGTGTGCAGAATTGTGTTATCTCCCAGTCATGTGGAAAAGAGTTGTGTCACCACTGTGCAAGAGGATAGTTGAAAACCAGGAGTCTCTTGGTCAATGCCAATATGTGGCAGGAGAGCCTTCCACATTCTAATAGAAAAGTCCATAAGGAAGCTGTGAACAGGATCAGTCCAAAGGAGTAAAACTATGTCTGTCCAAACATCAGTCAATGTACTGCGATAGCCAACGAAAGCCTTCACCATAGCCTTGTCTCTTCAACACGCTGCACATGAACACTTCCATGGGACGTGTATTCAGGTCCTTCAGTGGCACATTTCCCTGGGAAATCAACAAAATAGGAAGAAGTCAGAAACACAAGAATAAGCACTGAGTATGTAGGTGCAAGGAGGTACAGTTTCTTCACCCTTATTAAATGGTAATCTAGGAATCAAATACTGGACTAACAAGGTTTTCCTTCTGAAGTTTCACTTACTAGTTTCAGAGACCTTTTTAGTATTATTCTATACAGCCTTTTAAAGTTAGTTGTCCATAACGGTATCTCAATAGTTGCTCCTACAGACCTAACAGCCAGACTAGAGAGAGTCAAGAGACTCAGACAGACATTTGAGCAATAGGATCATGGAAGTACATAACCTGAAATCTGTTTTAAGAGAACATCTGGGCAACTATTTTGATATAGCAGTCATACAACTTAATGAATTTTAAAATTGAAATACAAGATGCATAGAATGTGGAAGTTCTAGAGTACCAAAAGTGTATTCTTGCATTTTTCCACTTTTTCCTTCATAATTGTGTTTAATCATCTATTTAATGCTGCTTTATAAGAAAATGCACTCATTTCTAACAAAGTAAAAACACAAGGATGCCTAAGACAGGAGCAGAACTTAGGTGAGCAGTACAAAAAGCTTCCAAATTGACAAACTATTGCATTCTCTTTCAGAAATATTTATACTCCAATATTTTTAATATTTTTCAAATGATGTTTGGACAGAATGCCTTGGTAAAAAATTCCCCGGTGTACACTCTTGGTAACACCTTACATTATTTCTTAAAAAAAGATCTCAGTTCCCTTATGAATGGTCAAAGGCTCAAATTTTTCTTCTTACCTTTCCTGTAGTCTGTCCATAAAGCCCAAAAATCTCCCTCAGTTTCTCCTCACTGATGGCCTCTGGTCTGTCAATTTTGTTACCCAAGATAAGGATTGGCACATTGGATATTGTTTCATCTGTCATTAGTGCCTACAAGCAATTCACAAGTGTTCATACGATGCAATACAAAAACTCATTATCTGTAATAACCTTTTATTTCTTTGCTTCAAATCAGAACTGGCAACAATTTAAAATACTTTAATATTATGGCACTTTGAAGAGGAAAAGGTTCCTGAGAACTGAGTACAAATCTCACCACAATGGTTTCCTGAAGACGGCTGTTGTGTAAAATACACTCGCTATTGAAAATTATCTGAAGATTTTTTAATAGACAGTAAGCCCACAAGAGCATGTAACACTTTCAGCCAGTTTTTAAAACTTGTGTTGGTATATGCAGTAGCAGTATATGTTGCTCCTGTGACTGACTGTACAATAGATAATTCTCCATTAAAAAAACTAGGGGGCGGTATCTCCTGCTTGCTATGCTCTTCAACCCCCGTCTCTGGGGATAGGCAGCCCCGCCTTTCCCTCAGTTTCTCCTCCATTGTGCAACTTGTACTTCAACTTGATCCTCCTGCCTCCATTCCTGCACTAACCATCCTCCCTAACACCACTTCCCACCCCACGCTCCTATCCCTACCCCTACTTTCTTCATTCATTTCTACATATCCATTCTTCCCTTATCCCACCCCAACCTCACATTGACCATCCCCCTGCTTCCATTCCTATAGCTCCCTCACCCACCATCCCCCTTACTGCATACCCATCCCCACATACACCTTATCCTCCTCCCTCCCTATACACACCCTGCACCCTCCCACAAATTTGTCAAACTGCGCTCCCCCAACCGCCCTGCCAAGAGCACCACCCAGATGCGCAGAACAGCCCTGGCCACCGCAGCAAGAACCACAGCCTGCCCCCATCCAGCCTTTGCACACAGGTGTTTTGGGGCAGCTTTCCTCCATGGTGAGTCCAGGAAGCCAGAAGTGCAGAGTAGCTGCTCTGGAGAGCTGGGGAAGTGGCTGGGGTGCAAGACCTGCCCAGCTCACAGCAGGCATGCGAGAGCACACCTGAGCCTTGGGCTGCAAAGAACCAAGCCAAGCAGCAGGCACGTGGGCTGGGTAGGCTGCAGGCAGGGCCCAGATGCAGCCAGATGCTGAGGTGGTACACGGGGATTGAGCTCCTGAGAGAGTGTGCCTAAGCCTGGGCCACAGACCAAGCTGCATGGCAGGTGCGTGGGCTGGGCAGGCTGGAGGCAGAATCCAGAGGCAGGAGGATGCTACTTCAGGGGGCATGCGGAGATGGAGCCACTGTGCCCTCCCCTCCCCCCCCATTTCACATAGCAGTCATATGGTCAAGGCTCCTGGAGACGCAGAGTGAACTGATGGTGTGGTTTTTATTTTTTTAATATATAAACACAATAGTGTTTGGAATTTAAAATGCTGGAATTTTTGGGGGGAGTGGGATGATTAATGTGAGTTGCCTAAAGCCATTTACATTTAAAGGAACATTATAATGCTTGGAAAATTTCTCTAAATGGCCAAGAAATTAGTGTTATATTAAGCTCCAGCCTACTAGTAGGGGGAGAAAGTTTGAATCTATAAAACTGCATGGCTCCTACATCGAAACAACCCTACAAACTAGAAACATACATTAAGTTCTACTTTGGACTCCATGAGACGTGAATGATCAGCACAATCCACTAGAAAGACAATTCCATTAATTGCTGGCAGATAATTCTTCCAAACCCGGCGAGCTAGAATAGAAAAGAATACATACTTCTGTGAAAACTCTGCTATGAGAGAGGACCTCATGCCCACAAATAGGAAAAGTATGGTTTGTTTAAACTTTAAATACTTCGGATAAACAACTATATTGAAGCAATGACTTGCACTAATTGCCAGCTCTACCTCTTACCCTCTCTTTTGCTAGCAGAATTAACCAAACCATTCTGCAGACGTTTAACATTATTTTTTAAACTTTTCATTGATCAGCCACGTGAATGACTTATTTTTGTACTATTTAAAAGCTATTTATTCGTTCTTTTCAGGTTCTTATACCAAGCCCACCACCGTGATACCATGTTAGCTTTAAAGAACTACTAGACCATGGGTTAAAGTGATACGCAAAGAAAAAATGGGTTTGCAACCTTTGTTTCTTTGAGGTATAAGATGTCTGACAGGTTTTCCCCAAATATTAACAGGTCTGGGCTTCCTTGAGCTGGAGAATTAGTAAGATGGTGACTAACCCCAGAATTGAGAGCGAAAGCTGAGAAGCTAAGTGGGAAGGGACTTTTTTCAGGTTATTTAAAAATAAACAGGACTAGAAGTCTATTTGATTTCAATTACTAATGATCATTTTGGAGACAAGAACGTTCCAGTCCCTTCAATTAAGATGTAAGCACTCACGAGACTGATAAGTTTCACAGAAGATGCTCCATAAAAGATAAGGGACTCTAGATTTGACATTTCTGATATTTCTAAGGCAAAAGAATCAGAAAAAGCTTTCAGTAGAACCCTTAATGTTCTAAAAAAGCAAAGAAAGGTCAACTATATTTAAAGAGTTCTTTGCAAACCACCTTTAGGAAGCTTCATTGTGGTTTTATGCACATGTAAGCCTTCTATGGTAAGAGATTTAGAGCAGAAGTGTACTGAAAGGATGATTTTGTACAAACTGTCAGAAGCAGATGAACTAAAATTTAACTGCTACAGTAAATGAAATTTAAGTTAATCAAAATGAATATGACTCAATTTTAAAAGTTAAAATGAGACCACAATCAGGGCTCTCCAACATATTTTGCTTAAGATGGCTAAAGTTTAGCCTGCTGATTGAATAAGTCTTAGTGTCAATATGAAATGCAATATTGACTGTTCTTTTCAATACCCCCAGCCTGAAAAAAGTCCATTTTTACCTTGCTCATGTCCACCAAGATCAAAAGTTGTGAAAGTCATTCCGGCAATAGTCAACTCTTCTGATGCTAAAAAAAAGAAGAAAGTATTGAGTTAGCTGAATTGCAGCCATCATCACATCCACCATATTTTACTGTCCCGTAAGAGTTAGCTTAAATTTGGCTGAGGACATAGGAGTTGTAAAGAAAGGTCCTGACTGACAAATAGAAGGAAGGCCCTGAAAATAATGAGTTATAAGGCCAAAAGAAATGAAATAGGGAAGATTTCTAGTCCAAAGGGTATCTAACGAAATAAGTTCCTAAAAAGAAGGTCTCTGATTGATAAGGATGATTGCAAATGGGTTTCAAGACGACAAAAATAACCTGCATTTAAAAGAGTCAACCTGGGTTTTCCCACCCATGTGCCAGTGTTGTCTCCTGTGTGAACCCTAGGTGAAATGTAAGCTGTTGGTCAGGAGGATAAAAGGGAAAAGATAAAGAGGAAAGACTCAGGAAGAAGGAGGCTGTAAATGTATTTTGTAAAATTAAAAAATGAGGGTGAAATGTCTCAAACTAGTTATTAGCTAAAGTGGTAATTGGCTATGACATCTATTTGCTGAAGAATATAAAAAGGAATTAATTTTTTAGGTTCTATGTCAGGCACCACCCTATTATACTAGAGTACATAAGGATGAGACTATTTTCTCTAGGTCTTGCCTATTTCTAAGTATATTGCTCAGTGTACTTATATACCTTTTAAAAAACTGCTTGGATATAGTGACTGCTTATTTTTAGGCTGTTAGACATGTTCAGAGCAACTGTATTAAATAATAGTTGACCCTGGGTTTAATGAAGAATGTATGGCTAAACTGGTGTTTGGTGGTTTCCCATACTCAGGGCTCGCCGAATTGTGCTGTCCGGGGTTCTGCGCATGCGCAGATCGCCCAAACCCGGCTCTTCCGGGTTACAATCTACTCACCACGGGCGAGTAGACTGTACTATTTGTCGAGCCCTCCCCATAATCATATTATGAATTTCAAATAATTTCAACAGCCATACACAGAATGGTATGAGACACCTATTACATTAAGACAAAGCTACAGAGGATTCAAGTCATTTCATAGGATCATTAAAATAGAAAAGAGCAACTCCTTACCTAAGAGTACATCCTGATTAGTCCCTAAACATGGATTTTATATCTAATCTAGAAAAGCAATTATGTTTAAAATAAGCTTGTTTTAACTAAGTCAGTCATTCTGCATTCACTTTATGTAAATCAACTGGTGTTTCATTACAAGACTTACTCAAGTTAACTTTAATTTCACCTGAAGAAACAAGACAACTCAAAACTGACCTTGAAGACTATTGTAACTATCTAAGTCAATTTCTAAAGATGAAAAAGCAGTAAACAAGGTACTTAAATCAAATCACTGGATAACTTACTAGGATGTAGTGTAGGGACATGTTGACCCAATCTGTCATCTTTGAGCATGTGCAGAAGAGTGGTTTTACCAGCATTGTCCAAGCCCAAAAACACTAGTTTTCCAGATTTCTTGTACAATCCTGGAAATGAAAAGAAAACTCAATGGGTTTACATTTGCAGTCATGCTCTAATATAGCTATTAAATACAGTAGTACCACATAATCCTCATCTTCCAATAACAATCGTGTAAAACTATCCACAAACTCCCAGCACAGGGAACAAAACACGGGGAAATGAACCTATGGTTTTGAGAGGGTAGAGCAAAGTGTTAAATACTACACTGGACAGTGTTTTCTAAAACAGTTCTGGCTTCCCCCAACAAAACTCATTTTCTATAAGGACATTTTAGCTTTTCTTAAAAGCCACTTTCACATCTATGGATGACATGAAGAGAATGAGACTACATAAAGCCGACATGTAACCAGGTCCTGTTATAAAACAGATTAGAAGAAACCAAGTCTTAGACGTAATGGGTTAAAAAAAAAATAAAGAGTGGAATTACAATTTTACCCACAAGGAGGTAAAACTGTAAATGAGCTTATCTAAGGGAAGAAGAACAGAACAGGAAGCAAAGTGAAATAATGAGAATGCTATTTAGACTGTGTAAATATGAACAAAGCTTGAAAAAAAAAAAATCAATTTCGAAGCGTGCATCTTTCCTGGGAAAGTGTCATTTCCTGTAGTACCTAAACATTCATTTCAAAAAATTTTCTGGGACTTGTTTGAGAAGGTAGCCTTCCAAATGTGAACCAAAGCAATGAAATATTTTAAAATCTGCACAGATCCAGAATTGCCACCACTGCCAGAGAAGAAATGGGAAACACGGCCATCAATGAAAAACAACAATCTACTAGCAGCTTAAAGACTAACAAGACATATAGGCTGTGTCTACATTGGCATCCCTTTCCGGAAAAGGGATGCTAATGAGACACTTCGGAATTGCAAATCCGTGGGGGATTTAAATATCCCCCGCGGCATTTGCATTTACATGGCTGCCGCTTTTTTCCAGCTCGGGGTTTTTGCCAGAGAAAAGCGCCAGTCTAGACGAGATTCTCCGGAAAATTAGGAATAAGGGATCTTCCGGGAAAGGGCTTATTTTCTGGAGAATCTCGTCTAGACTGGCGCTTTTCTCTGGCAAAAACCCCGAGCCGGAAAAAAGCGGCAGCCATGTAAATGCAAATGCCGCGGGGGATATTTAAATCCCCCGCGGATTTGCAATTCCGAAGTGTCTCATTAGCATCCCTTTTCCGGAAAGGGATGGCAATGTAGACACAGCCATAGATGGTATCATGAGCTTTCATGGGCACAACCCACTTCTTCAGATGACAGGAGTATTAGAAGTCCAGATCCAAGAATAAATAAGGGGGGAGGGGGAGGGGAAGGAAAAAAGGAGGGGAGGAAAAAGAAAGACAGTGAGTAGATAGTACAAAAACCTGTTGGAGAACACTTTAATCTGCCTGGACACTCGTTAATCTCCAAGTCACCATTTTGTTTCAGGCCAATTCCACAAGCCAAATACACAGACGGGTTGGAACTCAACTTCATTCACAAGATTAATTCTTATGCAAATGGTATGAACTGGGTATCAGCTGACTCACACACTATCTTCAGATGATCTAAGAAGTGGTCTGCCCCACAAAAGCTCATGACCTAATAAACCATCTTCTTAGTCTTTAAAGTGCTTCATGACTGCTTTTTTTGGTTTTACCAAGATCAGACTAACAGGGCTACCTCTGTTAATTTCCACATCCTAATGCAGTGGTCTCCAACCTTTTTACACCCAAGATCACTTTTTAAATCTCAGAACAGGTGAAGATCTACCACCCTGCCCCTTCCTTGAAGCCCCGCCCCTTCCTTGAAGCCCCGCCCCTTTTCTATTCTCCTGTCCATCACTTGCTAACCCCAGCCCTTACTTACACACTCTGATAAACAGTTTATTTTTAAATTATGCGATGTATAAAATTAAAATCACATGTTTATAGTTATGAAATAAATGGTCTGTTTTTTATTCATGCTATTTAAATCTAAAATGAAGCATTTATAATTATACATTTTGTGGGGACAGAGTTCTGCGGCTGGGGCCAGAGGAGAGGGAACAGGGTGCTGGGAGGGCAGAGGACAGGGTTCTGCAGCAGGGGACAGGGTGCCAGTGGGGACAGAGTTCGTGGAGTGGGGATGGGAATGGGGACAGAGTTCTGTAGCTGGGGACAGGGGAGTGGAGTCTGGGGAGCGGGGACAGGGTGCCAGTGGCAGCAGAGTCACCTGCATCTGCCTCCTTCCAGGATTCTCTCTCCCTCCCCTCCCCCCCCTGCGGGAAGCCAGCACATGCCTCCTCCGGGCCCCCCGCAGCTTAGGGAAACCCAAGTGTGCCTGCCCCGGGGCTAAGCCCCGCCTCCTGTGGCGGGGCCAAAAAACCCCTCGGGAGCCTGCCTCGGGGGCAACCCCCCCATTCCGGGGCCGGGGCAAACCCCCGCGGGAGCCTGCACCAGTGGCAACCCCCAACCCTCCCGCAGCGGGGCCAAACCCCCCTTCCACGGCGCGGCCCCTCCCCTCCCCAGCGTGGCCAACCCCGGGGCCAACCCCCTCCTGCAGCATGGCCAACCACCACGGGCGCCTGCCCCGGGTCAAGCCCCCCTTCCATGGCGCAGCCCGGCCCAGCCAACTCCCTTTCCTCCCACAGCGCGGTCAAACCCCAGGGCCGACTCCTGCGGCACAGGGAAACCCTTGCGCCCAACTCACCCCTCTGGCACCAGCAGCGCAGGGAAGCCTCCGCACTCCTCCTCTAGGGCCAATGCCGCTCCCCCAGCAAGCAACAGAACTGTGGGAGGGGGAGTAGTCCGCGTGATTCCGGAACCCCCGGAAGTGACGCGGGCTTCAGAGAGGGCTTCAGAGAGGACTTCCGTCCACCCCGCGGGAAGCCGGCAGTACACTAGAGGTAGGTAGTGGGGCTTCTCGGGGGTGGGGGGAAAATGGGGGGTGGGGTTGCCCGAACGCCTCGCAATCGACTGGTCGAGGCCTCGCGATCAACCGTTCGATCACGATCGACGGGTTGGTGACCACGGTCCTAATGACTTAACTAACCAACCTAACAATAGAGGTGCTAATTGTTCTTATCAGCCTCTATCTACTCACTGTGTCTCTTTTTTCCCCTTCATCCTTCCCCCACCCTTCCCTTATTTATTCTTGGATCTGGACTTCTAATATTCCTGTCATCTGAAGAAGTGGGTTGTGCCCACGAAAGCTCATGATACCATCTACATTCTTTGTTAGTCTTTAAGGTGCTACTAGACTATTTGTTGTTTTTTAAGTTTTTCCTGTTACAGACTAACTCAGCTACATCTTTGAAGCTTAGGGCTGTTAATGACAGGAGTGGTCAGAAAACCCTGGTTGCCATTATTAGGATTAGGCAGTTTGCAAGAGTATTCATCCCTCCACTCTTCCAGCCTAGCAGAGTCTGCTGTGAGCGGAGGGCAGCTCCAGCCCAGATGGAGCAGATCCCATCTGCAGCGGGCCTGGTCCAGCATGCCACAAGCAGGGACACTCCAGCCCGGCTGATGCAACCCCGCCCGTAGTGGGCCTGGTCGGGCCGAAGCAGCATGCTGCGGTGGAGGACATCTCCAGTCCACCCCTCTTTAAGCAGTTAACTGTAACTGATTAAACAGGATTTTACAACCCTAATCCACAAGATGAAATTCAATAAGGTACAAAAATATCACATTTATGAAGAACAAATCAAATACACAAACAAAAAATGGGTAATAACTGGCTCAGTGGTTGGTTGTACTGCACAAGAAGATCTAGTCATTTAAATGGCTCAAAAATTGAATGAGTTAAAATGATGAAATTGCAAAAAAAAAAAAGCTACTACAGGGCATGTACTAACAGTAGTGTCATGTCTTACTCACAAAAAGCAAGATATTTGTCCCAGTCCACTGGCACTGGTGAGGCCTTTAATGGAGTATTATGTCCAGTTTGGGGAACCACACTTTGAGAAAGATGTGGACAAACTGGAGAAAAATCCACAAAAATGAGAGGATAGGACAGAGAAGAGCAAGCAAAATGATAAAATAATTTGAAATACTGACCTATAAACAGATTAAAAACTGAGTATATTTATTCTTGAGAAAATGCAACTAAGGGAGTGAATCTAACGATAGCCTTCAAACACATTAAAAGCTTTCATACAGAGGAAAAGTGATCACTCATTCCCCATGTCTGCTGAAGGCAAGAAAAGAGGAAATCAGCTTAGTCTGCAATAGGTATGTAAGCGACTAGTCAACTATCTGATAAGCAAGTACTTATTAGATAGTCGACTAGTCCCTCGACTAGTCTCTCCCCCACCCTTGCTGTCTTAAAAGACAGTTCTCCCCCAGAACCATCTCTGTGGAGGGCAGAGGGCCCACACCCAGTCCCAAGATGCTGTTCCTCTGCTTTTTAAATGTATTAAAAGCCTGCTGGCTCTTAACACATTTAAAAGGCAGAACTGCAGTGGGGTTTGCCCCAGCAGCTGGGAGCTAATTCTGCTGCAGCTCCCCTGCTTATCAACTAATCAACAGAAATTACATCAACTAGTCAATTAGTTAATTAAACTACAGTTCTGCAACAAGGAAGATGTAGATTAGATTATTTTCCTAATATCTAATATAAGGATAGTTAGGCATTGCAGAGCTTTTATAATTGGAAGATTTTAAGATTAGACTAAACGAATATCTGTTAAAGATGGTCTAGGTATTGTTGGTCCTGCCTCAGCACAGGAGGATGGAACAGATGAACCTTTTCCTTTGAAGCAGGGATGGGCAATAATTTGAAGCAGGGATGGGCCCACTTCAGAAATTTGGAGGTGACACTAGAAGGGGCAGGGCCATAATACTTCCCTGCTTCCACATCCACTGACCATGACTGGTCTGGGGGTGAGGGAGCACATGAAGTCTTTGCCCCCCTACAAGTTCCCCTTACTCCATGCCCCTGGCGGCAGAAGGAGACTGTGTACATTCCCCTTTCTCCCACAAGCCAGTCAGAGCATGGGGGAGCACACGAAGTCTTCTCCTTGCAGGGTGGAGGAAACTTTGCACGCTTCCCCTTGCCCCCAGGTCCTGATTGTTCTGTGGGTGGGAGAGCATGCAAGGTCACCTCCCACCCTGCCAGAAGCCCATGGTGCTTAGAAGCTCCTTGCAGGGCAGAGGAAACTTCCTGCACTCTCCTCCCCCTTCCCCTCCTCTGACCCCAGGCCTTACCTGGCCTGGGGGCAGAGGAGCAGCAGGGCCTCCATGGACCAGATTAACTCGCTTGGCGGACAGATCCAGCTGTCAGAGTTCCTTTTGCCCACTTCTGCTTTGCACCCTATATTTTTATGATTCAATATTTAACTTGTAAACCAGAAGGACTAGACTTAGTTATGCACTCTCTTCCTGAGTAGGGATGTTAAATTGCAGGTAACTGACTAATCGAATAACCTATGCATTCTGCATTGACTAGATGACCCGTTGATAGGGCGCCTCCACCTCTGAAGTGTAGAAACAGCCACAGGGCCGTTGCTACACTTTAAAGGCAAACAGGCCATGTGGAGCCCAGGGTCAGTGGATCTCCACCAACACTGCCACTTTGAAATGCCGGGAGGAGCCTGATGACAGGCTTCCGTGGCAGTGCTGCAAGGAGCCTCGGATCAGCTGGGGATTCCCCAACTGATCCCAAACTGCGTGCGGCGCTGCCACTTTGAAATGCTTTGGAGCCCAGCCTCTTGCAGTCCAAGATCAGCTGGGGAGTCCCCAGATGATCCCGGGCTCCACCAGTGCTGCTGCTCTGAAGCACCGGGAGGAGCCTGACGCCGGGCTTCCATGGTGGCATTTCAAAGTGGTAGTGCCAGGCTCCACGCAGGACTGCCGCTTTGTAGTACCTCCTTCTTCTCTCTCCCCCCATCCCCGCCTCTTTCTGATAATGGCAGCAAGGGGGAAGGGGAGAAGACTAGTTGACAAGCTTATCGACTATCTGATAAGCATTTGCATGAGCATAACCTAACTTCCGTGCCTCCAATTTTGTCTAGAAAACTCAGACAAATAGCCATGCAGACAATCAAAAAATTAGATGTCTCAAAAGTTTCATGGAAGGAGAGAGTATCTTCATTATAGACTGCATCAGATTACTACACAGTAGAAGAACATGCAGGGTTCACCTAGAAAAAGGAAAGGAACATTTTATGGATGTTTCATTTTCAAAAATCTAAGTAATAAGAGAAGCTAGGCCCACGTCGAATTTAAAAAAAAAAGTAAGTATAAATTGTACTACTCCAATATTTCACCAATTTTTTTGTTATTATAAAACAGGAGAGAAAATCTAATGTACTATTAAGTTCAGGAAGAGAGTTAACTGTACTATAAAAGGTGCATCTGTTTAAACTTATTTTTTAACGAGATTTTAATCTCATCTAATTAAAAGCAGTGCAAAGGCTTAATGTAGATGCACTCAAGCGAGTGCAAGTCTTATTAAAAAGGGATATTTTATGTCAGTAAGTTAATAAATTGAACTAATTTAAGTAATAATTATGTTTCGGTTTAGCATTTGCACTGATTTAATCAGAATTTAAAATCTTTTTAGTTAAATCAACAATTTATGTTTGTTGGTGAATACACATTTGAAATATTACCTAAAAATTGCAACATGCTGCTGAAGCCATTGTAAATCCATTCAAAAATGAAAGACATGGTTGAAGATTAGTTGCCTGCAAGAAAATAAACATGAGACATTTATCAGTAAAAACTTTATGCCATATCCCAGCAAGATTCAGGCTGTAGTACGAGAGAGGAGTTGACAGGTCCACAAGTAAGTGGTCAATTGACTGGACAAATAATGTTAAGAACAATCAAATATTTTAACACAACATTTTAAAGAACCATAGCAGCAAAAAAAGTAAAACTTCATCGACTCCAACATGTTTACCCTTAGATAGATACACATGACTAATTACACCAACATTACTTAATTGAGTTACTTTATCTCAGAAAAATGTTGATCATCAAGTTAAGAAAGATAGAAAGAAAGACCATGTTGCAGTCATAAAGGTAGACTGCCACCTACATCAGGGTATGCTTGCTATGATTTGACAGTATTTGACTGTGATAAAAAAAATAGGTGGTTATTGGAGTGGTCTATTCACAGGTTTACCAAACCAAGTTAATGGTATACTTGCCTCTGCACCAAAAGGCAGAATTCATATTTGTTGTCTAAATGTTATTGGAGTTGAAAGAAGGTTATGGTTCCTATTTTGGATGACGTTAAAGATCCCTGAACATTTTCAAACATTTTCACTTTAGATCAACATGCTCTCTTCTAAAGATGGCATTATCAACTGCAGCTATATGTACCAGTGGGCTACGTCTACATTGGCATGATCTTGCGCAAGAACTCTTTTGCGAAAGAGTTCTTGTGCAAAAACTCTTCCAGAAGAAAGCGTCTACACTGGCATGTGCTTTTGCACAAGAGCATCCTTGCCAGTGTAGATGCTCTCTAGCGCAAGAAAGCTCTGATGGCCATTTTAACCATGGGGCTTTCTTGTGCAAGAAATTTATGTTGCCTGTCTACACTGGCCTCTTGCACAAGAACAGTTGCACAAGAGGGCTTCTTCCTGAGCAGGAGCATCAGAGTTCTCACGCAAGAAGCACTGATTTCATACATGAGAACGTCAATGTACTTGCGAAAGAACTCACAGGCAGCAAGTTTTTGCGCAAAAGCGACTGCTTTTGCTCAAGGTCACGGCAATCTAGACACAGCCGTGGAGTTGATGTACTAACAGCCATTCCAGGACATATCCCACTAATGTCTATGTTAACATATAGCTGCTCATTTTTATCTATTTCACTCTTTTAGCTGCTTCCTGAATTATATGTCTGTACCTGCTTCTTTTAGCTATCATGCTCATTACCACACTCTCTTTGGTGCAGTAATAAATTGGATCCGTTTTGGTCACACAATGTAAATAGTTTCTACATATCTGGAAAATCAGAATTCCATTAGACAAGGGGTTCTCACTGCGACCTCCTCCTGACCTCAGAAAGTACTACATAACCATGGGGGAGAGGGGAACCAAGGCCTGAGCCTGCCCAACCCTGGTGTCTTGGAAGAGATGTGCGCATATGTGGGAGGGGGAGCGGGGCGGAACCGAAGCTGAAGCTCAAGTGCTGCAACCCCACCACCCAGAGCTGAAGCCCTTGAGATTGGGCTTCAGCTCCACACTTGGGGCCTCAGCAAATCTAATGGCTGCCTTGGCAACCCCATAATGGGATTGCTACCCAATCTGAGAATCCCCGCATTAGATCAATCTTTATAAAAGTATGGTTGACTCTGAAGTACATAAAAAGTTCACCCTCACATTTCAGTAGCACTCAGAATGAAAGTGAAACACAAATCAGATCCCCAGTCTAGGTTTTATCTCTCCAAAGCTACAATGCAAAACGATCCTTAGGAAAAGATCAAGTATCACAAGGGGACCTGCAAGTTAACCACCCATCCATAATACTTTCATTTGGTTGTCTTTAGTCCAAAGTGGGGCTTGTAAGTCAGCAGTGATTTTTAAGTGCCAATCACAGGAGGAGCATTTTGAAGTTTCAGCTAGTACTGTTTAGGAATGTAAAATTCCAGTTAATCAGTTGACTGGTTAAACATTAGGTTGACATAATATTTAACTGGTTATCTGACTAAGCAGAATCCCAGCTGGGGAATGCTCCAACCTGGCTGGAGCAGCCCTCAGCCCACTGGGCTCCAGCCCCAACCTCATGCTAGAGTTGGCTGTTGGCTCACAGCCCTGCATTGGGGGCTTCTGCTAGAGCAGTCCTTGACTGCAAGGTGCCTGGGCTCCCTGCAGAGAGAGGCTGCTCCGGACTCAAGATCAGCCCATCTGTGGCAGGGAGGGAGAGGGGGGGAGGGGAGGGAGGGAGCTGCTGCAGCCCCCACCAGTTACCTGGAACCAGTAAGCATTATCCATTTAGGGAGATGCTTACTGGTTACCTTTCACATGCCTAGTACTGTTGCCATAAGTAATGTTGTGGCTCAAGGTTAGCCCATCTTACTGACAGTGCCTCAAAAATTAAAGCAACTGCAGGAGGGGCAAATTCTCACATAACTAAATGTAACACAACAAACATAATTCTGAATCACAGGTGCCTGAAGAGGATGTAGAAATCCTGCGTGAAGAAACACTAAATGGAGATGGGGTGAAGTACCTGCCACGGGGGCAAAGCTCCCCGGGGCGCCTGCCCGTGTACTCGTCCGCGCCCAGGTCCCTGATTCAAAGGCCCCATGTCCTGGACTGACTGTGAAGGTCCGCCCGCCGCGTGACAGCTCCAGGACACCGGCGGGAGCGGAAACCCGCTGCCCTAGACCCGCAGGCCCAGGCTAAGTGAGGGGGGCCCCGACAGCGTACGTGGAAGGGAGCCGGACATCAGCCCCACAGCAGGTCTGTTTTCCCCTGCCCCCCCCCCATCCTACGGCAGAGCAGCCCGCCCCGGCGTCACCCCTCCCCCCCGCGTAGCGGCTCCCACCCAAACCGACTGCGTGTCACTCGGCTCCCCTCCCCCACCGAACCAGCCCACGGCCCAGCACCCCCTCCACTAGCCCCGGCCAGCTGGCCGCCCCTCACCTCCCCGCGCAGCAGCAGCACCCGCCTCGCCCCTCTATGGCCGACCTGGGCCGCGATCCCTCCACAGGCGTCGGTCCTCACTCACTTACTCGGAGTCGGCAACCGCCAGCTACACGCCGGAAATACGTAGCACTTCTTCGCTCGGCTACTTCCGGGGATGGGTCCGCCGCGCTGGCTAGCGCGCTGCGTGCGGTTACGGCGCGGTGACGTGTCACGGTGCTGGGCGCAGGTTTTAGCCCCTCCCCTGATGCTTCGGGGCTGGGCGTCAGAGGCCGGCTCCGGCAGCAGAGGGCGCAGGCGCGCAGGGGTGTCCTGGCAGCGGGGTGGGTCAGCGCTGCCGCTGGGGGCAGCTGAGCTCCAGGCTGCCCTTTGAGTCGCTAAGCCCGGGGCTGCCTGGGACATGGGCCAGGTGCCGCGAAGAAAACTGAAACCCCCATTTTTTGCGCCTCGTTGGGGTTTCTGCCATGCAAACGTGAAATTGTGGGCTACTGCTCAGGACTCGCTACCTGGTCCAGGGGCTGCGAATGCTCAGGGACGGGGTCCCTGCTCCAGAACACTCACAACGCGCTCCCTCTTCTGACACCTGCTCCAGGGGTTGCACATTCGGAGGGATGGGTTCTGTGGTCGAAAACACTCACCCGTTGCTCCTTGTACCGCATCTTCCCCCACCCCCTATAGTTTGAGGCCGGGCTCCCCCGTGCACTAACCTGCTGGTGGAGATGGAGGAGGGTTGGGCTTGGAGCAGAGAGGCAGGAAGGAGGCTCCAGCTGCCGGTGGCAGGCGGAGGAGGAGCACGTGAGCTGAGGGATGATGGGGAGCAGAATGGGATTAAATTGACGCCTCCCTAGCATGGTGCCCAGGGGCAACTGATCTTTCCGGCCCCCTTGCTATGCCACTGTCCCCCCTCCTGCAGATCTGTCATCTTATTCATGTGCTAGCTCTGAGAAGGCCATCCCATGCATCTGCAGTTAGTGTCTCTGGCACCTGCTTCTCGGTGGTGTCTCAGTGCTGCCACATTCACCTCCAAAGAGGGGGCTTCCCAAAGCAGGCCCTTGCTGCTGACCCCCACAGCATCCACAGGTCCAGTCTTCTTTCAATGGGCCCACTTCCCAGGGCTCATTGATCTTGGCTTCCATCCCCTCTCCAACCTTCGCAACTGCCCAGAGGTGCTCACCTTCTGCCTTATACAGTCCCACCTCATTCACCCCACAGGGACAGTCTCTGCCTCACTTGTCCTAGGGACTATTCTACCAAGACATAATACAAAGTTTTCATGTAAAAGGACTCAATACAAAGCTAAAAACTTCAATGAGAGAATGATTAATACAGAGATGTGTCTATATCTGCTGCAGGGAGACACCTCTGCCTGCCTCCACCACTCTCCCCCAGACTCTACAGCCCCATTGCAAAGCGGGGGAGGGGACGGAAAGAGGCAGAGGCCCATCCAATGGGACTGAAGCAGTCATGAGCAAGCCATGCCCGGGAGCCATTCTCCTGTCCATTGCTGGTGCTGTGTTGCTACAGGCACGCTGAAATGCAGTCACCTCTAGGGTGGGCTGGACAGCTGTTTAACACCTGCAGAAGGTTTCAGGCAGGGGGCAGTGCGGGCTGCCTTCCTGCAGGTCCCCCATCAAAACCACTGAGCCCTTCTGGCTTAAGAAAAGCATACACAGGAGGACTGGAAATTCACCCACCCAGTCTTACGTCCCCTAGGCAGGGAATGAGCCATCTACATTAGGCCCCAGCTGGAGTATCATGTCCGGTTCTGGGCGCCACAGTTCAGGAAACGTGGAGAAACTGGAGAAAGTCCAGAGAAGATCAACACAAATAATGAGAAGTCTAGAGAACATGAGATATGAGGCAAGGCTGAAGGAATTGGCCTTGTTTACCATGGAAAAGAGAAGACCGAAAAGGGACATGAGAGCAGCTTTCAAGTATCTAAAAGAGTATCATAAGGAGGAGGAAGAAAAATTGTTCTCCTTGGCCTCTGAGGTTAGGAAGAGAAGCAATGGGCTTAAATTGCAGCAAGGGAGGTTTAGGTTGGACATTAGGAAAAAATTCCTGCCTGTCAGGGTGGTTAAGCACTGGATTAAATTGATTAGGGAGATTGCGGAATCTCCATCACTGGAGATATTTAAGACCAGGTTAGACAGACACCTGTCAGGGATGAGCTAGGGCAACTCAACTTTGGAACTACTAAAACTCATCTCAACAGAAGATCATTACACTGACTACTTTTTTGGTTTTGGTTCCCACTCGCCGGCCACGTGTTGATCCCCACATAAACCCAAACTGCACTGCAGGGCGCAAACAAACTGGCCATGGGCAGCATGCAGCCCATGGGCCATGTATTGAGCAGCCCTGGGTGCTTGGTCCTGCTGTGAGGGCAGGGGACTGGACTTGATGATCTCTTGAGGTCCCTTCCAGCTCTAGTGTTCTGTGATACTATACTGCCACATGGGGTTAGACGGAGGCTGGTGCCCTCTAGAAGGGACGGCTCTCCAGAGCCCATCCATACCTCCGTGAGTCAGCCCGTGCCCCCTGCCGTGGGACTGAACTGGAGCCAGTGCCCCCTAGAAAGGCCCTGTAGCCTCCTGAGCACCAGTGAAATTTTGGTGCTAGGGCCCTCCCTCAAGTGGATTCCTTGCACTGGGGGTCAGGTCAGGCCCTGTTTTCTCCCACACTGTGGGGTGCTAGTGGCGGTGCCTCCAGGCCGGTGTTGCGGCGTGAGGGTAGTGAATTGGCTAGTTCTGATGCATTACCCCCACAGGCCTCAGCAAGCCTCCTGGAACGAGCTGTACCGATAGTTCGGATTAGAGAGCCTAATCCGAACTACCTACTCCGTGCTGCGCTGGCACGGAGTCCGAACTACCGGGGCTTTAAAAATGGTGGCGTCCGGCAAGATGCAAATGAAGCCCGGGATATTTAAATCCTGGGCTTCATTTGCAACTTCGGTTGCCTACATTAACCACCCTAGATCGAACAAGGGTGGCAGTGTAGACATGCCCCAGGCTAACTGCACTACACACACACCCCCATCAAGTGTGTCCAGTATTTTTTCTAAACCTACCTGGTAAGCCTATTGACCAATAAGAATCTGGTGTTGCAGGCCCCCATAATGCAATCTATATTTGCTTCTCAGTTGTCAGTATAGCTTTTATTTTGGTGAGTTTTACACACAGATGCAGGAATGTGGACTTGAGCATCCAAAAGTTTTGCAGCCACTGCTCATCAGCCCAAACCTCCATTGTTGCAAAAGATTTTTGCCTTTGGGAAGGATGTAAGATGACACAATATAATACACATAGGCTGTGTCTAGACTGGCAAGTTTTTCCGCAAAATTATCTGCTTTTGCGGAAAAATTTGCCAGCTGTCTACACTGGCCGCTTGAATTTCCGCAAAAGCACTGACGATCTCATGTAAGATTGTCAGTGCTTTTCCGGAAATACTATGCTGCTCCCGTTCTGGCAAAAGTCTTTTTCCGAAAGACTTGTGTGCAAAAGGGCCAGTGTAGACAGCACAGTACTGTTTTCCGCAAAAAAGCCCCGATCACAAAAATGGCGATCGGGGCTTTTTTGCGGAAAAGCGTGTCTATATTGGCACAGATGCTTTTCCGCAACAAGTGCTTTTGCAGAAAAGCGTCCATGCCCATCTACACGCTCTGTTCCGAAAATGCTTTTAACGGAAAAGTTTTCCGTTAAAAGCATTTCCAGAAAATCATGCCAATCTAGACGCAGCCAAAATGTATACAAGGAAATATTGTTCTACTTGCATATAGTTAGACAGTAGAACTCATTTGCCACATGGTAACTTTTAAACTTAGAATTTAGCAAAATTCAAAGGGGAAGTAGATGTTCAGACAAGTAACAAGAATGTCCAGTTGTAAAAGAGTTTTGAAAGCAATATAAACCCCTATTTATATTTCAGGACTGAAGACAATATTAGGTGATAGGATGAGACGTATGGGGGACAGATTAGCCCACATCTGCCTCTTGTGGGTTTTTTTACACCTTTCTCTACAACAACATCTAATACTTGCAGCCATCAGATACTGGATTACGTGGACCCTAGGTTTGAGCCAGTCTAGCAGTTCCTATATAAATTTGCATAGCACCAACCTGACTCCAGTTTATAATATCAGCCTTTTACATACATGAATGCTGTGTCTAGACCGGCAAGCTTTTCCGCAAAAGCAGCTGCTTCTGCAGAAAAACTTCCCAGCTGTCTACACTGGCCGCTTGAATCTCTGAAAGAACACTGACTTCCTACTGTCTGAAATCAGTGCTTCTTGTGGAAATACTATGTTGCTCCCGTTCGGGCAAAAGTCCTTTTGTGCAAAGCTTTTGCGCAAAAGGGCCAGTGTAGACAGATCGGAGCTTTTTTGTGCAAAAGCGCGTCTGGATTGGCACAGACACTTTTCCGCAAAAACAGAAACACAGATGGAATTCCTAAAACCAATAGCAACTGCTTACTTAAAATTTTGGATGAGCATTAGCTATTAAAATAAAACATAAACACACATGCATTACAAAGTGATAATACAGATAAATTACAACTTGTTCAGAGTAATAGAAATAACATTTTTAAAGTTGCAAAACTATAATTAAAATGGTTTACAAGAAGAGAGTGCAATTCAGGGAATCACAGCAGATAAAAACCAAATTGGAAACCGTTATGAGACTTCACGTAGACATATAGTGAGTGATAAGAGACTCTTTTAAATTCTCAAAATGTGTGACACAGAGTTTGAGGGAATGTAGGTAAATTATTTCACTGCACCAAGTCTCCTGTAGCAGTAAAGTAGCACCAGGGACAGAAGGGAGTTGGTTTGGCGTCACTACCGGGTTTACAATGGTGCCAATGGCACTGTGGCACCAGGCCCACCCACACAGCAGGGTCTGGCCCCTCGCCTCCTATCAGGGCTGGCTATTGTGGACGGGGGGTCCAGGTGTGGGAGAATAGGTCTCTAGAGGGCCTGGGGGGGGTGCTGGGCAGTGAGAGGGTGGGAAGTGCTCGGCAGTGGGGAAGGATTGTTTGTTTTGGGATGCTGGGGAGTAGGGGTTTTTTTGGGGCACTGGGCAGATCTGTGTGTATCAGGGCGCTGGGAAGCGTGGGGGGTCTGTGAGGGGCACTGTGCAGTTGTGTGGTGGGACTATGGGGGCCACTGGGCAGTGAAGGGATCTGTGGGGGGTCACTGGGTGGGTGGGGGTGTGCTGGGCATAGCGATCTGTGGGAGGCACTGGGCATAGTGATTTGTGGGGGTCTCTGGGTGGTATGGCACTGGGTGTAGGGAGTCAAAGGGGTGCTGGGTGGGGGTAGCAGAGTGCGGCATGGGCCCACCCCCAAGGGAAGAAGCATGATGGCAGCAGCGCGGGGCCAGAGGGCCACTGTGTGTCTGGCGGATGCCCGTTTGTAAACAGTGCCCTTGTCCTGAGCTGGGTGGAGCAGGGCTGTCCCTGCGGTAACATGACCCATTGCCTCTGGCCAGCCCCTCACTCTGAGGCAGTGGTCACCAACCAGTAGATTGGGATCTACTGGTAGATCTTGGAGCCTCTGACAGGTGATCCTGGTGGGTTTGGCCAAGAGGCTATCAAGTGCCAGCACTTCAGCTGCCCTTTACCCCCACTGCTGTGCACCTCCTGCCCTTTGGCTAAGCCTTTCCCCTGGGAGTCTCCTGCTTTCTGTGCAGGGCAGAGGAGGGAAAAGAGGGGTGCTGATGTCAGGGTTCCCCCTCTCCCATTCTGTATTCTTTCTCCACGGAGCAGAGAGGGGGCACAACAAGACTAGGGATGCAGTTTGCTGACTGCTTTAGGGAGTGGTTCAGGGCCAGGGCATGGGTGAGCCTGCCTTAGCCCCACTGCACCACCACCCAGGAGCCACCAGCAGTGCCCAAATGGAGCCCACATCCCAAACTCCTACCCCAGTCATGAACCCCCTCCTGTACCCAAGCCCTTATCCTAGCTCTGAGCACCCCTGCATCCAAATACCCTCCCAAAGCCTGCACCTAGAATCCCCTCCTACGTCCACCTGCCCGCCCCAAGAGCAGCTCAGAGCCCTTCTCACACTCCAGATCCCTTAATCCAAGACCAAAGCCTGCACCCCAACCCTCTGTCCCAGGCTGATGAAAGTGAGTGAGGATAGGCAAGAGAGGGAGGACAGAGGGAGCAGGGGCGGGGCCTTGGAGAAGGGATAGGAAGGAGGCAGGGCCAGGGTATTTATATATGAGGTAGATCTTGGATTGCACTTACATTCAAAAAGTGATCTAGTGCTTTAAAAGGCTGGAGACCACTGCTCTGAGGTCTCTGCCCCATGTCTCCATGTCCCCTATGAGGGCCCACAAAAGGTTAACCTAGCCCTGTTTGGGGCACAGGCTCTGGGCTGGAGTTTGGATGCAGGAGGGGTGCAGGCTAGGGGGAGTTTGGGTGTGGGAGGTGGGCTCTGCCCTGGGCCAGGGGATTGCCAAACAGGAGGGGGAGTGGATGTGTGGGCTCTGGGAGGGAGTTCAGCACCTCAGCACAGTACACAACAGAAAGGAGCTGCAGTGACTTCATATCGACACAGAAACTGAGAGAAGACGCTTAAATACTCCAAACGTGAGAGGCAGAGTTTGAGGCAGGAACTGTCTGTACAATATTTCACACTTGTATACATAGAGAGGAAGTGAAGTGTCTAAATATTGACTGTCTAGGAATTGGCAGGCCTGTGCCTTTAAGAACACAAGCCCAGAAGCCCACCCCCTTGCTCTGGGGCTGACATGCAGCATCCAGGGAAGAGAAAGAAAAAAGCCTTTGCACCCCTCACACCCCACTATTTACAAGGACATCAGGTGGCTCATCCCATGGGTTAACTGTTCCCCCCTCTCCCCCTCACTAAATGGGGGTTTTGTCCCTGCACAGGGTCTGGCAGTGTCCCTCCCCCCAGACTTAACCCCAGCTACCCCCCCCCCGATTTTTCCCCTTTAGACCTTCTTCTGCCACTACCTACAGTAGCTTGATCCCCCCAGCCAGTAAATTTATGCCCCCTGCTCAGACCATGACACCCCCCCCCGCTGCAATTTGCCCCCCTTTATCATTTTAAACCTCTCCAAAGAGGAGGCAGCAAATCCTATGTAGCAGTGAGGGCAGCGGCCACAGCAAAGGCTACTGAGTCTGCTCAGTTCAGGTGCGCGTGCTCAGTGCACCCAAAGGAGCAAATTTGGAGAAGTTGGTGTTTCTGTCGTTACATCCCTCCCCACAGGCAATAAGTATTTATGGGGGCAGGCTACGACTGCGACTGGGGGAAGCGTGGAAAAGACCAAATAGGGGGAAGTTTTAAAGCGCTCTCCTCCCCCCTCCCATACCAGCATTTGACCATGCTTCCACTCCTGCCCCCTGCTCCTCCATGAAGCTTCTTGATCACTCTGGCCCCTGTGTGAACGCCAGTTCCCTTCAGCGCTCCTCGCTGTAGACTTCCCTGCTTTCTCCTCTCAGCACACCTCCCCCACTGATGAGCTAGAGGAGGTTTGGCTGAGGAATCAGGGAATATTCTAGTAATCCCTTTCTGTCTTACTCTGAGCACCCTTGTTCTCTTAGCATTCCTTCTAAACAGTAAGAGCTAGGATCACCAAGTATTCAACATCTTCTTATGATACCCTTGCTTTAAGTTAAGAGTGTGTTTGTGCAAGGAAAAATAGGAGTAGCCAAAGATCAGAAGTGCTATCATTTTGGGATTGCAAAGACATTTATCTTGGACATTTTGAAAATTCAAAGCTGTAGTTAGGCAAGTCCTTCAGAGGCTGTGTCTACACTGGAGGCTTTTTGCATAAGAACAGCTGTTCTTGCACAAAAACTTGCAGTGTCTACACTGCACACGCATTCTTGTGCAAAAAAAAGTTACAGTAGATTGTCAGAAGAGAGGCTTTTGCACAAGAGTTATTCCTCTTCCCATGAGGAATAAGCCTTTTTGTGCAAGAGCTCTTGCGCAAAAAGGCTAGTGTGGACAGCAACAGGGGTTTCTTGCACAAGAAACCCCTAATTCTAAAATGGCCATGAGAGCTTTCTTGCGCAAGAGAGCATCCACACTGCCATGGATGCTCTTGCGCAAAAGCACATGGCAGTGTGGATGCGCTTTTGTGCAAGAGTTCTTGCACAAAGTTCTTGTGCAAGAAGCCTGCTGTGTAGACATAGCCTGTGGTTATTCAAACAATTAACTTTTCTTTACTGGTAAAAAGCTATCCAGAAAACAGTATTTGTTCCTTCTGCACACAATGGATTTTCATTAGCAAAGTGTATATAGTTCTACAAGATTAAAGTATTTTCTTTATTGCAAATGGGGAATTGAGGCAGAGAGAAGGCATTACCTGGCTAAGGTCAAACAGGGATTCTAATAAGCAATTAATTGAACCCAGATTTCTGAAGGTACAGTCAAGTGCCTTAATATTAACATTTCCTATATGTTACCTCTTATATGTCACCCATAGACACTGAGACCTGCTTCTGTTCTCTACAGAAATTCAAGGGGGAAAGATTTTCTTTGTGGATCCGACAGATGAAACACCCTCTTGTGGAGTTGAAAGTGTGTGCTCACACTCCCTCAAAACAGTGCTTATTGTAGTACAAGAAGTAGAGGGGGGGAAGGAAGCAACTGATCAATAACAAAATAATTTATCCAGGTTTATAAAGCAAGGTGAACTGATTTTAAATCAAAATATTTAAATCAGATTAAATGATTTAAATAATGGAAACTATTAAAATGTATTGATTCACAACTTAAGTTTAGTGTAAGAGTTGAGATTCTTTTTGTTAAGCTGGAAATACTCTATGGCTGTGTCTAGACTGGCCAGTTTTTCCGGAAAAACTTGCCAGCTGTCTACACTGACCTCTTGAATTTCTGCAAAAGCACTGACTTCCTACTGTAAGAAATGAGTGCTTCTTGCAAAAATACTGTTCTGCTCCCATTTAGGCAAAGCTTTTGTGCAAAAGGGCCAGTGTAGACAGCTCAGATTTGTTTTCCGCAAAAAAGCCCCGATTGCGAAAATGGCGATCGGGACTTTTTTTTGCGGAAAAGCGCATCTAGATTGGCACGGACTCTTTTCTGCAAAAAGTGCTATTGCAGAAAAGCATCCATGCCAAGCTAGCCGCTCTGTTCTGAAAATGCTTTTAACGGAAAACTTTTCAGTTAAAAGCATTTCCAGAAAATCATGCCAATCTAGACGCAGCCTATACCTATACACATACTTAGCAGATCCATAGCTTACCATTTGTGTATAGATTCTTAAATTTTTCTAAAATAAAAATGTAATAATTTTTAACTACAAGATTTGTGTCTAGCTTTGTTTGGATGACAACTCAAATTCAATTAAATGCATACAGCAGCATTTTAAAATGGTTTTCAATATTGCTTAGTATCTTTGAGGGTATGTCTACACTGCAAAGTTAATTCAAAATAACAGCCATTATTCCGCACTAGACGGAGGAATGCGGCTGTCTATGGCAGGATAGCTGCCAGCCTGGACACCAAAGGCCACATGCGAACCCAGGACAGGTTTGCATGAAAATTAATTGGTCTGGCAAGTTCCCCAACCCTGGGCCCCGAGCTTTCCCTCCCCAGCTCCCTCCTCCCAGGTTTCTCTCCCCTCTTCC
This sequence comes from Pelodiscus sinensis, assembly GCF_049634645.1. Taxonomy (NCBI): domain Eukaryota; kingdom Metazoa; phylum Chordata; order Testudines; family Trionychidae; genus Pelodiscus; species Pelodiscus sinensis. The sequence goes on along the minus strand of NC_134718.1, from coordinate 32,475,467 downwards.
ACCTCTTTTTCCCAGTCTCCCCAGAGGTTCATCCCTCCTCCCCCAGTTTTGCTCAATAAACCCAGTTTCTGTTTTTGAACATACGTGTATTTTGTTTGACATCAGGAAGGGGGGCTAGGGAGGGGTAAGTGGAAGGACGCGAGGGAGGAATGGAACACGAGCCTCTGGTGGGGAGGATTGGAGTGGCTCTGAGGGCTCCTTGGGGTGGACGTTCTCCTGCAGGGCATCCTGGATCCTGACAGCCTCCCAATAGACCCCGCCCCGATGGCAGCCTGCAGCAAGTGCAGCCGGGCTGATGGCAACGACCCCAAGAGATGCACCAGTGTGCCCAGGGGCAGCTCTGGCTCCATGTGGCCGAGTGCTGTGCTGTCCCGAGTACAGGCACTCCAAAACAGGACTGCTTTGCTGTCCCTCATTGAGGTAGACAAGCAAGTGGGGAACTCTGAGAACGGTCAGTCCAGGGTGGGGGTAGGATCCCTTTAAGCACAGAGCTCAGTTAGCCTTAGTACTTAGTGTGTGGGGTTGCTGCCTAACCTGATGCCCTGACAGCAGTGGTTCTGGCCAGCCTTAACTTCGGTTCAGGGTCCACTCAGTGTGGACACGCTATTTCGAAATAGGTTTTGTGTTTAGATGCGTTAATTCAAATTAAGCTAATTCAAATTAACTATTTCAAATTAAGTTAACTTGAATTAGCGCTGTAGTGTAGACGTACCCTTAGGCTATATCTACGCTGGCGCGATCTTGCGCGAGATATATGCAAATGAGGCTAAGCGTGGAATATCACTGAGCTTCATTTGCATATCCAATGAGCTGCCATTTTTGCGGAAGAGGCTCTTGCGCCAGAAGGAGCTGTCTACACTGCCCCTTCTTACGCAAGAAAAATCCTCTTGCACAATGCCGCTACGCTGATTATTTTCGGGAATAACGGCATTGCACAAGGGGGTTTTTCTTGCACAAGAAGGGGCAGTGTAGACAGCTCCTTCTGGCGCAAGAGCCTCTTCCGCAAAAATGGCGGCTCATTAGATAGGCAAGTGAGGCTTGGCGATATTCCACGCTTAGCCTCATTTGCATATCTCTGGCGCAAGATCGCGCCAGTGTAGACATAGCCTCAGTGTTTTAACAGTTTATAATTAGTTTAGCCATTGGTATAGGTTGTCAGTTTCCAAATTTTAAATTGATTTTTAAAATAAACCTGTATTTAAAAAAAGTATTTAAATGTATCTAAGTCAAATTAGATCTTTTAAATCCGTTTGTATCCACTCAGGTATGGAGTAAATAGAATATTCTGCTAACTGGTGAATTTTAGTAATATTAAATTACCACCACACCACTTAGATTTACACAAATGTATTAAAGTTAACATACTCAAGCAAAGGTTTTCGTGTGTTAAGGTCTAGCTAATGCACTGGAGTAAGAGATTTGTAATTAAGATTTACATGTTAGCAGCACTCTGCTACCATGGCATGTCTAGATATCTGCATTTTTCAAGCACAGGCACCATGTTCTTACAATCACTGAAATTATGTTACCGTCCCTCTGTGACAGGGCACTCCTGACCCGCACTCGGGAGGATCAGGGCGAGGGGCATGCGAAATCCTGGGGGGAGGGCATGCCAGTCAGGGGGACGCGGGACCAGGCAACGCCGCTCTGGATTGGCCCCGGGGAGCGCAAAGCGTTGGCAGGGAACGCCCCGGGAGGCGTGGCTAGAGCAGCCCGCGGTGACAACTCGGAGGCGCGGGCAGATGACATCACCATGGAGCAACTCCGAGGCGCAGAGGCAATGACACCAGGGTCCCCGCTGGAGGGGGATTTAAAAAGGCGTCTCGTCAGCCAGGAGGAGGGGAGAGACAGAGATATGCTCGGACAGGCGAACGGTGAGTGGGGAGCCAGAATGGACCTACCTCTAGATACGGAGTAGGAAGCAGCCCAGGGCAGGGTCGTGGAGCCCGTGAGCAGGTGGGTTTAGGGGCAATACCCCAACTGCTGAGCAGGGATAGGTGATCCCTGCCTTAGGGCCCTGGGCTGGGGTTCGGAGAGAGGGAGGGCCCAAACCCCCCTACTCCATCATCCGGAGCGAAGCAAGCCCCACAGCTGGGTATATGAGACTTAAAAACGTACCTCCTCGGAAAGCGCAGGGAGGTTGGGATTTCCCTTCCGATGCGCAAGCCTGTGTTGGGATTGTAGATAGAAGGAGTGTCCTAATAAATAGGGTGGTGTGAGTAAGCAACCTCACGGGGCAGCGTGGTCCTTTACACCCTCCTCCACCAAATCCTTGTGCTGTGACTCACAAAATGAACATATGCAACCTTTTTAGAGGTTTTTAAAATTTTTAAAATCTTAATTGATTCAGCAGAGTATCTTTGTGTTTAGCAAACTAGAAGAGAAAAAAGGAGGAGACAGAAATCCACAGAATTAATTTCAGCAAAATAATTTTATTTCTAACATACAGTGAACGTCCATCAAATATTCTGTACACAGTTGAGCAGATCTACTATTATAATGTACAAAGATACATGAAGCCACTCTTACAAAAATATTGCTTTTAGTCTCTACGTTATCTTGGTACATTTAGACCATTCCACATCATTGGTAGATATGCAATTCTGTTTTAATAAGTTACCTATGATAAGACCTTCCCGCTCCCTCCTCCCTTTTGGAACTGTATGCTAGAATTTTTCATCCCCTGCCCACCACTTATGGATTCCTGGTAGGAGGAATGTAGGCATTTCAAACATCCATCCTTAGGTCTTAGTTCTTCTGGTAATAGAACCACTTGTCCACTGTAGTCAGAAAAGAAAAGAAAAAAAAAGATTTAAACTCAGTTATCACTGCAATTTATTTCAAAATTCTCCAGGACCCACTGACCATTAATATTTCTGCAGAAGAGTTCATGGACTTAGGGTACGTCTAGACTACATGCCTCTGTCGCCAGAGGCATGTAGTTTAGGCTACCAGACATAGGAAAATGAAGCGGCGATTTAAATAATCGCCGCTTCATTTAAATTTACATGGCTGCCGCACTGAGCCAACAAACAGCTGATCAGCTGTTTGTCGGCTCAGCGCGACAGTCTGGACGCACGGGTGTCGACATCAAAGGTATTTGTCGACCACCCAGGTATACCTCATCCCAGGAGGCATACTTGGGTGGTCGACAAATACCTTTGATGTTGACACCCGCGCGTCCAGACTATTGCGCTGAGCCATGTAAATTTAAATGAAGCGGCGATTATTTAAATCGCTGCTTCATTTTCCTATGTCTGGTAGCCTAATCTACATGCCTCTGGCGACAGAGGCATGTAGTCTAGACGTACCCTTAATGTTATCTGCCAGTGGCTATTAGGAGTCACGACCCAATTCTCAAACTATTTACTCAACCTAAACTCATGAACTTTCTAATGTAATTTTGGAACTACTCCTGTTCCTACCATAGTCAGTGGAAGCTTTGCTATTGAAAATGGGAGACTGGCATCTTACCAGTATTGCTAAATAGAGAAGCAATTAGGACAGTAAGGGCACATTTATACTACATTCCTCTTCCGAAAGATTTACATAATTGCATGAGAGCACTTTTTTGAAAAAGTTTTTTGAAAAAGAAACCTCAGTCTAGACGGGGTTCTTTAAAAAAAAAAAAAAAAAACCACCCTTTTTCGCAAGACCCTGTGCACCTCATTTTTTCAGGAGTACAGGTTCTTTTGAAAGGGTTCTTTTGGGGGGGGGGAACCCTATTTAGACTGCAGTTTCTTTTTTGAAAAAGTGCTCTTGTGCGATTATGCAAATGAAGCATGAAATTTGTAAATCCATGCTTCATTTGCATTTTCAGTCTGGCTCATTTACATTCCTCTTTCAGAAGAGGAATGTAGTTTAGACATAGCCTAAGAGTGCAACTTTCAACAGGCATTCCCCATGAGTGACAGAAAGCCCTTTTAAGTACCTGAAAACTGAGGTCTTCTCTTTTCCAGACTGAACAATACCAATTCTAATACCAATTATTTCAATCTTCCCTCATAAATCACGTTTTCTACACCTTGATTTTTTTTTGGCGCTCTTCTCAGTACTCTCTCCAATTTGTCCACATCTTTCCTGAAACATGGCACCCAAAACTGGACACAGTATTCCATCTGAGGAGTAATCAGTGTGGGGTAGAGTGGAACAATTACTTTTTGTGGCTTGCTTACTATACTGCTAATACATCCCAGAATGATGTTTACTTTTTTTCCCCAAAAAAAGTAAACTGACTCATTTAGCTCGTGATCCATTATGACTGCTTGGTCCGTTTCCATAGTACAGGCAGTCCCCGACTTACGCGGATCCGACTTATGTCGGATCCGCACTTACGAACGGGGCTCTCTCGCCCCGGAGGTCGGGGCGAGAAAGCCCCGTTTGTAAGCTGCTCCGGTGCCCCTGGTCTGCTGGAGACTGTCTCCAGCAGACCAGGGGCACCGGGCGGGTTCCCGCGCTTCTGAGGCTTTGCCAGAGCAAAGCCTCAGAGGCGCGGGGAACCGCCGCTGCTGCCGCTTCAGTCTGGGTGCCTGTGGTCTGCTCTGGCAAAGCCTCAGAGGCGCGGGACCCCCCCGCGGCTGCGGCTTCAGTCCAGGAGCCTGTGGTCTGCTGGGGACCATCCCCAGCAGACCACAGGCACCCAGACTGAAGCGGCAGCAGCGGCGGTTCCCCGCGCCACTGAGGCTTTGCTCTGGCAAAGCCTCAGAGGTGCGGGACCCCCCCCCCCCCGCGGCTGCGGCTTCAGTCCAGGAGCCTGTGGTCTGCTGGGGACTGTCCCCAGCAGACCACAGGCACCGGGACTGAAGCCGCAGCCGCGGCAGGGTCCCTCGCCTCTGAGGCTTTGCCAGAGCAAAGCCTCAGAGGCGCAGCACCCCGCTGCCGCTGTGGCTCTGTTCCCCGTGTCCCTGGTCTGCTGGGGGGGGGGGGGGGCGCAGCTAGTGTGCTCCCCCCCCCCCCCCCCAGCAGACCAGGCTTTTGTTTTGGACTCTGGGGCAGAGCAGCTGGGGCGCTGCCGATTGGTCCTGCAGCACCCGCTCTGGGCACTACTGGACCAACCCGGCAGCACCCCAGCTGCTCTGCCCCAGGTCCTGATTCAGCCGCTGCTGGTCAGTTTCAGCAGCGGCTGAATCAGGACACCTGGGGCAGAGCAGATGGGGTGCTGCTGGGTTGGTCCAGTAGCACCGAGGAGCAGCGCTACTGGAGCACCCCAGCTGCTCTGCCCCAGGCGTCCCCAAGTCAGCTTCTGCTGAAACTGACCAGCGCTGACTACAGGAAGCCCCAGGCAGGGTTGCTCTGCCCCGGGCTTCCTGGAATCAGCTGCTGATCAGTTTCAGCAGCAGCTGACTTGGGGACGCCTGGGGTTCTTAAGTTGATTCTGTATGTAAGTCAGAACTGGCGGTCAGTTTCAGCAGTGTCTGAATCTGGACTCCAGTTCCGACTTACATACAGATTCAACTTAAGAACAAACCTACAGTCCCTATCTTGTACGTAACCCGGGGACTGCCTGTACTCTTTCCTAGGCAGTCATTTTCCATTTTATATGTATAAAATAGATTACTCCACTTAGGAATACTTTTTGTCTTTATTGAATTTCATCCTATTTACTTCAGACTATTTCTCCAAATAATTTTGAATATTCATCCTACCCTCCAAAAAAACTTGCAACCCCTCCCAGCATGGTATCATCCACAAACTTTATAAGTGTGCTAACTATGCCATTATCTAAGTCATTGATGAAAATACTGAACAGAACCAGAACCAATACCTGCAAAACCCTACTCGTTATAGCCTCCCAGCATGATTACTACTGAACCACTGATTACTCTGACAACGGTTATCCAATCAATTATGCATTCACCTTATAGTAGCTCTACCTAGACTGCATTTCTCTAGTTTGTGAATGAGAAGGTCACGTGAGATTGTAACAAAAGCCTTACTCAAGTCTAGATATACTATATCTACTGCTTCTCCCTTCTCTACAAGGTTTATCATCCCATCAAAGAAGACTATCAGGGTTGGTTTGACATGATTTGTTCTTGAGAAGTCCATGCTATTACCTATCACCTTATTATCTTTATATGTTTGCACATTGATTCCTTAATTATTTGCTTCATTATCTTTCCTAGGACAGAAGTTAAGGTGACTGGTCTGTAATTCCCTGGGTTGTCCCTTTCCCCCTTTTTATAGATGGGCACTACATTTGCCCTATTGCAGTCTTCTGGAATCTCTCTTTGTATCCATGCTTTTCAAAGATAATATCTAATGACTTTGATATCACTCAGCTCATTGAGTGTTCTAAGATGCATTTAATCAGGCCCTGGGGACTTTACAACATTTACATTGTCTAAGTAATTTTAACTGTTCCCGATTTTAGCTCCTGAACCTACCCCATTTTCCACCAGCATTCACTACAGTAGGGGTCCAATTGCCACCAACCTCCTTGGTAAAAGCCGAAATAAAGAAGCCATTAAGCATCTGTGCTATTCGCACATTTTTGTTATTGTTTTTCTGTCTTCCTTGAGCAATGGGCCTACCCCGTCCTTGGTCATCTTCTTGCTTCTAATATATTTGTAGAATGTTTTCTTGTTACCCTTTGTATCTCTAGCTAGCTTGAATCCTTTTATGCCTTGGCCCAATTTTGCTCTTACATACTTGTGTTGTTTATATTCATCCTTTATACTTTGACCTAGTTTCTACTTTTTGTAGGACTATTTTTAGATCATTCAAGAGCTCTTGGTTAAACTAGGACGGACTCTTACCATCCTTCCCATCTTTTCTACACAGTGGAATAGAGCAGTAAGGCCATTTAATCTTATCAAGAATTAGGGATGTAAAATCCCATTTAATTATTTACTGGTTAACTGATTAAAGGGGGATGAGCAGGGGGAGCCACTTCAGCTCCCACCAGTTAATCTTAAACCACTAAGCCTCACATGTTAAGGATGAGGTTAACCAGTTAAACCTTCATGTCGTTACTAGGAATATAGAATTACAAGCTTGGAGACATAAGCATCTTCATTCAGTGAGACAAAAGCATTTTTAATCAACAGGCCAGTAACAAATGCATGAGAAACTGACTAGAGGAAGTAGTACTTTTCTGGAAACTTGTCTGATATTTACTACTTCTGAGTCCTGGAGACGTGTGAAATCAAGCCCCCATTTTTTTCAGCTCACTTATAAAGCATGCTATTAATGGAAATATGTTACACTACTGTAAACTTTTCCCCCTTTCCCTTTTTTGTATAAGGTAGAGAGGTGTGCATTTTGATGCTGCCACTATGCTTTCAGTCCTCTCGAGTACTCTTCTTGAAGGTCAAGAAACCTATTAATCCCAATTTCTTCCTCTCTCCTAAAGCTAGTCAAAAAGCAGTAGAAAGCTTTGTGCTCCAGCATCTTCACATATACATAATTAGGAGTTAACACAATGGAAAAGCTATTCAGATATTTTAAATTACTGTTATTTACAAAATCTAGAACTCTACATAAATCTTTCAGGCTTTTTAAAAATGTTACCATACTTAAAATATTTGCAGTCCATTTTTCCTATAGAAAATCTCTTACTTTTCAAAGTCACTTTGGAATGAGAGCTAGATATTAAAGGCTTACCGTCAGATGGTATTGGATTAGCAGTTCCAAGGGGTGGTACCTAATAAATAAGAAGTGCAATATGGGTTTGTGATTATGGAGTCTATTCAGATACTTTTAAGTTTTGGACACTACTACACTTCTAGGTATTCACAAAGCCCTCTCTTTACTAAACTAAATTTTAAATCCAAGCTATATAAATATGGAGACACTCATACTGGAAAAATATAGGGATATATCTACACTATGGAGAAGATGGACCCTCCGGAGGTTGATCTTCTAGTGTTTGATTTAGCACATCTAGCGTAGACCCCCTAAATCAAATGCAAAGGGCAGCCCCCACCTGTGTCCTGTACTCCTCATTATGCTAGGAGTAAGGGAAGCCAATGGGAGTATGTGCTCACATCAGCCTTCCACAGTAGACACTGCAGTGGCTTGGCTTAAAGTGAGCTGAATCCAGCTACACATTTTGCATAACTGGATTGTGTACTAAGCCGAACTGCTTGGTCTAGTGTGGACCAGACTAAGTGGTGATGAACAGAACTACAAATAGTCAGCTTTCTGTAAATCAGCATAGCTTCTAGATAACATGGAAGTAACCAAACCAGCTATTTTTTGTTAGCATTCTGCACTATGCGTATCTACCTTAACAAAGGCAAGGAAATAATATGCTATTTTTTCCTGCAGTCAGTGCTATTTTATGTCTGTGGGGGAGCCTGGACTACCCTGCTTTGGCAATAAATGGTGATGTCTGCCTTGTCCAAAGTGCAGCTTTCTGGCCTGTTTCAAGTCTGGTGCGTCAAAGCACGCAGGCAGGGACCAAGAGACAGGAATTGTCTTGCATAACAACACAGATTAAGCATAGTATGCGAGACCACATCAAGAACACAGGACAAGCAGCCTTGTACTGGTACTTGTTTCTGATAAGCAAAAAGTACCGATGCAGCCATGAAACTGTCAACTGTGTACATAGCAGTGACATCCTGAGTAGCAGGATGTACCCCAAACAGGAGCATTGGGCATTTTACATATCCTACACAATACGTAATCAATTGGTAAATATTTTTAGAACGACCAAGTCTTGCTTTGCTATAAATTGGGCTTAGTAAGAACAATCGATGGAAGGAATGGGCAGGATTGACCCAGACGTCCTGCTTGATATAACTAGAAGTAATTAAGCCCTTCACACTGATGACCCAGTGATTGGCATTCCATTGCGTGGGAAGAAAATGGAACCATGAACTTCTGCCTGGCACTGTAGGTAGCATACAGGTGAAGTGTAAGTGAATTAGAGGCTTTATTATTGTATATAGTAGATCTTTTAGTAAAGTAGATCTTTTGCATTGCTTTGCACTGTATTAATTGCTTTAGAATGTATAGTATTTAAGGTTTAAATTGTATAGTAATTGTTCTTAAGGCTTGTAACTGTATTAACTACTTAAAGCTTGCAATAAATAGGAAAGTGGTTAAGTAGCCCTGGTGTGTACCGGTTTCCCTGGATCCAAAATAAATCGAACCACACAACAAAATGTCCTGGTACTGAATTCTAAAAAACAAGAGCAAAGGACATTTTCCTAGGAATATTTACTTTCCTAACGATAAGATGGAGAAGTGTTATGCCTGGTGACAACTCCATTAGGTTGTGGACTTGAAGTTTCTATCTACAGAATATTAGCATGCAATTCTGACATGTACAATATGACACTTTCAAAAACCTGGATAAGTTAAACAGGTTTATATCTTCATCTATTTTTAAATGGCCTTTCCCTTTGGTCAGAATTATTTTAACACACTGCAATGATTTTTTCATTACTTATCTAGTTTCACTTTTTAGCATCAATTCTATTAGATGTTAGACATTACCACTTGACAGGAAATATTCAAGGAATCAGAGATGAGTCCTTTAGAAGTCATTCTGTCACAATCAGGCATTCTGATTGTGACAGGGATCTAAACTTTAAAAACTGAAGTTCACATGATGTCTTAGCTACCAATTTTTTTAAAAAGTCATTAAAAATTTTAAGCTTCAAGTCATTAGTGCGAGTTAATGATACAAAAACAAGTACAGGCAGTCCCCGGGTTACATGGATCCGACTTACATCGGATCCCTACTTACAAACGGGGTGAGGCAACCCCGCACTAGCTGCTTCCCCCCAGCAGACCAGGGAGACGCGAAGCTAGCGACCCCCCCCCCCCCCCGCCTCCCAGCAGACCAGGGAGATGCGGAGCGGCTTTTTTCAGCAGACACCTCAGTTTGAGAATAAAGGACTGAGGAAAGTGAGGTGTGGGAGAATAAAACTGAGCTCTGGAGAAATGTTTGGCTAGAGTTTCCCCTACAATATGTACCAGTTCCGACTTACATACAAATTCAACTTAAGAACAAACCTACAGTCCCTATCTTGTATGTAACCCGGGGACTGCCTGTACATTGGTTCAGTTAAAACAGTGTTTCAAAGGAGCTCATTCCCAAATGAAAGCTGGGCAAGAAGGAATTGAAAAAAAATGTTTGAGTTTCTGTACACTCGTGAACCTCTGCATCCTCAAGTTCATGCTTAGTTGGCCATTCAGAATGATTTTAGCCAGTATAACTAGCTCTCCTGTAGGGAAAAGGGTTTTTTTCAGTGCACCATCTACCTCCCCTTGTCTTCTCTTTAAGATTACCTAAACCAGGTATTATTAAAAAAATAAAAGACAGCTAAATCTATTTGTACTTACTGCTTCCACAATAGCTTTAGCAGATTCTTGACTAATACAAAGTGGGCTGTCTGACACAGTTGTATTTGCACTAAAAAAGAAAGGTTAAGTTATGAGAGCCAAGTTCTTCCTTCCAAGAGTATCAAACAACAGCATTAATAGTGTTAAGAAGCCATTTTTAAAAAATGACAGGACTATGCAGCACTTAGTCTTTAGTTTCAGCAAGACCAGATTAACACGGCTACATCTTTATTACTATTTTAAAAAAACAGGCTGAATTAGGGATGTTAAGGACTAGTCGACTAATTGCTTTTCCTCCCGCCCCCTTGCTGCCTCCATCAGATAGAGGTAGAAAGAGGGAGGTACGTCATAGTGGCAGCGCTGCACAAAGCCCAGGATCAGCTGGGGAGTCTCCAGCTGACCTCGGGCTTGGTGTGGTGTGCCAGCTTTTAAATGTACAAGACTCCCCAGTAGGGGCCCTTGTGCATTTCAAAGCAGAAGCGCCCACGTGGAGCCCGGAGTCAGTGAGACATCCCGCTGGCAGTGGGCCCCACGCAGCGTTCCAATTTTGAACTACACAAAATTCCATGCTGGGGTTCTTGTGTATTTCAAAGGCAGAACATGGAGGTGCCTATCGACTAGTCAAAGGAAATTCCATTAACTACTTGACTAGTAAGTTAATCACTTGTTAACATCCCTAGGTGGAATCCTCAGTTTTTGAATAAGCTACAAAATAAAGTAGCTAGCACTAGAACAACAAAGACCTCTACTTTTTATTCATTTGCTTAGAATTTAACAAAGCAGCACTGCAACAGAAGAGTTGTAAACCTACCAATTGATTTCTCCTCCATCAGTTTTTTCAGATACTAGCGCTGTCCAGTGTTCATGAGTGGTTTTGATTACCTTAATTGCAAAATCCTAAAATTTAAAAGAATAAATTAATATTACAAGCAAATACTCTAATCATCCCCCATTCTATCAATTAGATAGGAATCAACAGAGCCTAGTGTTTACAGGTAGATATTACAGAAGGGCAAATTTTCTTCCCTTCTATTACTTGCCTTTACAGTAGCAGCTTGAGCTGATAAAAGAGATTAGAGTCCCTTTGTGTTGGGCATTTTACAGATTCCTAGTAAGACACAATGCTTGGCCTAAACACCTTAATGGACAAAATGGTGTATTATAAAATGTCTTCTACTTTTATTCCCAAGGTGACATCGGAAGTTTGTGGCACACAGAGGAAATGAACTCTGATCTCCCAAATCTCAGTCCAGTACCTTTACCATAAGACCATTTTACCTCTCACTTGGGCTATGTCTACACAGCAACATTATTTCAGAGTAACTAGTGTTATTCCAAAATAACGTAGTCCATGTCTATATTACAAGCAATTATTTCGACAATGTCAAAATAATGTCAAGCTGGAGGACTTCTTACTCTGACTCCTGAACCCTCATTGCACAAGGTGCAAGGGAAGTTGGAGGAAGAGTGCTCTTGGACTTCCTGCTGTACAGACAACGCCAAAAGCCAAAAGAAGCTATTCTGACTTCAGCTACGCAGTTCACATAGTTCAAGTTGCATAGCTTATTTTGGCTTTAGCCCTGCTGGGTAGACGTGCCCTAACAGAACTTCTATATTAGTGAAAGAGACGACTTTTTTCTAACATGCATTGGCTTATACTTACTACTCTCTATCCCTAGTTTAATAAAACTTTTAGATACAAACCAGTACAACATCTGAAAGAATGGGTGGGATAAGAGGAGAGGGGGAGAGCAATATCTATGTAAAGTAACCATGATCCTGGTCAGTTTCTGGAAATAATGCTAACATTTCCTGAATATTTAGAGGAAGGAGATATTTCTAAATAATTTTTAAACAAAGATGGTATAAAAGAAAAAAGTGGTAAACATTTAAATTCAAAACATTTGTAGACTTTACAATGTGTAACCCGAAGCTTTTCAAACATATGATCCAGAAAGTGAAGATAGTAATGTAATAGTTATAGTCAATGCCAAGTGAAATGCTGGGTGAACATGATTAATGTAAAACCAAAACAAAAACAAATATTCTCATTTCACTATTTAGAAATAATTGAAGAGAGGGATGCTTTCAAAACAAAACCCTTAGCCTGATTTCATCAGGGTGAATTTCAGAATGTATGTACAACCAAGCTACAGTAATTAAGACAACATAAGTCAGTTCCTTTATTATAGCAAATTACGACAACACATGTTTGAAGGAGAAGGGAGTATACACAAGCTCACCACCCAGTCTTCATGGACTGCCTGTGTGTTTCTGTCACCTGATAGGAGGCTTCAAAAGGCCAAAACTAAGGGGGTGGGAGAAGGAAAAGGAAGAGGAGATACGGATAAAGAGGATAAAGGGAAGCTCCCATCATGCCTCCTTTGTTGTGGCTAAACACCACATGCCAAAAGAAGAGCATGAAAGCTACCATGCTAGCTACCATACTGGCTCATTAACAGGAGTGTTATGAGCAAGACACGAGAAGTCATCGTTCTACTCTACTCTGCACTCATTAGGCCTCAAGTGGAGTAGTGTGTCCATTTCTGGACACCACATTTAAAAAACGATGGAGGAATTGAAGAAGGTCCAGAGAAGAGCAACAAAAATGATTAAAGGTCTAGAGAACATGTCCTATGAGGAAAGGCTGAAAGAATTGGGCTTGTTTAGTTTAAGAAAGAGAAGATTGAGGGGGACATGATAGTAGTTTTCAAGTATCCAAAAGGGTGTTACAAGGAGGAGGGAGAAAATGTTTTGTCTGTGACCTCTGAGAATAGGACAAGCAGCTTAAATTGCAGCAAGGGAGGTTTAGGTTATACATTGGGAAAAACTTCCTGTCATGGTGGTTAAACACTGGAATAAATTGTTGAGGAAAGTTGTGGAGTCTCCATCACTGGAGATATTTAAGAACAAGTTGGATAGACATCTATCAGGGATGACCTAGACAGTGGTTGGTTCTGTCATGAGGGCAGGGGATTGGAGTCAATGATCTTTCAAGGTCCCTTCCAGTTCTACTATTCTATGTTTCTATGTCAGAAGATCCTGTATGTTGGAGTGATCTTCCTGTGGAGGGATATTCATATTTTGTGTGGTTTTTCAACAACTAGGAGTATTCAACAGCTGCATTGCACTAAGGATGTAATCCTTAAATGTTTCTAACAACAAGCACAATGAGGATAAAAGGAAAGGTCCTCTTATGGACTGAAAACCGGTTAAAGAGATAGTAAATAAATGGTAGGAATAAATGGCCAGTTTTCAGAATGGAGAGAGGTAATGAGTGGTGTCGGACAGAGTCCATAGTGGGACTAATCCTAGTCAACATACATTAATGATCTGGAGAAAAGGGTAAACAGTGAGGTAGCAAAATCTGCAAGTGATAGTTAAGTACAAAGCAGACTGCAAAGAGCTTCAAAAGGATCTTACAAAACTAGGTGACTGGGCAACAAAATGGCAGATGAATTTTAATGTTGGTAAATGCAAAGTAACGCATATTGGGAAACATTATCCCAACTATTAGTCCCTATCATTTTACACTAAATTAGCTGTTACCACTCAAAAGAAATCTTAGAATCATTGTGGCTAGTTCTCTGAAAACATCCACTAAATGTGCAGCAGCAGTCAGAACACAACAGAATGTTGGGAATAATTTTAAAAAAGGATACAGCATTAAGAGTATATCTTATTGCATATATACATCTGGCAGATGTGGTTGCCTCACCTCATCTCAAAAACGTATCCTGGCATTGGAAAAAGTTCAAAAAGGGCAACAAAAGCAATTGGAATATACAATAGCTGCCACAGACTGACTTTTCAGCTTAGAAATGAGAAGAAGGGGGGAGAGGGGATATGACAAAGATCTATAAAATCACGACTGGCATGGAGAAAATAAATAAGGGAAAAAGTTATTTACTTACTCCCTCAACACAAGGAAGTATTTCTTCACAAAATGCAGTCAGTCTGTGGAACACTTTGCCACAGGATGCTGTGAAGACCAGGACTTAAACAGGGTTCAAAAAAGAACTGGATAAATTCATGGAGTATACGTCTACCAGTGGTTATTAGCCAGAATGGTCTAGCCCTAGCCTCCGTTAGCAGCTAGGAATGGGCAACAGGGGATGGATCACTTGGTGATTACCTGTTCTGTTTGTTCCCTCTGGGGCACCTGGTGTTGGCCACGGTCAGAAGACAGGATACTGTGCTAGACAGACCTTTGGTCTGACCCAGTATGGCTGTTCTAATGTAAAGACCGGTTTGGGGAGAGTTACAAATGGAATGAATTAGTGATTTATATTAGAATAGATGAAAAAAATAGCCTAAGTCATTTGACTAAGTTTTAAGAGAAAGTTCAGTTTTGCAGGTACACTAGCAATAGGAGCCTCTCTCAATATACAGACTACTATTCCTTAACTAATGTGCTTTTCGGACAATCAGATTGTATATCTAAAAAAAAAGCTAACTAGAAGACTTACCTGGCTTCTCTCTGGAGCTGATACAAGGTGGCAGAAGTGGGGGCAGAGGAAGGAGGAGGGAAGACTGTCACATAGTGGGCAGCTGCTCCTTGGGGTCAGTGGGGGCATGCTGCCTGAGACCATGATGCATGCTGCTTGGGGCTGTGACACATGTTGCCCCTTGTGGTCATTCCTAAGTGTAACGGTCCCTGCTATCACATCCTTCCCTTTCCATTTGATGTGAAACAATCGTATTCCACACATATCTCATTGTCCTCACACAACCAAACTAAGACGAAACTGCATACCAAATTTGGTGGTCCTAGTTATTACCACTTAGCAGAAATTCTTGAACAAATGGATTCACAGACACAGATGCACAGTCTCAAATATATAGTAGATGAAGAGGCGGTTACCTACCTTGTCTTTAAATTCTCCATTAAATGCAAACTGGTTTTCTGGCTTCCCATCAGGTACCTTGTACTTTCTAAACCAGTCCACTGTAGCTTCTAGGTAGCCAGGTTTCATCTTTCTGACATCATCAATATCTAACATCAGGGGAAAAAACCTCTTCACTGTCAATGCAAATACGTGCAGTCTCAAACTAGTCTCAATTCTAGTGCAATTCTCTTATCCAGACCACCTTTGAGTCTAGCACTACCGAGGAAGATGAGCATTATGACTGTTGGCTACAGCAGAATATCTGCAATATCTCCTCAACAGCTAATGCCTAGCTCTCATCAGAAGTCATTTGTTAGGGACAAGTTTTGTTATACTACTGCTTTAGCGTAAGATTGACTTACAGGTTTCCCAACCTATGGGTCAGACCCAAATATGGGTCACCATTACATTTCAAAAGGGCTGCCAAGTGTCTCCCCCGGTGCATTCACACATTTGAAAAGGTCCCCTTGCTGGAGGCTCTGCAACTGGCTTAGTCTTAAGGAGCCATTCACCTGAAGTGGTACTCAACTTAATTGTGATAGAAATGCAGCTGTGTTAGTCTGGTGTAGCTGAAACAAAATACAGGACTATGTAGCACTTTAAAGACTAACAAGATGGTTTATTAGGTGATGAGCTTTCGTGGGCCAGACCCACTTCCTTAGATCAAATAGTGGAAGAAAATCGTCACAACCATATATACCAAAGGATACAATTAAAAAAAATGAACACATATGAAAAGGACAAATCAAATTTCGGAACAGAAGGGGGATGGTGGTGCGGGGAAAGGTAAATGTCTGTGAGCTAATGATATTAGAGGTGATAATTGGGGAAGCTATCTTTGTAATGGGTAAGATAATTGATGTCTGTTATTTTACAAAGATAATTTATGGGTAACTTTTAACAGGTCTGATTAGCCCAACTTATTTTACTGGACTCTTAATATTCAGGGTAAAAGGGACAGAAGGATCTTTGATCTTTAGTCAGGAGAACTTAGATGTGTTTTCTTTCAGACATCACATGTTCACTTAGCTGTATGGATCCAATGAAGGAGCTGTTACATGGAAGTGAAAATTGTGTCTTGTGCCAGTAAAATCTTGAGTGCTATGTAGGCAATTCACCCTCTTTGGAATTTTCACTATCATCTTTTCTCAGGGGTTTGGCTGCACAAGGGCAACCAGCTCCCACTGGCAGTTTCCATGTGGCCTTTGCCAACAGAAAGCATAAAGTATGATGAAACAAGGTATCCTTCTACTGCCCAGGCCAGCATCACTTGTAGGAATATGTAGATTCCTTGGCACAGGAAGCTAGACCAGAGTGGGAAACAGGGCTTGCTCTAGGTTTTTTGCTGCCCCAAGCAAAAAAATGTTTGGCTGCCCCCTTCCCCGCCTTTTTGTTGGCTTTTACACATTTGCACTTCGCAAGTTTTTTTGTTTTGTTTTGGTGATAGAGACAAGATTTCCAGCTCACACAAAGGTCTTTTTCAAGAGTGGGAAATGTACCTTAAATCTCTACTTTATTGTTCTTATAGAAATAGGCTACTTTTTAATTGTGGTTTGAATGCATGGAAAACTATTAACACAAATAGTTTATATTTCCTTAACTAAGTACCAAAAATAGAAGGGAGAACTTGTGCCATATCTAAAACTCAAGTATTTTATGGCTGTACTTAATCAATCTTCAAACCAATTACAATTGGCTAACAAATACCACTCTGTTTAAACATACTTGTCAACCAATTATGATAACTATAGCACATAAGACATCTAAACTACATCAATAATAGTTGTACTGTTAAACTAGATTGTTTTGGAATGCAGTGACTCCTTATGTGGCTCTAACACATCTATGTTATCAGATAAATTGAGATCAGTGGGTGTGCATGTGCACATTATTTTCGTGTGTCCATCTTGTTAGAAGCCATTATATATTCAAGTTTATGAGGTGTTAGAGGGAGTGGAGAGTTGTATGTGCTCAGTACAATTATATATGGAATGAAGCTTGCCTTAGAGACCTCAAACACAAAAGTTTACCCAGATCAACGAAGTTTAATTCTTTAAAGAAACATCTATGAAACAGCATGTGTGTTTCTTTGAAGAGTACAGAACAGTTAATATTCTCTCTCTGTGTGCTGGATCCTTGTTTGGTTCTACATCTACTACAAACACGAACAAGAAAAATATACTAGGAACAGACTTCAAAGGATCCATGGGGCTGAGGCTGTTGGGGGCTGGGGCCTGGGGGGAGAGGCCAGGGTCTGGGCCAGTCGGCTGAGTGTTTGTAGGTTTGCCAGGTGTCCAGTATTTTCTGATTTTTTTTTTTTTTTTTTTTTTTTAAGACCAGACAGGAAAAGAAAATACCAGACACATGGCAAGCCTAGGTGGAAAGGGGGCATCTTAACTGGGATTTCCATACTATGTAGGCGGAGAAGTGGCTGATGGCTTGGAGGGGAGAGACTCTCGGAGGTAGCGGCTGCCGGGGAGGAGCAGGACTCAGGACTAGGAGACAGGGATGGCCAGCAGGCTCTGGGGCCAGGCGCACATGGTGCCAGTGCTGGCTGAGCAGCCGCAGCGTCTCCTGTGGCCCTTTAAATTGGCGGGGTGGGGCAGAGCAGGGCTAGACATTGCTGGGGGAAGGGAGGAGCAGGAGAGGAGACGGGGTGTCCAGCAGGCTCCGGGGCGCATTGGGCCACAGGCCGTGGCCCTTTAAATCAGCGGGGCAGGGCTAGGCATTGCTGGGGGTGGGGAGGAGCAGGACAGAGAGGAGATGGGGCGGCCAGCAGGCTCTGGGGTGCATTGGGCCATGGCCCTTTAAATCAGCGGTGCAGGGAAGGGCGGGGCTAGGCATTGACAGTGGAGGGGAGGAGCAGGAGAGGAGACAGGGGCAGCCAGCAGGCTCCGGGGAGCATTGGTGCTGCCAGCTGGCTGCGTGCAGCCACAGCGTTTCTCGGCATTTCCCAGCCACGGCCCTTTAAATCAGTGGGGCGGGGCTAGGCATTGCCAGGGGCGGCACCAGCTGCTTACCTGAAATGCTGCCCCTGGCGAAATGCCGCCCCAAGCACCTGCCTGATTTGCTGGTGCCTAGAGCTGGCTCTGCTGGGAAAGGGAGTTGTGTTCATCTTGCTCAAAGACCTGTGCAGAAACAGGCTAAAATCTAGCTCTACAGATTCCAGATTTTTTCAGTATGAAGGAACGTTTTGTTCAAGGTCCTCATTTAGGAAATAAAGAGCTAAAACACCTTCCTTCTGTGCTACTTACTGTTATAGTTGGCTGCTTCAGAGTCTTCAATATTGATTGCAATTAATTTCCAGTCTGTCTCCCCCTCATCAATCAGTGCCAGTGTGCCCAGAACTTTCACTTTAATTACTTCTCCTCTTGAGCATATCTAATTAAATAAACGTAAATATTTTTACAAATGTATTACGGGGTGTGGAACAGATAACAAATTCAGTAAAAACATTCAAAACATGTTCAGTACAGAGGATCAATATAAGAGACTGTCTAAATCAACACCACTGGTGAACCATTAACTTGAACCTTGGTCTGAATTATATGAATTCGGACAATTAAGATTCATAACATTTCAGCATCAGGAGAAGCCAAGTTCATAATAAAAGATCCAGAAATATGAGTAGGTCATCTCTGAAAATCAGTTAATGTAACAAAAATAATCATCCTATGGAAGATAGCACATTACCTTGCTTCCAATTTCACACACATCAACTGGATCATTATCTCCACAGTAGCCAGTATTTTCATCTTTATGTCCTGGATATTCCCATGTCTACAATAATAGAAAAAGACTTTTGCCACAAGAGAATCCCAGAGATTCAGAATTTGTCAATGAATGGCTTTGAGTTTTTCACGCAGGCAGCAATGGTATAGTGAAGAAGCTTAATTAAGATGTAACATTTCTCTGTTTAGTAGGAAGAATGTCAGTTTTGACTGCTGGTTAGGAAGTTTCCACATGTTTTTATATTTATTAACCCTATCAATTTTAAGTTAGCCTGTTTACTTTGCCCATGGATCTGGGACTTCTATATCAGCAAAAGCTGCATCCTCGCTTCCTCCAACTATACTTTTGAACTACTTCCCATTATTAGCACTGACCTGACTTCCTAGGTCAAAGGGAAGAATACAGAAAGCTAGTAAGGTAATTAAAAGACAAATAAGGGCAGTCTTAAGATAGCCCTTTTACAATAAGGAACTTGTACTGGCATTATTTACACCTTTATGTTGGCAGGCAGTCAAACCTGTCCATCCACTCCCATTCCTTCAGTGCTGGAAAAAGTTGTTTGAGCAGTGAGAACAGTATATGGACAAAGTTCAGAGAAGTATGAAAGAGATCCATTCTGTATAAATTGCCATGCAGTGTGTTTTGTTAACTATAACATTAACTAAAAATCCAACTTGTATCTATGAGAGAGAGAGTCTATTTCTAGAAGAGACCAAAACTGTTTAAATTATAAATATGAAGCCCAGGGAAATGCAAGTTTTAATACTGCATCTTGTCGAAGGTAATTTTAATATAATTACCCCTAGGATTGTAAAACATGTTCAAGTTATGCACATATTACTCTTCATGATTTTTCATTGTCAATACATAACTTATCATGGAGTCCCTTCATTCAAATAACGAACAATCTCCTGACAGGTTGCTTTTAAGAATTGTCTGGGAATTGAAAGCAGCAGGGATCCGGGATTTACACATGGGTGTAGAATCACTATCAGAGTATTTACCAATTGCCGGCCCTAGATCAACTTACAACTAATTTCTGAAGACTGATGTTTAATCGGACTGATAGGTGGTGGTGAGGTCATTGTAGTACAACTGACATATTACTAGTGTAACACTAATGTAGAATAAAATTGGAATTTTGCTACTAGTTTATCCTTTTGTTAGCTTGTTTACAACATGACTTGCATTCTTACCTTCCTCTTGAAATTTGTCACTACTGACTACATATTTACCCTCATTAATTTTGCCACAGAATAGATTAAGATGACCTTGTTTTGCTAGTGTGCTAGCATTCACTTAAAAAAATATAAAAAGATGTTCAAGATGGTGTGTGTCGGGTTAATATACAGTTTCCATCACAAGAAGAAGATAAATGCACAATGCAATACCTGAGGGATAGCACCATAATTCCAGATATAGCCCTTGTGGGGAAATACATTAGCAACATAACGCAGCTTTCCTTTCTTCACATCTTGTTTAATTGGGTTTAGAGGATCCTTTGTTGCAATCTAAAACAGACAAATGCTGTTACTAGTATTTCATTAATCTAATAAAATACATTACCATTTAGTTACCCTGCCTCCAGATTTTCAAAATCAGAAACCTCAAAAATCTGAATCTAATCTGAAAACCTAGCTGTTTATGCAGGGGTGCTGAGAACCCATTACCTCTTATTAAAGTCAACAGAAGCTGTTGGGTTCAGTACCTTTGAAAGTCTGACAACACAGACTAGAGTCAAAATATGCCTCGAGTCGTGGTCACCAAATGGTCGATTGCAATTGACTGGTTGATCGCGAGGCCTCGACCAGTCGATCACGAAGCGTTCAGGCCCCCTCATTTCCCCCCCACCCCCAAGAAGCCCCACTACTTACCTCCAGCGACAATGGAAGTAGTGCTGGCTTCCCGTGGGGTGGACGGAAGTCCTGCAGCTTCGCACCACTTCCGGGGGTTCCGGAAGTGCGCTGGCTGCTCCCTTCCTTCAGGTCTGTGACGTGCCGTGCGTGCTGCGGGAGGGGGCATCGGCCCCGGAGGAGAGGACTCTCTGCTCCCACTGACACCCTGTTCCCTGCCCTCCCGGCACCCTGTTCCCTCTCCCCTGCCCCCAGCCGCAGAACTCTGTCCCCACTGGCACCCTGTCCCCTCTGACGCACCCACTAGTATTATACACTATAAAACTTGTTACCCATGTTCTACATTTAGGTGTTAACTTCGATTTTTTCTGCTTGTGCCAGACCACAAATGTACTATATTAGACTACTACCTTCCCTTCAAAAAAGCCATATAGAAATCAGCATTTAAGAACCAGCCAGATCTTCAAATAATTATCTTTCACTTACCTCCATCTTTGCATTTGTCCATCGAGGCACTTCCACAACCATGTTGAATACATTCTGAAACAAGCAAGTAGTAAATCAGCAAAAATCTGAAATGAGAAGTACATCCCCATATTCTAAAGCAAACACAAACTAATAAAAATAATAATAAGTTATTTAAAATTCTATAACATTTTGTTGTGTCTGACAAGTGAGATAATTTTGTTACCTCTTGGTAACAGACTGGGCAGTGGGACCTTAAACGTCAACAGTAAAGTGTTCAACATTCAGACTAAAGTAACTACTCCATGTAAGCCTAGTACTACGGGGTTTTTTTTAAGCCACAGAAAGTTGGTGTAACAGGTATCTTTTCAGCTACATAACTTATAATACTAGTAGGTCCTTATATACCAGTTTTCAATTAAGTTTGTATTATTTTTATTAAACCTATAGCAAGAATTCAAATGTGAGTTTCTAGTGAGAAACAAAATGGAAGCCAAAAAGAAAAGCATAAGCACATCTATGACACTAATGTTTCATTTACAGGATGAACATGATTAATACATTTCTAAGGAAAAAATGTTTTTGATAGGCATTCAACATTGCAGTAATACAAATTCTACCCTGATTAAACAAAAGAACCAGAGATCCTGGAAGGATTGTGACCATTGTCCCCCTCTCTGTAAAGATGGCCCATCTATAGCTATGGCACATTTAACATAGTAGGTACAAGGAGTGTCAGGAACACAGGAGAGCCTCCAAGTAATAAATAATGTTCATTCCTGGTGTGCTCATAATTCTGAACAAAATGTTACTCTCCCCCTATAGCAGTGGTCCCCAACCATTTGGGGTTGCCGGGCGCCAGGGGGCGTGGCCGTTCGGCCACCGGGCGCCCGGGGCCAGCGCTCTCCCCTCAAGCGCCGCGCGCCCGGGGCCGGCGCTCTCTTCCCCCCTCCCTCCCCCAAGCGCCGCGCGCCCGGGGCTGGCGCTAGCGCTCTCTCCCCAAGCGCCGCGCGCCCGGGGCCGGCGCTAGCGCTTCCTCCCCCCCGCCCCCAAGCGCCGCGCGCCCGGGGCTGGCGCTCTTCTCCCCCTCCCCCCCCCCCCCCAAGCGCCGCGGGGGGTGAATCCACGGCGCCCCCGGGGCTGGCGCTCACCGTGCACCACGCGCCCGGGGCCGGCTCCGGCACCGCGCATGCGCCACGTGCCCGGGGCCAGGCCAGCCCTGAGCACTTGGCGGGCGCCGACAAATGCCCCCGTGGGCGCCATGGCGCCCGCGGACACCGTGCTGGGGACCACGGCCCTATAGTTTACTTGGCTTACTACAGCTTTGAAACTTTTATTATGCAAAAGGAAAACTTTTACTTTTATTATCTTAATTTAAATTAAACATGCACAGAAACAGTTTCTTTACCTCGTCATTAAAAAAAAAAAGTTGCTTTTTAAAATAGTTCGACATAATACCATAGACTACATCTACAATACAAAGCTTTTGTGCAAAAATAGCTGGTTTTGCGCAAAACATGGCAGTGCGTTCAGACCTCAAGCGCATTTTTGCGCAAGTAAATTAGCAGACCAGAGGGCTTTTGCTGGTAGAGTTATTCTCATTTTGTGCTTTGAGGTCTGAATGTGCTTTTGTGCAAGAAGTTTTTGCGGAAGATCTCTTCTGCAAAAAGCTTCTTGCGGAAAAATCCTGCAGTGTAGAAGAAGCCATACTGTATTTTCTCTCTCTTGCTGCCTGATTGCATACTTCAGTGCCAGACAAGGAGTGTGCTTGACTCGTCAATTCATAATTCAGAGAGTCTACTGTATAGAAATATCTCTTGCAGTAATGAGACTATGGGTGGGATTTCGCAGCAATGTCTACTGAGCTAGACCAACAGAGTACTTTTTCTGAAAGTCCCACATGAGTCCGCTCTTCCTCCAGAAATCAGAGCTTTTTCCTCCCCCCACACTTTTAAGCTACAACCTAAATAAAATTGGCTTGATTTTTCTCAAAGTGCTGAGCACCTGAAGTTCCTGGCTCCATATCAACCATTTGTACATCTAATCCCCAAGTTAAGAAGAAGTATTAGTATCTCAGAACAGTTATATCGGAGATGCTAAATTCCTTGCGCCTGTATTTCTCCATGGTATGACTGATGGTATGCTGTTACATGTTCTACAGTTTCTATATCTACTCTTTCTGTGTTGGAGCTCTAAATCCATAACAAAGAGCCCCTATTAGTATTTGTGCATTTCTCCTATTAAGGAGGATAGACAAAATTTATTAGTATGGAAAATGCAGTGGATCACAACAGAATGGAAATAATCAGGGCTCGACAAACAATACAATCTACTTGCCCATGGCGATTAGAATTCAGCCGCGTACCCCGTTCATCTGCAGCGCACACATGCGCAGTACGGGACTGGCGAGTGGTTTTCGCCACCATTCGTCAAGCCCTGGAAATAACCAACTTTTGGAGGGAAGGAGAAGAAGCTGAAGGCTAGTAGCTAAATTCAAGATAAGGCAAGTTCTGTAAACTTGTGTCTATGTAGAAGCTAGTTTATATTTTGAAATTAAATAGGTTTAGCACATCTCAAATCTTACACTAAAAATACTTTACAATCCTCTCAAGATCTTAAAAATACCAAGATTAAGAGCTAACGACAGTGCCCAGAGTAACATAAGCTTTTTCCCTAAGCTCAACTCACTAATAACGCAGCTAATGAACCAGCAGAGTAACCAGGAATATTCCCTGAGATAGCTCTGCAATAAAAAAAAGAAATGTGACAGTCAACACCGTATTGTGTAGTCCAAATCCTACAACATTAATCACACTTGTTTCTACAGATGTTAAGAGGTGAGTAATTGGATAGTTGATATGATCTGTATCAACAACACGATTAGTCGATAAGGGAAGGCACGCCAAAGGAGCTACCCCTGCTGCAGCTCTGCAGTATAAATGTAGTAAGAGCCGAGCACGCAAGCAGCCCAGCTCCTACAACATTTAAACTGCAAAGCTGCAGCAGGGGTCGCTCCTGGTCCCAGCATGAGCCAGGCTTGCTCAGTCCTGGCTTACGCTGGGTCCAACAGCCCCTGTCCGTGGAGGGTCTTATGTCCAACAGCCCTGGCCGTCATAAACAGAGGCTGCTCCAGCAGCAGCCTCTGTCCGTGACCAGCCTTACCGTAGCTGGCCATGGAGGGGTCCCAACTCTTAGGGTTATCGGGTAGTTCAGTAACCGACTACTCTTTCACATTCCTAGCACAGGGTCCAGGTTCATGCCCACACTCAGACAGCATTTGCTCCCAATCAAGTGCAGTGATGAGGAGGAAACGGATATCATGCATGGGAACCTGCTAGGAGGATGAAGAGGTGGGGAACCCATTAGCTCTCTCTCTCCAGCAAGTGGCATCTGCCATTCACACATATCTCCCTCAACCCAGCAGGCAGGGATAAAAGTTCTGTTTGCAGGACGCTACAAGTGCAGGACCTAGTGCGTGTGGGACACAGACGGAAGCTAAGCCGCCCCATCTGTCCCGCCTGCAGGCTCCTGGCCTGGCTGGCACCTTCCCATACCAGTTTGTCCCCAGGCTGTGTGTGTTGCCATGCTCCCCTGGGATGTCTGTGCATTTACTGTATAGTGCCTGCTTCATAGGAAACACATATGGTCTTGCTCGAAACACATCCCCTTTGTCTGAACTGAGACCTTCCATGTCAGCTCAAAGATTAGGGCTAAGCTTTATACACAGTGTCTCCTATGACGACTGTCCTTGTAACTTTTCTTGTCCCCTACCTCCCACTGCATCTATCCACCTGAGTGGGATTCTCAGGTGGAAAAGAACTTGGGACAAGCTCACGAGGGAGCAGATGGTCTGTCTGCAGTCCCTCGTGCAGGGACTCAAGGCAGAGTGCCAGGAGCATGTTGCCAAGCGAGAAGAGTGGCAGGCTGACCAGGAGGAGAGAAAAGCTGCCTGGGAAGAGCTGGCGCACCAGCATGAGGATGTTTCCCACACTCTCTTCTGCTATGGAGTGGGCCACCAGTCACCTCCCACCCACCTGATGGCTTTCCCTGCAAAAGTCCCCAGGGACTGACAGGGACCCAGAACATGGGGGGAGGAGGGAAATCTCTAGGGCAGCCGGAGCCTCCAGGCTACCTGGAGGCAGATGCCAGTCCCAGCCCCATCCCTGAACTCCCCTCCCTGAATCCAGGTTAT
Source organism: Pelodiscus sinensis (assembly GCF_049634645.1). NCBI lineage: Eukaryota > Metazoa > Chordata > Testudines > Trionychidae > Pelodiscus > Pelodiscus sinensis. Next base: position 32,450,037 of record NC_134718.1, on the reverse strand, counting down.
TTTCCCATTCCCTACCCTGTTGTATGTCCCCAGAATAAAGACTTCAAGTTGACCAAGAACAATCTCTTCTGTATTTACTCTGCAAGAGAGGGGAGGTGTGGGGGATGAAAGACACATACAGGGAATGTAGGGGTCCCTTGTGGAGAGTCTCAGAACTGGCGATGTGTGGTGGGGTTGGCATACCCTACACTGTAGCAGGGGGGATTAAAACCCTATGGGTGGAGGAAGTCCCAGGGTCCATGCTCCTCATCCTATAGGAGCAAAATGTGGGCATTTGCAATGTATCGCACCATGAGGCACAGCACAAGAGCCATGAGCATGGCATTTGCAGCAGTTCTGGCTCCTTGAGGGCAGGGCTGTGGCATCCTCATTGGCAACCCAGAGCACAACAAGGTGCATGTCCACAGTTTCCCTTTTCTGTACCGCAAGGGGGGAGGGAACGGAGGAATGCCTTGTGAGACGTGAGTATGAAGAGGAGCCCCTGTAAGCACCATCGCAGTTGTCATGAGGGTTAGCCATCAGCCTGGGGACTAAGGGGTTAACTATGTCCCTTACTTAACCAGGTAGATTCAGCCAACAGGAATGCAAGTAGGAATTTCAAACTGGGATAAAGGAATTTTTGGGTTTTTCCCTCCTTTGTTCAGGGAGTTCTCTCCCCAGCTATTGAAGGGGTCAGGATGGCTCCCTTTAAGAAAATACTCTTCACAGTCTGTAAGTAGGATAAAGTTTAGATAAATCTGTTAGGTTTTATTGTTTTATGGTTTAGGAAATGGGATCTGATGTCTGTGCATTTAAAAATGGGTTTTGCTCTCCTTTGTAACTAAGTTCCTGGCCCATGGTAAATTTCTGCTCCATGAGTATATTATGTTGTTAATGACTAGATGGAAAAGTATTCTTGAAACAGAAATATTGTGGTGATAATAAAAGTTCTTTTTCTTTCCCTTTTATTAACCTGGTATTGGTTAAAGGTTGTGTCCTAGTTTCTACTTTAGGGGTGAGATTTCCCAAGTGATCTTTCCCCTGATTTTTGTATCAATACTTGGGTTGTTGCAGTGGAGATTTTATTCCCAAAAATCTAGGTTAAGATTCTGGGGGGGGGGGGGGGGGGGAGGAGAGTTTTATACCAAAGCCTGGTAGATAAGGTTTTGGGGTACTTTTACTGGCCCCCACTTCTGCACTTATGCCAGAGTAAGGAAGGAGTCATGATAAGCTATGACAGCAGTTTTATGGACCAAGCAGCCACAGGGAATATTGAGTATCTGCCCTCTTGGCACCTCCCCAGATTGCTTCTGTGGCCTCTAACTCGGAGGGAGGCTCTGTTTAATAATGTGGTCATGCTATTTTGGACTAATTTCAATGCTTCCCCATAATGAGAACACACAATTGGGGAGATGGATAGCTCAGTGGTTTGAGCATTGGCCTGCTAAACTCAGGGTTGTGAGTTCAATCGTTGAGGAGGCCATTTAGGGATTTGGGGCAAAAATGGTCAGGGATGGTATTTGGTCCTGCTGTGAAGGCAGGGGACTGGACTCGATGACCTTTCAAGGTCCCTTCCAGCTCTAGGAGATAGGTAATCTCCATTTATTTCTAAGTTTGAATGTGTTAAATTGGGAGTCCTTAAGTTGAATCTAGTCAATTTGAAATTTCCTAATGTAAAGATGGCCTCAGTCAATATATGGAATGCTTTCATAATGATGTCTGTATTTACTTCAGTGGTATAATTCTGGCAAGTCAGAACAGATATTTTTACCAGGAGGGATTACTATTAAAAAAAGTAAGAAATAGCTGCACATTTTGCACTTAACTTATAAGAGGCAAGAGCCCAGACTATCACCACCATCAGAATGCAATCTTAGTACCCTCTCAAATGGGTACTACTTCCTCAAGAGGAATTTTTCATGGAGAGGAATCCCATGGGTAGAACAAAGCAGTCCAAAGAGAGGTTAGGTAGCTTTCAGTCACTGTATTTACACACAGGACAGCAGTTTTCCAGCTGTCTTTTATTAAGCTTGAGGTTTTGATGTGCATATGATGTGGTACACTGAGGTAGCACGAGAAATGCCTTTCCTAGACTGAGTAAGGAGGAATGCAGAGGGCACCAAAAACTAGTGCATGGATTAAGCTTTTTAGTTGAGTTTGGGCAACATCTTAATAGTTAAAGTATAGTTTAAAAATAAATAGATCAATTAATACTAGTAGTAAGGGGAAACAAAGATAGCATGATATAGCCAGTCAGCACTCTACAAAATTAATTATGGCAGCACAGATCACTATTCCCATATACAGTCCTCTTTGTAAGATTAAGCTCCAGAAACTATTTTGAATAAGAGATTAGAATTAATACCTGAGGGGAGAGGAGGAATTAGATGTGGTTTTTTTTAAAACAAAGGGAAGGAGGAAGAGACATCTGAGACAGTTTTATTTTGAGTCAACTCCTTGATCAAGTATTGACATTACATAACTTGATATCATTTTGAAATGCGGAGTCCAGAAAAACCTCAAGTCTGTTATAGACTTTGACCTATATGCCACACTCCCATGGAACCAGTGGAAGTACCACAGTAGTTGAAGAGGTTTTAGAAACTTAAAAAAAGATGCAGTTTTCCAGATTTATTGGAAGAGAGTCTTACCCTACTCCCATCACCATAGCACAAGCGTTGCCAATTATGAACTAGCACAATGTTTTGATAAAAGTACTTGAAAGAGTACAATAAAAACCCTTCTGGGGAGAAGGGGTAGGATAGCTGAGTGAAAAATTCCTTCTACATAGCATATCACTCCCAGGATCCTGTGCTACCATTTAAAGAAATTTAAGGGGGGGGGGGAGGGGTAAAAGAAGAGCTAGTGGGACACACCTTGAGAGCAAGCAGGAGCTGCTAACAACCACAAAGACTTATTATGCCATCCATGGATCAGAGAATGTTGCGATTCCCTAGCCACACTCCTCCCAAAGCAGATAATTTTTTTTAGGAACTAATGCGATGGTTGTAAGGTCATCAGGCTTCTCACACTAGGATGTTACTTCAGTAACTGGTAAACTGGAATTAGGAGTGATCTTCAGTGGGAAAACACCACAAAGCAGTCCTAATACAGCTAAGAATTTAGCCCCAGAACTAAGCAGCTGTGCAGGACAATGCAATGAAGACAAAACAATTTCAGTGGATTCTGCTCATGGGGAATTGTTTGCAGGATTAGGGTCTAAGACAGTGTTCCCTGTAAGCTGTGCACTTGTGCAGCCAATTAGGAGAGAAGCAAATGCCACCCATCTGTTGAGCAGAGTGCCTACAGCAAGATTTTATGCACCCACTAGCAGAAACAGTCACACATGCTTTGGTGCACATAAAATATTATTCTGCACATGGCTGGGAAGGATTAGAAGGAACACTGGTCAAAATCACCACTTTTCAAGTGTTTTCTTCTGCATTAGCATTCTTACAGTTTACATTTTTGTATCGCTCATCCACAAAGCCATTATTTCACATGTTTAAGTTAGTCAAGTTGGCTCAGTGTCTTGGCACCAGAAGTTAGTTATTAGCTCCAAAGTACAGACGATCTCACCATTCATTTTATGACTAATTTTGTACTGAATTTCCCTTATCACCAGAGAAAGAGGATGATGTAAGTCTACCTAATCCAGTTTGCTCAGTTAGAGAGATTGCAGTTGCACTGTTTGGCCAGTGACCAACTACTGCCATAGTATATGCTGCACAGTCATTTACCACACAGATACTATTGGTTCCTCCTTTCAGTGTATCTGCAAGTAATGATTTCTAATACTCAAGTTCTTACAGTGGATAGCTAAGAATCTGCTTAATATTGCCATATACATTACCTTGCTAGCATCCGGGTGCATTGGAATATCATGGAATGGTGAAATATATTGTCCTTTTTCATTTTCTGAAAGAGCAACATATTAAGATAGTAAACAAAGATGCATTAATTAGCTCTAATGAAAACAATGTAACAAACTACTGTGGCTACAAAGTTGGCTTTATTCAAATGCCTAGCTTAAGAGGTTGACTGTGCCCTGAAACTACGGATGTAAAGGTTTAACCTGTTAACCAGTAAGCATTGTCTTACCAACATGTTTACCAGGGTAACTGGTTAACTGGCATCTGGTCCAATTAAACCAGATGGGCTGGAGTAGCCCTCGCCCACACCAAGGCAGGACCTTTGTGCTGCAGGGTACTAAAGCCCTTGTATACATGGAATTGACTGTGTGTCACAAGATAGGTGTCATTTGAGGGTGTCCTGTGCCATTTCCCACCTATACTCTCCAATGTGCCACATTCTACTTCCATTATTCAAAATAGCTTTGTCTAACTACTTGAGTGTATCATATATCCACAATATCAATTCCTCTTTAGAGTCTGAAATAGAAACATTCTAGCTGTTGGTTCTTTTAAAACGGTACTGAGATTAGAAAGCTAGACACAGTAGCATAATCTTGGAGAAGTTAAATCTTGTTATTTCCCTCATGCATTCATCTCCCGCCCTGATCCCACTTACTCATTAAACATTAGATTTTCCTAATGTTTAACCAGTTAAACTGGGACTTGACATCCCGAATAGGAAATCTACTTTACTAACTACATGCAGAAGCCTTGTTAATAGATAGGGCCTATACATTTTTTTCTTCCCCATAAGTAATATAGATCACCCAGCAAGTCATAATGGTTTCAATATATATTACATATACAAAGGACCATTTTTAAAGACTAACTCTTAAAGGCTACCAGCTAGTTAATGTTGGCTAACCTCATTCATAAGTTACAATTATACATTTCCAGCTCCTTTTAGCACTGTTGTACCTGTTTTCTGGAGAGATGGGGGAGAAGCACTCTCACCTCACAGGAACAAAAAACAGGACTATGTAGCACTTTAAAGACTAACAAGATGGCTTAATAGGTGATGAGCTTTCGTGGGCCAGACCCACTTCCTCAGATCAAATAGTGGAAAAAAATTGTCACAACCATATATACCAGAGGATACAATTAAAAAAATGAACACATATGAAAAGGACAAATCAAATTTCAGAACAGAAGGGGAATGGGGGGAGGAAGGTAAATGTCTGTGAGCTAATATTAGAGCATATACTTTTTTACTGTGTTTTATCTCAGACCTCCAAGAAGAAATCACAGGCAGCGTGGCCAGCGCCGTCTCTGATTAGGGGAAGGGGGGGGTGTTATAACCAGGAGAGCTGGCCAGCAGCCCGGGGACTAACGGGTTAACTAGGTCTCCTATCTCTAGCCAGGTATCTGGTTAGCCAATATGTAGTGAGTCAGCATGACCTCCTGCTGACCCAGAGAAGGAAACTCCTCTCAAAACCACTTGGTGGGTGGTGCCAGAATCACCCAGCTCCACCCACAGGAAACAGGAAGCTAAGGCTGGGGATATAAGAAGGGAAGCTCCCAGCTCAGTCAGAGTCCAGCTGCACAACAGGACAGAGGTTCTCCTCCAGAGCCAGTGGAGGAAGGCCAGGCCAAGCCGCCCTCTGCTGGACAACTGGGTTGTCAACTGGCCTAGACCGTCCTGGCTGCTGCTGGACCTGGGCTGGGATGTGGCCCTCCACCACCCTTTCCTTTGGGTGGAAGCTTCCTCCCCTGTGGACAAAAACCTCTGTGGACAAAAACCCGTGCTTGTCAGCTCTCTGCCAGCACGGAGACCTGACCCCAGACCCTGCCTGTACATCAGCTGGTGCCATTAAACCTGGTGGACTATTTACTGTTTAGAATTTACTTTATAGACTACTAGCTGGAGTGACCTGGCATTGCTCGGGAAACCGGAGGAACAAAATGTAGAAAAACAGTAGTCTTTTTTTTTAAATGGTAGAAAAGTTGCACTGATTTCTATAGGGATTAAAATATGTAACATCATCCTCAGAGGCAGGGGGGTGCAACCCTGGGTGGAGGAGAGGTTACATGCAGGAGGGGCACCCCAGCTCGTACCTGGGGCTGCAGGTACCGCAGGGGGCAGATGCCCGAGTTGTTGTGTGCGTGGGGTTTGGGGCATTGTGTGCCGAGGGGGGGGGGGTCCGCTTACGTAATCTCACAGGCAGGAGGGTTGAGTCCTGGATGGTGCTGAGGGCCGCAGGCACAGGCCCTACAGTGGGCAGGGCGGCCCCTGCAGCACAGCAGGTTACTTTTTGATTTTTACAGCTTGAGCCTGATCGGGTCCAAAAGTATCTTAAAACCTTGAAAGGTCAACCCATGCAAAGTTTGGTTGCAGTAGCTCTTATAGTGTCCAAGTTATTAGTGCACAAACTTACAAACATTCTCCTTTATATATAAGACTAGCTGGACTTTCCCAGATTTACTCTGTTCCTCTGGTTTCCTGAGTTTAGAAAAGGAGGGGACCCTGAGCCAGGGGACCCCCCAGAGCCACAGACCCTGGGGGATGAAGGCTCCTGGCCCACACCTGGACCCTCTGAGAGCAGCAGGAACCTCCTCCCCACAGGACCGAGCAGCAAGCCCCCAAGAGAACAGTATACAGTCATGGGGCCAGTAGCAAGGGGATTTCTCTTTGTAAGGTTGGCTCAGGAATCCACCTGCCCTGCCTTGGCAAGCGAAAGCTCAGAGCTCACATCTAACCCCGATGGCTGGAACCAGACACAGAAGAGCACCACTCACAGCATGAACAGCAGCCGGCTGGCTTCACAGCAGTATAACACATTGAGGGTTTAACCCGGCCCCTTCCTTCTGCTCGGATAAGCCCAGCGAACTGAGCAGGCAGGCTTTGGTTTCCGGAAGGGGGAGTGGCAGGTGTGGAATGACCCCAGGTGGAGCGGAGGTTACATGTGGGAGGGGCACCTCAGCTTGCGCCCAGGGCTGCAGGTGCTGCTAGGGGCAGGGCGGGTGCCCGAGCTATTGTGCTCCCGGGGGGGGGGAGAGAAAGAGGGTTGGTTATGTAACCTCACGTGTGGGAGAGAGCGAGTCCTGGGAGGCTACATGCAGGAGGGGCACTCCAGCTCACACCCAGGGCCACAGGTGCTGTGGAGGGGGGGGGGGGGGGGAAGTGGGACCCCGATCAGGTCCAAAAGTACCTTAAACCTTCTCCTGGATGAACGGTTATCCTATGCAAAGTTTGAATGAGGTAGCTCTTATAGTGTCCAAGTTACAAACACTCTCCTTTATATATTAGATAGGGTAGTACTTGGGACACATGTGGTGGAAGAAAATCAGATTCTCTGTCTATGTGGGGCACAAGGTGACATTTAAGGAGGTGGCAGGGGAAGGGTGGGGAGGAGTGGGGCACTGTGTGTGGGGGGCACAGTGAGATTTAAGGTAGTGGGAGGTGAGGGGTAGGAAGGAGCAGGGCGCTCTCCGGGTGGGGCACAGGCTGGCAGTTAGGGAGGTGGCGGGAGAGAGGAGGGAAGGGGGGTAGCAGCAAGCAAAAGAGCCAACCCTGCTCCTCCTTCTCTTCTCCTCTCCCCTCCGCCCCCCCGTGTCTAGCTCAGTGCCAGGTTTAACCATCAGCGCCCTTTTCCACACTGGCGTCCCTGCTCTCCCTGGGTCCACCTGCCCACTGGCTGAGGCAAGCCTGTGCCATGAAGGCAGTCCTCCGCGTGCCACCTCTGCGCAAGCGCCACAGGCCCAGAACAGCAGTGGCCTGGGAGCGCATTGCTGCCGGCGGACCTAGTGCTTGGGGGAGGGGGGGGGGGGGGAAGAGTGGGGCCCTGTCACACCCTCCCACAGTACCTTAAAACCTTCTCCTGGAGGAAAGGTTATTCCATGCAAAGTTTGGTTGCAGTGGATCTTAGTATCCAAGTTATTAGAGCACAAACATACATTCTCCTTTATATGTTAGACTTTTGATTGCCCAACCTGACCCAGAGCCAGGGCGTATACACTGCCAAGCAGCTTATTTGAAACTTTGCTCTCTGGCCTACCCGAACTAAGACTGGAGGCCACGCCCTGCCACTTGGGCTACCACAGACTGTGTTGTTGGTTTGGCTGTCTTAACTGACATTCTGAAACATTTTGCATCCAATATCACTGTCAAAGCTGTTCCCCACTCTGGCACAATGAATGCAGAAGTGGGGGGCCTGTAAAAGCATTCCAAAACCTGATCTCTACAGGCTTTGGTACAAAACTTCCCCAAAAATCCTAACACCTGGACTTTGGGGGGGAAAAAAAACAAAAAAAACCAAACCACCACCACCACAACAACCCCGCTGCCACCACCCAAGTATTACAAGAAAAACCAGGGAAGAAGTCACTTGGGAAACCTCAGCCCTAAAGTAAAACCAAGACACAAAAATTAACCAATACCAGGTTAAATTAAAAAAGGACTTATCAAAACAATATCCCAGTTACAAGCATAGTTGGAATGGCTATATGTAAGAGCCACCAATTAATGTACAGGCAGTCCCCGGGTTACGTACAAGATAGGGACTGTAGGTTTGTTCTTAAGTTGAATTTGTAAGTAAGTCGGAACTGGTACATATTGTACCCCAGGTGTCCCCGATTCAGCCGCTGCTGAAACTGACCAGCGGCTGACTCCAGGAAGCCTGAGGCAGAGCTGTTTTGCCCCGGGCTTCCTGGAATCAGCCGCTGATCAGTTTCAGCACCAGCTGACTTGGGGACACCTGCGGTACGGCTGCTGGGGTGCTGCCAGGTTGGTTCCTGCAGCGCCGAGGTGCGGCGCTGCGGGGACCAACTGGCAGCACCCCAGCTGCTCTGTCCCAGGCGTCCAGATTCAGCTGCTGTTGAAACTGACCAGCAGCGGCTGAATCAGACACGCATGGGGCAGAGCAGCTGGAGTGCTGCTGGGTTGGTCTGGTAGCGCCGACCCTTGGCACGGCGGGACCAACCAGGCAGCACCACAGCTGCTCTTGGGGACACCTGGGGCAGAGCAGCTGGGGTGCTGCTGGGTTGGTCCCGCAGCGCCGCTCCTCGGCACTACAGGACCAACCCAGCAGCACCCCAGCTGCTCTGCCCCAGGTGTCCCCAAGTCAGCCGCTGCTGAAACTGACCAGCGGCGAGAAAAGCCTAGTCTGCTGGGTGGGGGAGGAGGGGGCGCACTAGCTGCGCCCTCCCCTCCCCCAGCAGACCAGGGAGACAGAGGCAGCGGGACTGCCACGGCACGTCTCGGCGGTCTGCTGGGGGGGGGGGGGGTGGCGCAGCTAGTACGGGGTTCCCTCACCCCGTTCGTAAGTAGGGATCCGACATAAGTCGGATCCACGTAACCCGGGGACTACCTGTACTCATGGAGGATTCCGCCATGGACCAAAACTTAGTTACAAAAGAGAGGAAAACCCATTTCTAAAGGCAGACATCAGATCCAAATTCCCAAAACAGAAAACAATAAAACCTGACGGATTTATCTAGACTTTACCCTACTTACACATTATGAAGAGTCTTTTTCTTGGTGAGACACATGTCTCCTGTCTGTCTCCCTCAGTATCTAGAAAGCAAACTAGCTCAGACAAAGGAGGGAAAATCCAAAAATTCCTGTTTGAAATCTATCTGCATTTCTATTGGCTGACCGCTACCTGACTAGGTACAGGGGACATAGTTAACCCCTTAGCCCCAGGCTGCTGGCCCTTCCTCATGGTTATGACAATCACTCTGCTAGAAAGATTATAATACAGTACTAGACCTACTTGTTGTTTTAAATGGCTATATTAGAAAAGCCAGTTAGGATTCTTAGCTACTACAGGTTAAACCTCTCTCAACCTGGACTCTCTGGTCCAGCAACATCCATGGTATGACCACAGATGTTGTTGGACCAGAGATCCTTTGGAGGGCCAGAAGCAAGAGTCTTGCAGGGGCTGAGAAACCAGCCAGGGTGGCTACAGGGAATCCTGTGGCAGGGAGTCCTGCTGTAAGAGTCCAGCAGACTGTGGTCTGTGCAGTGAGTCAGCAGCAACATCGCAGAGCTGTGGCAGGAGGGCTCAGGATCCCCAGCTGCTGAGCAATGATCTGCTGTGGATAGGGATGAGAGTCACTGCGGTGGAACTGTGGGCTGGTGGGGCCAATGCTGCTGCAACAGGACTGGCAGGGCCAAGAGTACCAGCAACGGGGCAGTGGTTTGGAGCAGTGAAGCTGAGCCCAGTGGCTGGGTCTGTGGGCTGCTATGGCAGGGCAGGTCACATGTGGGGTGCCAGCCAGAATGCCAGGCAAGGAGCAGAGCTGAGCTAGGGGCAGAGCAGAGGTGATTCTATGGTTTTTCATTAGCTTTCTCCTTGTAACTGTTTGCAGTGACAGTGGACTTTTCTGCAAAAGGGTCACAGCCTGGACTAGGCCTCCTGCATCCATGCCTATTATTTTGAGTCAGCTATAGTAAAAGCCACTCGGGGTAGCAATGGTGAGGCCTCACCAAGCAGCGGCGAGCCCTGCTCACCAGTCGCGTGGCTCTGTGAGCTGCGCATGCGCAGATCGCGCTGCGCTGGCAGGTAATCTACTTGCCACAGGCGAGTAGATTACATGATTTGTCAAGCCCTGGCAATGGTTTTTGCTTTTTCCAGAGTAAGTTGTGGTTCTAGAAGCAAGCGCGTGGTTGTTTTCTCAATTAGTTGGTCTCTAATGATCTCATCTGCCATATTCCCAAAGTCACAATTTACAGTCAGACTCCTCAGAGAAGTAATATACTGCATTAGTCTCCCCTGGATTCTGCTCATGCCTGCAAAATCTGTAGTGATTAGCTACATTCACTTTTGGCACAAAGTTCTTTAATGCAGTGAGCGCAGTCTCATATTTAGCATCTGCAAAGGGAAAGTGTAAAATATACACTTCCCTTCTGCTCCAAAGCAGTGGTGTAGCAGAGCCAAGTTTTCTTACTTCAGAAACCGCTATAGCACTGATTGCAAGCAGGTAAGTCTCAAACATATGAATCCAGGCAGTAAAAAGAATTGGAGGCTCACTTAGGCACTGCAGAAAGGGTGCAGGTAGAGTCAGGGGCAGAAGATCCATCCTTGTGCCAAAATATTGTACCATGCAAACAAAGTACTAACAAGCTTCAACAGGACTTTATTTACCAAAAGTGAAACCTCTTTATAAAGCTCCTGTGTTCCTCTATAGCTCTCATTTGGTCCTGGCTAATCTTCTCCCTCCTCCTCGTTTTCTGTGCTTCCAACAAACAGCCAATGCTCCCAGTTCTAATAATTACAAGCAGCAGCTAAAACACCACATCTTGTTAGCTTTGAAGAACTACTAGAAATAGGATGAACAATAGTATCAGGGACCCGGCACTATAAAGCAGCTAGTTTCTCCCCCGATTGCTGTTCTCCCACCCTTTAGGTGTGGTCCATAGCTCCTTTTCCCCACCTGCTCATCCTTTCTTAACATAAGTATGGAGTATCTGTGCCTCCCCCCATTGACTGGCAGGCAGGATCGCTGCTCGCGACACGTAGCATCTCTTTCATTGTTGCCCCATACGACGGGTAACCTCGTTCCCACCAGCCCCTGCACCCGGCCAGGCTGGGCTCTGGGAGCGGGGTGTCCCCTCAGGCAGCGCCCCACGTTACCCCCCCAGGAGCCCGGCCAGGCTAAAGGTCGCTCCGGGGCCAGGTCTGGGTGGAGCAGAGAAAAGCCTCTTACGGGATTACCGGGCCGGCCCCACCTGCGCCGCGCTCAGACTTTAACCCGCCCGGCGGGGGTGAGGGCACCAAGGCAGCTCCGCACGGATTCACCCAGCGGGGCCGGGTCCCGACGCCGGGCAGCGAGGGGCCGGGTCCTGCCCCCGGGGATGAGGGGCGGCGCGGGCGGGAAGCTGCCCCCCGGGGCGTTACGCCGCCTCAGGACCCCAGGGCGGGATCCCGCCGCGCGCACTCACTGAAGAAGAGCCGGTACTCCAGGCTGTTGGGGGCGGCGCGCTCCTCCACGCTGTAGCTGGCCATGGTGCCGCCGGCAGCGAGCGAGACTTCTGACTGACACTCGCCTCGCTGATCGCTGCCCCGGCAGAGCTTTGCGCAGGCGCCAAGCCATCCCCTCCTCTTACGCCCCGCCCTGCCATTCATCAGGAACCGCATTACGCAGGCGCATGGCGATGTGGCCTTACCAGAGAACACCGCTGCGCAAGCGCATTGCCGCGCCTCACCTACTGAACCGCCTGGCCCATCATGGGGCGCACTGTGCGCAGGCGCGCTTTTCTCAGGCTCAGTCGCACGCGTTGTCCAGACACACGTGCTGGCCCCGGCCTGCGTGGCGCTGCTTGAGATCCGCAGCTTGGCGGCCTCCCCGCTCCCTCCCCCGCCCTTCGACATCCCGGCACCTCCTAGCTGGTGCGGTGAGAGCCGCGCTTCCGTCGTCTTTCAGCGCTGTAGGCAGGCCCCGCTCTGGTGGAGGGGCTGGACTTGGCACCCGAAAATATCCGTAGTGAATGTGGAGCCCTGGGTTCTAGTCTGGATCCAGCTGTGCTCTCTGCTCTCTTCACATCGGGGCCAAACCGATCTGTGTAGCGCCCTGCAGTCCGCACAGCACATTCTAGCAATAATGTTAGAAAGCCAGAAAAGCAATGTTTTATTTCTGTGATTAGTGGTCAGTGATACAGAAATGTCAGTAATACCATTCTGTGCCGCATGGAGAGAGCAGTTACTAAACACCAAAATAACAATTCTGATACAGGAAAACTTCAGTCACAGTGTCACTAGAGGCAAGAGGTAGTGAATACTAATATATTAAAGTTAGCAAACAACAACAGCACATGGACTGATATACACATTCCAGGGAACAGTTTTCTCTCAGCTGCAACTTTTCCTTCGATATTTCATTTGTACTAGGCCCTGTTGTGTGGGCTTATCTGTTTCTAAACTGAGCATGATCTAAATCAAGCCAGAGCTGCTGTGCCAAATTCCCATCATGTGACTTTTCCAAATATACTCTTGTTTTGGAAGCTCCATCCTGGGTTACATTACTGAATGGAAGGCAGCCAGGACTGTTTAGCACAGCTCAGGATTTAGGTGACATTTTCAAAATTGCAAGCATTGTCCTCTGCTCCCAATGAAGTCAATTAGTTTCACTATTGAGTTCAGGGGGAGCAACCATAGGCCACTGCTAAATCTCACCCTTAATCTGATAAATTGTTGCAGATAACCAGACAGAATGGGCATTGTTAAGAAAATATTTGTCATAAGAAAATGAAAGTCTTAGCATTTTCCAAAGCAGCCTGTAATTTTAGATACCTCCGTTTTTCATGTTCCACTTCTGACCAAGGCCTGGTTTTTAGAAAAGGTGAAGTGTGATGCCTCAAATGTCCATTGATTTGAGTGGTACCTAAATAGCTTGGAGAATCTAGGTTTGACTGCCTAGAAGTACAGTGGAAGTTGAGGCATTTCTTGTGTTCATCAAATTGGGCATCCAAATTCTGAGGCCCATTTAAAAAAAATGTGTCTGCAAAGGCCTTATTTAGCAACAGAGTTTACTTCACTGTAGGAATGGAAAAGGTTCAGGTATTTTGACTGATGATATTACTTTAAATAACTTGACAACTTTGACAGAGAGTTGAGGACTGCTGATAGGCTTGCCAGTCAGAAATTGAGTTCCAATTCCAGCTCCTACACTGATGGCTTTGTGAACTTGAGCAGGTTGGTTAGGATACTTGATTCCATATAATTAAAATGGAGATTATACTTCAATATCTCAGGGTATTTATTAAGATTAATGTAATATCTGTAGAGCACATAGCAACTCAGAAGTAGCATATCAATGCTAAATATTATGAATACTTCATGCACTCTACCTTAAACACATTTCCTTTACTAGTGCATATTCTAATGTACACAGACTGAGCCTTGTTCTTAGTGTAACCCCACAGCAACTGTATATCACAAACATTTTTTTTTAAACTTCAGATGCTTGGATTGTTTTTGAAAGAATGTAGAGGTGTATAGTAGAAGCATGAGGCAAGAGCTCTATAAGGTTGACAATACACTGTTTGAAGTCATAGCTCAAGGCTATGCACAATAATGGTTTACAATTTATGTTACAGTGAGTATATTGTGATATTTTATACCTTAGGGGAGCATCCTGTATCCCCCATCTTCCTCATTTTTATGTCATTGTGATCTTACATATAAAACATGCCTTGTAAGGTATCAGGGGAAAGGTTGTGATCTGCTGAAAGTCATTTCTATATATATCATCTATGCATTTGAAGTTACAAGATTGTGTTATATAGCTGTCATTAAAACATGCTGGAAGTTGGGAAATCAACCAGATACTAGTTCCCCAGAGTCAAGATTAAGGAGAGTAGCCAACACCCAGGTAGGATATCAAGTTGCTATCAATGACCATTGTCCAGCAAAGGAAGCTACAGTGCAATGACTCATCTGCATGAGGCCTAATCCTGGGAATTGTTCAACTTTACCTACAAACTCTGCAACACCCCAGACATACCAGGACTTGTTTTTTCTAAGCACATGGCCTGAAGGTATAGAAACCAAATACAGAGGCCATGCTTTGCCTTTCTCCTGCCTCACCATGCTGCAAGCAACCAGGACACCCTGGCTATGGCTACACTGTAGCCTTCTTCTGGAAAAGATTGTGCTGTGCTTCATTTGCATAATTAATTAACAGCCACTTTTTCACAAAAAGGAGCTGTGTAGACTGCAAAAAACTGCTCTTGCACAAGAGCCGTTCTTCCTGAAAAAATGAGGAATCAAAGTGTTACAAGGAGAATAGAGATAGTAAGAAATAGCTAATAAATAAGTGGTTGCACTAGGCCTGGCTCTAACTAGTGGGGTAAGCCAATCATTTTTGAGAATTAAAGTAATTTACAACTTAAAAATAAAAGTGTAAATAATAAAGTGACAAATTTACTGTGTTTTCAGAAAAAAATATAGCAGTGTATTATGGGCAAACAGGGCCCAAATAATTCAAAACCATGGTCCATTCTCTATGCTTGCAATCAGAAGTTAAAATACAGGGGGACACAATTCCCCGTCTAATGCTAAAAGCAGAAAAACATCTCTGTTCCTCAGTGAGGTAACAGCTCCTTTTTAGCTGATGATGTAAGATGCAGCAATAGACGCTAGTGTGGTGCCTTCTTTAGCCATCTGTCTGGTGTCTACAGCACATGGATTTACTATAGATTTGGTGCCTCGTTTTTTGGAGTTTAATTCCTTGAATCTCAGTTGTGTGTGACAAGATCTGGTTAGCTGGCTAGGAAGGAGGTTAATATATAATGCACTAGCTATTGGTAACAACAAAGAAAGAGTCTCTTAGTTCCAGTTGTAAAAGCTAGGTTTGGTTGTTTGGTTTTTTGAGCTGAAGAATCAAGGGTTTAGAATTGGCTCCCAGGTGGTACATGTGATTTTTCCCAATAATTATCTTATTTCCAGCACAGATGCATTCTTATACATTGCCTATTTGTCACTGCCATTCCCCCACTCCTGGCTAAATTTTTGCCTTTCCTTTGATCTTTCTTTCAAATGAAGCAGCCTAGCCAGCTTGAGTGCATTCCATAAGGTAACCAACAAGTAATGGCTGTGCTCTGCATTACCACCACAGTTATCTCACTGAATAACTACTGTTCCTGGGTCCTCTCTCATCATAGGTCTGGATCCTAAAAATCCCTCTGTAAAATATTCCTTAATTCACACAAAAGTGTAGGAGACAATAATACATCTGGAAACTTCAACATGAAGCCTTCTCTTTTGCATGTAGTACCAAACATAAGTATATAAACCTTTAGCGATCTAGTCCTTAAAATTGAATAGCTTTTTTGTCTAGATGTCCATCATTATAAATAGTTTGCTCTTCAGACATCTTCCAATCAAAATGGAGAGCGTTTGTTTTCAAATATTATGGTTCACAGATCTTCAGGATTGTCCACTGAAAGGTCCATCAACTATGGGAGCCCCATATGCAGTATTCTTAGATATCCCAAGCGGGGACACTGACACTGTTGTGTGAACAACCTGTATTGTCCAAGTCCTCCACCATCAGCCCATGGTGACCAATACACCCATTCCTGAGAGGAAATAACCCAATTCTTGGGAGATTACTTTGTCCAGACTCAGAGGGTTGTACTGAATCACTAGGGCGGGCTTCAACAAAAATGCGGTTTCGTGCTCCAAAAAGGAACCCATTATTGTTCCTCTCTGAATAAGTATCTCTGTGCTTGCTCTCTATGTAGCAAAGCTGGACCTTGAAAGCCTCCTGGAACCCTCTTCGGAAGTTCTCATTGAAATACCCATAGATGATTGGGTTGATGCTGCTGTTGAAGAATGCCAGCCAATGGGCAAATGGAAAAACATAAACTGTGATCAGGTTGAGCTGGTACTCCGTTAGGTTTCCATAATCTGTCAGAAGCATTAAAGTCCAGAGGGGCAACCAGGAGAGCGAGAAGAACAATGCCACTATGATCAACATGTTAATAACCTTGACTTTCCTCTTAGAGACCCTCCTCCCCTCATTTTCCTCTGATTGGGAGTCTCCTATGGGCACAGAGGACTTGAAAAGTTTGAAAGCAATCCGTGTATACATGATTACAATTAAGGTAAGAGGGGCTACATAAATGTGAGAAAAGAGTACAGTTGTGTAGATCTTTCGCATTCTCTTGTCAGGCCATGCCTCCCAGCAGGAGTAGAGTGGGTAGGAATTGTTGTACGCATCCACCATGAAATGATATTCATCCCTGATAACTGTCAAGGTGACTGCAGAGGGGCACATGATTATCAAGGCCAAAAACCAAATGATAACTATTGTGATCAGGGCTTTCCTTAGGGTTAGTTTCTGTCTGAAGGGGTAAACAATACAACGAAACCTATGAGAGGAAGAAAAAGAGTATTGGTTTTTACATTTTGAGGTGCTTAATCTATGTACCAAGGGACACATTTATAGAGACCTTTTATAACTTCTTTTCACGCAGAAGATGCATGTTTGAGGCCTCTCATCCTTACCTCTGTCCTTGTACTGGAGCAAAAATGATTAAGAAGACAATAATAATTGTACAAAATGCAATGGACTAAATGAGTAATTTTCCCCATAATCAGATATCCGCTTGTATTATGGAGCTAAATCACTGCACAATACAGAAGAGTGAGAAGTTTAGCAAAAGGATGCTGTCAGTCCTACAACAGGCTGATGTTATTGTGTATGTGAATGCACTGACCTGTACAACAAATAAACTCATGAGTTTTAAAGAGCAGGGCCATGTAGAAAAAAAGAAATAAACAACAAAGAAATTTCAGTCAAGATGCTTTAGTGGGAGAAGAAAAAACCCTAGCAATTTATGGTTCAATCTCTCCCTTTCACATTTACAAGTGCAAACTGCTTATGGAATATACTAAAATAAAAGATACTATAATATGTCTTATGTAGAAAATGTCACAAGTCTTTTGTAATGTCACATACTTTTGTTAGTGTGGCTTAGACCTAACAGTCTTATAGTCACATTACAAGAACATAAATGGTCTCTAGAATATAGTGAAAAGTTCAGGACACAGCTGTAGGGTATTCTAAAAAACTGTAACTGCAATGTAGCTGAGGCCAAAAGTGGTAATCATAGAGAGACAGCTAGAAGACTTTCACATTTGTGTTTTCTAAAGGAAGAGAGCAGAACATTTCTAAATGAAATGCCTTGCTGGTTCTGTTTACAAGCAAGCATTCTTTGTCTCTACAACTAAACTAACACTATTGATATATCAAGTCTTTTATACCTTGCCCACAACATTTTTCATCCACCCACTCACCCACCTAAAGATCGAACACAAGGTAACATTTTGTCTTACTTAATTTGGAAAATATTTAAACAGCTGGTTTGCTTTAATGGGTAAACATTCTGTTAGGATGCTGTTAGCCTGGGGGCTCAGATGAAAGGCAATGTCTAGACTACAGGTTTCTTGTGCAAGAAGCTTTTTTCAGAAGGGATCTTCCACAAAAACTTCTTGTGCAAGAGAGCGTCCACACTGCAAAAGCGCATCAAAAAAGTGATGCGCTTTTTCGAAAGATAGCGTCCAGACTGCCTGGACACACTTGTATCTAAGCAGTGATTGCTATGGATAGAGTGGCCACCAGGGCACCTGTGCTTTCTTCTCTTCCCTCCTTCTTCCAAAAAGCCTCCCTCTTCCCTGTCCACATACGCCTTTTTACGAAATAGCTCTTTCGCAAAAAGGCTTCTTCTATGAGGAATACCAATTGTGCATAAAGCTTTCTGTTCTTTCAATTTACTGTCAACAGAATGCACTAGCAGTGTGGACATAACTCAAGTTTTGTCAGAAAAAAGGCTGTTTTTCCAACAAAACCCTATAGTCTAGATATAGCCTTAGAGAATAAACCATTTGCTATAGATAGAAGGACATTTTCTGAGTCACATCAGTTTTCAGCTGCTCAGTCACAGATTTTGCTGGATTTAAAAAGTGTAGAAGAGAATCCATTTTATTTTAATGGAGAGTATTATTGTACCTTTTGTCAGTTGCTCAGTGGGAAATGTTAGTCTGAGTAATCAGCTATGTCAGAACTATTTCTTAAACTCACACAGAGCTCTGAGTTACACATTGGGAGCTATTTAATACTGTTTAGGGAAACTAGGAGGACAATCTATATGCTTTCTACCATTACAGAGAATTGAATTCCATACATGTAGTAGAAGACAATTCACTTTCTACGATGAGGTACAACCGTTAAGTAGACATGGGCCAATGTTCCTTCTAATTTTTCCCATCCATGTGTGGAATGAATGTTGTAAACTGCATGGCTGCGTCTAGACTGGCATGATTTTCCGCAAATGCTTTTAACGGAAAAGTTTTTCCGTTAAAAGCATTTACAGAAGAGCGTCTAGATTGGCACGGATGCTTTTCCGCAAAAGCACTTTTTGCGGAAAAGCGTCCATGCCAATCTAGACATGGTTTTGCGCAAGAAATCCCCAATCGCCATTTTCGCCATCGGGGCTTTTTTGCGCAAAACAGTTTTTACCTGTCTACACTGGCCCTCTTGCGCAAAAGCATTTGCACAAGAGGGCTTTTTCCCAAGTGGGAGCATCATAGTATTTGCGCAATAACACTGACAATCTTACTTTAGATCGTCCGTGTTCTTGCAAAAATTCAAGCGGCCAGTGTAGACAGCTGGCAAGTTTTTCCGCGAAAGCAGCTGCTTTGCGGAAAAACCTGCCAGTCTAGATGCAGCCCATCAATATGGAGGTAGTGTGTGGCAGAGGTGGGGCCAAGGGGTTCAGAGCATGGGTGTGGTCTCAGGGCTGGGGCAGAGGGTTGGGATGATGGCTCCAGCTATAAGTGCTAGCTCTGGGGTGGGGTTGGAGATGAGGAGTTTGGGGTGCAGGCTTCCCTGGGGCTTCACTGGGGACAAATGACTTCCCTCAGTCCTCAGCATCTGGGCTGGGAGAAGGGTACAGCTCCCTGCAGTAGCAGCTCTGGGGCTGGAGCTGGGAGGGGAAAGGAGAGGCATCTCTCCCCATCACAGGCTGGTGATGGGGGGAGAAGCATCTCTTTGCACTGCACCCCCAGAACTGGGGGAGTTGCCATCACTTGGCACACTCCAAGCTCCCCCATCACCACCACTAACCTCACTCTGCTGCCATCTTCCAATCCCATGTGGCCATGCTTCTTAGTGCAGCATACACACCTCTGCTAATTAAGTGTGCAGCCCTAGGTGGCCTCCTTCATGGCCCTACAAGTGTGCACCTTATAGGGAAGGAAAGCGTGGATCTCACTGTTACCACATTTTATTTATATAGCTACTGTGATGAAATATGAATTGATGTAATTTTTTTTTATCGAATCTTATGTTTGCCTCAGTTTTCTCTATGTGGTGCAATGTTATCTAGGGAGTAAAAAGGGTGGTTTGCTCTCTGCAAAGGCTCAGATATGAATGGCTCCCAGCTATTTGGGGTTTGGGTTTTTGAAGAGACAAAGGCAAATCCAATGACTTGGGACTTTGATATCTAGCAACCAACAATCATAGGTGGCACATCTCTCTTCAGGAAGCAAAGCAGCATTTTACCTGCTAGGCTACGTCTAGACTGGCATGATTTTCCGCAAATACTTTTAACTGAAAAGTTTTTCCGTTAAAAGCATTTGCGGAAAAGAGCGTCTAGATTGGCATGGATGCTTTTCCGCAAAAGCACTTTTTGCGGGAAAGCGTCCGTGCCAATCTAGATGTGGTTTTGTGCAAGAAAGCCCCAATCACCATTTTCGCGATCGGGGCTTTTTTGCACAAAACAATACCGTGTTGTCTACACTGGCCCTCTTGCACAAAAGCATTTGCGTAAGAGGGCTTTTGCCCGAACGGGAGCAGCATAGCATTTCCGCAAGAACACTGACAATCTTACATGAGATGGTCAGTGTTCTTGAGGAAATTCAAGCGGCCAGTGTAGCAACCCTGCAGCTGCTTTTGCGGAAAAACTTGCCAGTCTAGATGCAGTCCTAGAGAATAAAGGACTAGGGAAGTGCCACAAGGGCAATTAAGTTGGCTGCTGGAGGAGTCCTGACTAGGATTGACTTTGCTGCAACTTTATTTTC
Source organism: Pelodiscus sinensis (assembly GCF_049634645.1). Lineage (NCBI taxonomy): Eukaryota > Metazoa > Chordata > Testudines > Trionychidae > Pelodiscus > Pelodiscus sinensis. The sequence continues at coordinate 32,429,618 of NC_134718.1, read as the reverse complement.
TCTTTGCTAACCCAGGACTTACTGTGCTGGATTCCAGTTGACTAATAAACTCTTCTCTTTTATAATGCTGGCTGTCACTGCACATGCTGATGGAGGAGGTGCTCCCTACAGATTGTACAAGTCTCCCTCATGAGTTTTTCCCTGTTGCACCAGAGGTCCAGCCAAAGGAGGCAGTGAAGCGGTGTGGCTCACCCTGGAGGAAGAGTGAGACACCTAAGGGGGCTGTCCTTCCAGAGACAGTTCCAAAGCTGGAGCCATAGAACCAACCCTGTGGATCCATGACAGTTACTTTTCTAGCTTCCTGGATGTCCATTACACATATCTTAGGCTCATATGCCAGTGTGTGGTAAAGGCCTGAATATCTTCTTTCTTTGCCTTCCTCCTCAATTGTCTTTCTCTCTCCATCATCACATACATTTTATATTGCATCACAAGGAAATGGGGTGAGAGATGTTGAAATACAAGCTGAGTACTGTGTGTATGTTCTAGGGAAGGAAAACAATTGTCATGCAGATGCAGTACTCTGTCACCAGATGGGGTCCCCCCCAGAGAAACAGAGCTGAAATGACCTTAAAGCTTAGTCTGTTTCTGCAGGCCAATGGCTCGAAAGAGATTATTGCTGTTACGTACCTTTCGACTGCAATGGCCACCAGAGTGAAAACTGAAGATGAGACAGACATCCCCTGCACCAGTCCACTCATTTTACACATGATGATGTCAAATGGCCAACCTGGAATTACACAGATAGCATCATGGGGACACTTTCATGTTATAAACCCACCATGCAGATAAATTTATATAAACTTATAGTTGTGCAGAGCTTCCACACCTAAGCCATGTGAAAAGGCTGCCTGTCAACATGACTTTCAAGGGTTTGTGATCTGTCTGAAATAGGGATGTTAGTTATTGGTTAATTGAACAGTGACTAACTGCATGAATTCTTAGCTGTTAGTCAACTATTCTATAGTCCCCAGGGTCAGGACCAGCAGCCAGCGCACTCTGGCCCCACTCCTGGAAAGCCCCCTGCCACCATGCACTGTTGCCTCTGTATTAGAAGCAGCAGCGTGGGGTGCCAGGCGGGAGCTAGTCTGCAAGGGGAGCCAGTTTAAAAACCCTCATTCAGAAACGGTCCCACACCTTCCCTGACTACCTTCTTATTGCTAACATGACTGTAGAAACCTTTCTTGTTACCTTTCACATCCCTTGCTAGCTGCAGTTCCAATTGCATTTTGGCCTCCCTGATTAAACCCCTGCATGTCAACCTGTGGAACTCCTTGCCAGAGGAGGCTGTGAAGGCTAGGACTATAACAGAGTTTAAAGAGAAGCTAGATAATTTCATGGAGGTTAGGTCCATAAAAGGCTATTAGCCAGGGGATAGAAATGGTGTCCCTGGCCTCTGTTTGTCAGAGGCTGGAGAAGGATGGCAGGAGACAAGCTGCTTGATCATTGTCTTCGGTCCACCCTCTCTGGGGCACCTGGTGCTGGCCACAGTCGGCAGACAGGCTACTGGGCTAGATGGACCTTTGGTCTGACCCAGTACGCCCGTTCTTATGTTCTTATGTAGGGAGGTAACCTAGTGACAGATGATGTAGGAAAAGCTGAAGTACTCAATGCTTGTTTTGCCTCTGTCTTCACAGACAAGGTCAGGTCCCAGACTGCTTATTTGGCAGCACAGTATGGGAAGGAAGAGGGCAGCCCTCAGTGAAGAAAGTACAGGATAAGGACTATTTAGAGAAGCTGGACATACACACATTCATGGGGCCAGATCTAATGCATCTGAAGGTGCTGAGGGAGTTGGCTGATGTGACTGCAGAGCCATTGGTCATTATCTTTGAAAATTCGTGGTGATCGAGGGAGGACTCAGACTATTGGAAAAAGGCAAATGTAGTGCCCTTCTTTAAAAAAGGGAAGAAGGAGAATACGGGGAACTACCAACTGGTCAGCCTCTTAGTCCCCAGAAAAAGCCATGGAAGGGAACCTAAAGGAATCCATTTTGAAGCACCTGGAAGAGAGGAAAGAGATCAGGAATAGGCAACATGGATTCACCAAGGGGAAGTCATGCCTGGCCAACTTAATGGCCTTCTATGATGAGGTAACTGGCTTTCTGGATATGGGGAAGGCAGTGGACATGATATACCTTGACTTTAGCAAGCTTTTGATGCAGTCTCCCATAGTATTCTTGCCAGCAAGTTAAGGAAGTATGGATTGGATAAATGGACTGTAAGATGGATAGAAAGCTGGCAAGATCATCGGGGTCAATGGGTAGTGATCAATGGCTTGATGTTTAGTTAGCAGTCAGTTTCAAGCAGAATGCCCCAAAAGTCAGTTCTAGGGCCAGTTTTGTTCAACATCTTTATTAATTATCTGTATGAGTGGATGGATTGCATGGTCATCAAATTTGCAGATGACACAAAGCTAGGGGGAGAGCAAGATAGCTATGTTGGAGAGTAGGGACAGAATCCAGAGTCACCTAGAAAAATTGCAGGACTGTGCCAAAAGAAATCTGATGAGGTTCAACAAGGACAAGTGCAGAGTTCTGTACTTTTCGGTGACAAATCCGAGGAATTGTCCCAGTGTCATTAGATGAGGATTTGGAACAAACTGATTAACTTAACAGTAACAAGTTACCAGGACCAGATGGCATTCACCCAAGGGTTCTGAAAGAACTCAAATGTGAAATTGCGGAACTATTAACTGTGGTTTGTAACTTATTCTATAAATTAGCTTCTGTACCTAATGACTGGAAGTTAGCTAATGTAATGCCAATATTTAAAAAGGGCTCAAGAGGTGATCCTGGCAATTACAGACCAGTAAGTCTGATGTCAGTACCAGGCAAATTAGTTGAAACTATAGTAAAGAATAAAATGGTCAGACACAAGGATGGACGTAATTTGTTGGAGGGAAAGTTAACATGGTTTCTGTAAAGGGAAATCATGCCTTACTAATACACTAGAGTTCTTTGAGGGGTCATCAAACATGTGGACAAGGGGAATCCAGTGGATATAGTGTACTTAAATTTCTAAAAGGCTTTGATAAGGTCCTTCATCAAAGACTCTTAAGTAAAGTAAGGTGTTGAGGGATAACAGAGAAGGTCCTTTCATGGACTGATAACTAGTTAAAGGGCAGGAAACAAAGGGTAGGAATAAATGGTAAGTTTTCAGAATGGAGGGAGGTAACTAATGGTGTCCCCCAAGGGTCCAATCCTATTCAACCTATTTATAAATGATCTGGAGAAAGAGGTAAACAGTGAGGTGGCAACATTTGCAGATGATATCAAACTGCTCCAGATAGTCTGCTTTGGTCTTAACTGTGAAGAGCTTCAAAAAGATTTCACCAAACTAAGTGTTTGGGCAACAAAATGGCAAATTAGATTTAATGTTGATAAATGTAAAGTAATGCACATTGGAAAAATAATCCCAACTATACATACAATATGATGGGGATTAATTTAGCTATAACTACTCTAAAGAGAGATCTTGGAGTCACTGTGGATAATTCTTTAAAAACATCCACTCAATGTGTAGCAGCAGTCAAAAAGGCAAACAGAATGTTAGGATGTTAAAAAGTGATAGAGCATAAGACAGAAAATATCTTTTTGTCTCTATATAAAACCTAAAATCTTGAATACTGCGTACAGATATGGTTGCCTCATCTCAAAAAGAATATATTGACATTGGAAAAGGTTCAGAAAAGGGCAACAGGAGTTTGGAACGGATCCCATATGAAGAGAGATTAAAGTGACTGGAAGTTTTCAGCTTAAAAAAGAGGAGACTAAGGGGGGAATATGATAGAGGTCGATAAAATCATTACTGATGTGGAAAAAGTGAATGGGGAAAAATTATTTACTTGTTCCTATAACATAAGAACTAGGGGTCACACCAAATGAAATTAATAAGGTAGAAGATTTAAAACAAACATGAAGTTTTTCTTCATGCAGTGCACAGTCAACCTGTGGAACTCCTTGCCAGAGGATGTTGTGAAAACCAGCAATTTAACAGGGTTCAAAAAAGAACTAAATTCATGGAGGTTAGGTTCATCAGTGGCTATTAGCCAAGATGGGTAGGAATGGTGTCCCTAGCCTCTGTTTGTCAGAGGCAGGAAATGGATGACAGCAGAGGAATCACACAATGAATACCTGTTCTGTCGGTTCCCTCTGGGACATCTGGGACATTTGGAATTGGCCACTGATGGAAGATAGAATATTGGGCTAGATGGACCTTTGGTATGACCCAGTATGGCCCTTTTAATATTCTTATGTTCACTTGGGACAGAAGAATCCCAATCACTACAACTGACTGGCTATGCAACAGTTCTACAGAAAGGGACCTGGGGATTACAATGGATAAGAAGCCGGATATAAGTTAACAGTGTGCCCTTGTAGCCGAGAAGACTAACAGCATCTTGGGGTCCATTAGTAAGACCATTGCCAGCAGATCTAGGGGTGTGATTATTCTCCTTTATTCGTCACGGGCCACATCTGGAGTATTGCATCCAATTCTGGGCCCCCCATTACAAAAAGGATGAGGACGGAAAATCTAGTGGAGGGCAATAAAAATGACTGGGGGTGGAGCACATTACTTATGAGGAGAGGCTATGGGATTTGGTCTTATTTAATCTACAGAAGAAAAGAGTTTGGTGGGATTTGATAGCAGCCTTTAACTACCTGAAGGAGAGTTCCAAAGAGGATGGAGAGAGGTTGTTTTCAATGGTGACAGATGACAGAACAAGGAGCAATGGTCTCATATTACAAAAGGGGAGGTGTAGGTTGGATATTAGGAAAAACTATTTCACCTGGAGGGTGGTGAAGTACTGGAATGGTTTACCTAGGGAGGTGGTGGAATCTCAGTCCCTAGAGGTTTTTAAGTCCTGGCTTGACAAAGCCCTAGCTGGGATGATTTAGTTGGGATTGATCCTGCTTTAAGCTGGGGGTGGACTTTATGACCTCCTGAGGTCTCTTCCAGCGCTATGATTCTATGATCTAAATTGCAGTGAGCTGGCAGTTGGCAGTTGAGTAATTTTCTTTCCTAAAAGAAAAAAAAAGAGTTATTCAAATTTTCTTCCACACAATGTTGGTGATGCCTAATTTCACAAGCCTTAGTTTCTACATAGCATTTTGGTCACAATCTTTCTCACTGAGGTCTGGACAAAACCCTGGAAGTAGGGCCCTACTAAACTATTTTGGTCAATGTCATGATCACAGGATTTTAAAAGTAATAAATTCATTATTTTAGCTATTTAAATATGAAGTGTCATGGTGGTGTAATTGTAGAGCTCCTGACACAAAAAGGTGTTGGGAGGGATTCACAAGATTGTTATGGGGTTTTGAAGGTAATGCTGCCTTGTAACCTCTCCTCCAACTCCCTTTTGGATCAAGATCCCCAATTTGAGAAACATTGTTCTCTCCCATTAAACCTACATTGTGTAGGGTAAAAGCACACAAACGACCAGACTTCATGGGAGGAGACCAGATTTCACAGGCTTCATCAGACTGTGAAATCTGTTTTTTCATGGCTGTGAATTTAGTAGGGTCCTACCCATAAGCCATCAATGCTGCTACTACTGACATTTTACAGATGTTCATCAATCCCCTGCAGCTTTGGAAATTCTAAAGCCTGAATTTCCTCTAGATGTACCCATTGGTTGTGTGATGAAAAATCAGTTCCTGAAATTGTACTAGGCTGGCTGTACATCTGGGTTGCTCTCATGCTAATATGTCCTTTAGGAATGTAATGTCTTTTTAAAAAAGGCATGGCTCATCATGAGCCAGCATAAATTGTGGATGATACTAAGCCATACTCCACTTCATGACAGCCTGAATAATTACATACTTTAAGGTGCATCACATTCTTTAAAGAACTAGTGAATAGTCAGACATATATATAATTTCTGGTCATCTCTGTTAGTTATATTACGCTATAACACTAATAACCAGATGTCCATTTTTGGATAACATCTGTATGGGCACTCCGCTAACAAATAGACTCAATATTTATTACAATGTTAAACTTCTATGCAGCATGACTTATAGGGCTCTTTTTGTCACTGTCACTGATTTTCAAGTCAAATATACTCAATGTACAAATAAAAAAAGATGTTTTTTTCTAACAGCGAGCCCTGTGAATAGAGCATGGGATACAAAAGCCAAACTGGACTATTTTGGCTTGTGCATGATAATCAAGAAAGGTTCTGCAATTGTAACTTAATTAACAGTACTGGTGATGGTTCACACGGTTATCCAGTTCCATGCACTTGTGCTGAATCTGCAGGGTCCCCAAGAGTGAAAAGGGGAAGAATACAATTTTAGTTCCCCAAGTCAGCAACTATGATTGAATACATGCAGGGTGCAGATTGGTAGAGTAAGAAGAGTGACTTTTTTGCATAGTCCCTTGCCAGATTAAGTTTGAACTTCAAGTACAAACTAACTATATAAATGCAATGTTAAGGTTACATATTTCAACACAAAAAAGTAAAGAAATGCAAAATGAAAGTTTTATTTTATTCTGTATAAAAATGTATAAAATAGCTGTATAAAAATGGCATCTTCCTGAGTGTCAGCCATGGAGCTTCCAAGCCATTAGATGTAGAGACCACAGGTTTGGGTGACGAAGCCTGCCGAAGTCCTGTGTCCAGTCCGGATACAGCAGGAGAGCAATTGGCCTCTCGCAGGCAGTGGTGGAAAAAGTTCCCCTAAAAGTAACTTGAGTAAAAGTACTGCTACTTTGAAAAAAAAATGTAACTAAGTAAAAGTCAAAGTATCCTTCTGGAAAACTACTTGAGTAAAAGTACAAAAGTATTGCATCTTAATTGTACTTAAGTATCCAGAAGTAAAAAGCAGGTCTGGGTGGCGAAGCCTGCCTAAGTCCTATGTCCAGTCCAGATACAGCAGGAGAGCAATCGGCCTCTTGCAGGAGAGGTTCAACAAGGGATGTGAACCAGTACCGTCTGGGCCATGCCAGTGCCATGAGTATGAGGAAAGCCCTGAACTCCCGACCCCACAGGACCACCTTGTGTACCAGTGGAAATGCATAAAGCAGACCCTTGGGCCGGGGGTAAGGCGTCCATCTCTCAGAAACCCGCAACCCATTCCCATGAAAGAGCGGAATTTGGGCACATTCTGTTCTGGTGGGTCACGAACAGGTCCAGGAGGGGAAATCCCCATCTGCAGAAGATTTGAAGGGCCACATTCCCCCAAGAGACCACGTGTGGCTGAAGAAGAACCTTCTTGGCTGGTCAGCCAGAGTGTTCTGAGTCCCAGAGAGCTGGGAGGTGATTGAGTGAATACCGGCCTCGATACTCAGTTCCCAGAGCCGGAGGGCTTCCCAGCACAGGAGAGGGGAATGAGCCCCATCCTGCCTGTTTATGTAGGGAACTGCCATTGTGTTGTTGGACTGGATAAGAACTGTCCTGCCCCGGAGTCGGGGAAGAAAGACCTGACATGTGAGATGGAGGGCCTGCAACTCCCTGACATTGATATGCAGGGAGAGTTCCTCCTGCATCCACATATCTTGGGTCTGCACATTGCCAACATGGGCTCCCCAACCGGTGTCAGACACGTCTGTCACCAACCAAAGGGTCGGGAGCAGCCAGGAGAATGGGACTCCTGCACAGACTTCCTCCTCCTGGGTCCACCAATTCAGGGAGTGAAGGACAGTGGGGGAACTGTCACCACCCTGTATCAAGAATGGAGGGACAGGTTGTGAGCCAACACTAACCACAACTGCAGTGGGCGTATGTGAAGCCTGGCATGCTGAACCACATAAGTACAAGCAGCCATGAGCCCCAGGAGACACATGCAGCTTCTGGCCTTGGTCATAGGAAACGCCCTCATAGCCAGGATGGCTTCCCTGATAGTCAGAGAATAGGGCCTGGGTTGGGAGGCCATGGCTGATGTAGAGTCCAGGTGGGCATCCACAAACTCTATAACCTGGGTGGGGACCAGGGTAGACTTGGCCATGTTCAGGAGAAGGCCCTGTTCCAGGAAGAGGTCCTGCATTATGGCAATATGGACCAGCACCTGGTCCGAGGAAGGGCCCTGGACAAGCCAGTCGTCCAGATAGGGAAACACTGGGACACCGCACTCTCTCAGGGTGACGGCAACTACAGCCATACATTTTGTAAAAACTCGAGGGAGCATAGAGAGGCCAAAGGGAAAGGCCATAAACTGAAAATGGTCCTGGCCAACTGTGAAGTGGAGGAACTGCCTGTGGTGAGGGGCAATAGAAACATGAAAATAAGCATCCTTTAGAATAGATAGAGGACAGCGTACCAGTCTCCAAGATTTAGGGAGGGGATGATCAATGCTAGTTTCACCATCTTGAATTTGGCTCTGGCAATGAAGGTGTTGAGGTCCCTGAGATCTAGGATGGGCCGAAACTCCTCCCGTCCCCGACCCCCCCGCCCCTTGGCCTTGGGGACCAGGAAATACCGGGAGTAGAAGTCCTTGCCTGTGAACTCCTGGGGGACCACTTTGGCAGCTCCTAGACTTAGGAGCTTTTGTACCTCCTCCCAGAGGAGATGCTCATGAGGGGGTCCCTGAGGAGGGACAGGATAAGGGAGTGTAAGGGGGGGGCGAGAGGAAGGGAACGGCATATCCCCTTCTTACCATCTCCAACACCCATTGGGCTGAGCTTATGGACTTCCAGGAATGGCAGAAAGGGAATAGGCAGTCCAGGAACTGGAGGGGCAAGACTGGTAGGCTGTCCTCAGGTGTACCCATAAAACCCCTGATGGGGCCCTTGGGGCTTGCTGGAGGAGCCCGGTCCCTAATCCAAGGCTATGTGGGAATGGTGCCTATTATTTCTATTGTTCCCATTCCACCCCCTATGCCAGGAGAAGTCCCAGTGAGTGCCCTGTTGGGCAGGCCTGGGGGTATTCCTGCCCGAGAGGGAGCACTTCTGGGAAGCCAGGGTATGCATCCTGAGGGACTTTAACGTAGCCTGGGTGTCCTTCAGGCCATGCAGACGGTGTCAGTCTGCTCGGAGAACAGGGACGGCCCTTCAGAGGGGAGGTCCTGAATGATGGTCTGGAGCTCAGGAGGCACTCCCAACACCTTAGCCAAGAGCTGCAACACAATTCGAACCCATGGCCATGGTGTGGGCCACCTCATCAGCTGCATCTAGGGCCACCTGAAGGGCAGCCTGGGAGACAATGCAGCCCTCCTCTAAGAGAGACCTAAACTTGGACGGGGAGTCCTGTGGGACAAATTCAATACATTTGTCCACTGCAGTCCATGTACTGTATGCATAATGACTCAGCAGGATCTGCTGATTTGTTATGTGGAGCTGCAAGCCCCCAAAAGCATAGGCCTTCCCGCCCAAGAAGTCCATCTTTTTAGCATCCCTGCTCTTGGGCGTTAGGCCCTATTGTCCCTGCCTCTCCCACTGGATGACCAGGGACCCCAGGGGGGAATGGGAGAAGAGATGCTCATTCCCCTCCTGTGGCACGAAGTACCTCTGCTCGACCTTCTTATCTGTCGGTGGGATGGAAACTGGGGTTGGCCAGAGAGTCTTTGTGATCTTTATCACGGTCTTGTTAAGGGCAGAGCCACTCTGGTGGGGGTGTCAGGCTGCAGGATGTCAACCGTCGGATCCGAATCCTCCAGCACCTTCTCTGCCTGGACTCTCAGACTCTGGGGCAGGTGACGCAGAAAGTCCTGGTGTGACTTTGAGTCCATAGAAGGTATGCAGGGCAGCCCCCACCAAGGGCCTCAACCAGTGAAGAGGAAGATGACCCTTTCAGGCCTATGTCCTCTGAGTCATGGACCTGCGAGGGGTCTGGGAAGCTGTCAAAGACACCACCGTATTGGTGTCGGACCTTAGGCCAGGGTTGTAGTGAAGGTTGGTGCCACCACCAGAGACAGCATGGGCCTGGTACTGGCATTGAAGTCACCACTGGAGTTGTGCAGTGATGTCCTCTCACATCTGGTGCTGGGGCGCTCAGTGCCATGGCTGTGACACGGTGCCATCTGGCATCACACTCCTTCACCAGGCTCGATACTAAGGTTGTGGATGAGGTAAGCTCGAATAGGTCCCTTGTGGTCTCAAAAGTGCTCAGTGTCGAGGGCTCTGGAAGGTCCACTGCAGGACTGGAGTACCGATGTGGGCTACAGCGGTGAAGTCCTGACCATGGTGGTCTGTGTCCCACACTTGCCAGTGCCACATGCCCAACCTGGGAGTGCACAGACAGCACATGCCTCGGCAGAGACCTGCCCTGGCTGGGTCTCTGCTTCTTCTGGGGCATCAGAGACTAGGACTGGTGCTGAGGCCAACACAGCGCAGGAGGGGTGCATGAGTGGCTAGGTGCCTCGCGCACCGAAGCCAGTGCGCTTTGGATTGCCAGTGCCAGAGCTGACACCAGTGCCAGATGAAGAGCCACCTCAATGAGGATGATCTTCAAGCAGGACTCTCATTCCCACCTGGTATGTGGCTTAAAGCCCCTGCAGATCTTACACACCTTGGACAGGTGGGCTTCTCCGAGGTGCCTGAGGCAGGCTTTGTGGGGCTCCCCACAGGGCATTAGGCTTCTGGCACTTTATGAGAGCTTGAAGCCTTGGGGCCCGGGCATGTCCCATCACATGCGCCGGGGATGTGAAGAAAGAATGAAACAAGAAGCCACCCTCAAAACTTTCATGAACAGAAGAAAAAGTGTTAATTTCCGCCTTCAACATAGCACTGATTTGCATTGATCCCCCGGTGGGATAGCTTGTGGAAAAGGTTTGGGAGGAACAAGATTATATTAGCAAAATAAATTATCCAGTCTTGTTTCATTGTTTGCTGCATTTCAGGACTAGAAAGCTAGTTCTGTATTACAATGCAAACTCTATCCCAATGGCCCTAAGTGAAGTTATTGCTCACTTAAGCATATCTGACATGCTACTAAACAACTTATCATAACAACATACTCTGCTGGGTCTTATATTGATTAATGCATCTGATGTTTGCAGAAAAACATAAAATGCATTTCCATTTACAATCTGAAGTCTGCCATAGATAGGCTGTGCATTCTAACTTTTCTATAGTGCATATCCTCTTAATTTTTGGGTTAGATGGAACAAAACAAATTACTTATTAAGCCACTATCATGTGTTTTCATTTTATATGGGGCAGTGACTCTTTTGCATTGTATTTGGAAATAGAAGAGCATTATTACTGGACTAGGTGCAGTAGGATGTGGGAATTATTTGAGGCAGAGAAGCTATAATAAACCATAACCTCTTAGATCGTACGCTGTTTATGTGTGTTGCATCATGAGTAGGCTTTAACAAATTCTATTAATCACCATGAATAATGTAATTGCTCTGTTCCTTTCACACTGTGAAAAATAATCCAGCCACTGTGACAATTTAGGTTGAGAGAAGGTTTAGCCTAATATTTATCTAAAATGTTACACACTGAAAATGAAGCCTTATGAAGAAAATATAATTTCTATAATAGTGAAAAAGGAAGTTTATGAAGACACAAGACCAAATTAATCTCAGGTGCAACTCCATTGACTTCAATGAAGTTGGATGCATTTGAGCCATGCTCTTTATAGACCACAATTTCTAAATTGATAAACAAAATAAAATAATCCTAAAATCCCTATCTCCCTTCCATCTCTAAATTAAGGGACTATGCAGTATGTATACAAATGCTATCAAAGTTCCTCTTCTCAAATTTTATCCTAGACCTTCTCCGATCCAGCGTCTGACCCTTGCACTCCACTGAAACAGTTCTTAAAAACATCTCTAGTGATCTTAGCCAAACCTCAGAAGCAATACTCGATCCTCATCCTCCTCAACTTGTCATCTGCCTTTGATACAATTATGCATGTTCTTTTTCTTGGAATCTAGTCCTCCCTTGGTATCCATGACTCTGCTTTCTCCAGGTACTCTTCCTAATGATTCCTTCTGTGTGTCCAATAGGGAATCAGCCTCACCTGTTCCCCACCCCAACTTTCTCTGGCATTCCTTAGGGCTCTGTATTTGGCTCCTTTCTCTTCTCCCTCTTCACCTTATCTCTGTATAATTGCATCCACAAACAAATATGCAATAATAGCTTTATGCTGATAATTCACAGATCAGCCTTTCTATTCCATACCTTTCTTTTTTTGTCAAAACTAAACTCTCAGCCTGTCTCTGACTTTTCCTTGTGGATGTTTAGTCCTCTGTTCAAGCTCAATATGGCTAAAACAGAGCGCTTAAGATTCCCCCCCCCCCAGCTCTCCTTTCTTCTTTTCTCAATCACTAGGGACAACCATCCATCCTGCCTCCAATATGGACATCATTTTTGACATGTAAATCTGTCTAGGTCTTTACATCACAGCCAGTCTAAAGTTTTCCTGATTCTATCTGCATAAGATCTCTAAGTCACCATCTTTCCTATGCACCCACACAGATAAAAGTCTTGTCCAGGATCTTATAATTTTGCATCTAAATTATTGCAATGGCCTTTTCTCTAGGCTTGACAAGTGCAATCATGTGCCACTCATATCCATTTAGAATGCAGCTTCAAACATTATTTTCCTAGCCTGTCAATTTGAGCATGTCATATCTCACTTTGCTTCCCTTTACTGGCTCCCCTTTTCTATCACATCACATATAAGCAGCTTGTCTTCACTTTTCATGCCCTTCACAATTTATTCCTAGCTTCCTTTCACCATGAAAGATGTAAATTTCTGCCTTGGATTGGCCAATGATGCCAGCCTTCATTGCCTGCTAGTTACATTTTCAAACAACCACTCTGTGCTTTTCCTCATCCTGCCCTTCATGCATGAAAAGAGCTCCCCTTAATCATCCATCACGCTACCAGGTTAGCCTCCTTCAAGTCCCTCCTTAAAACTCTCCTTTGGTGACTTGATCTGGGTTGGGCCAATGGAACCACTGCCTATCATGCTGGCCAGTAGTCTCAAGGCTTACTTCTACTCCCCGTCTGTCTGCTCTCTCTTGTCTTACATTTAGCTTATAAGCACTTTGGGAAAGAAACAGTCTTATTTTTATATTTGTAGAGTGCCTAGAACAAAGGGGTCCTGGTACATGACTGGAGCTCCTAAATATTGTGGTAATACACAGAATAAAGAAAAAAACCTCAATATCCAATACAGAGTGACCAAAAGAGAGGGGGAATTTTAATGTCCTTTCCCCACTGACAAAGCTAACAAGCATTAGGAAAAAGCCCAGATGAATCAATCAGCATTCTCTCTGTTTTTAATCCTACTCAGAGGCTACGTCTACACTACAAGGTTTTTGCACAAAACCAGCCTTTTTTTGCGCAAAAACTGGTGGAGCATCCACACCTCAAGCACATTTTTGTGCAAGTAAATCAGCAGAACAGAGGGCTTTTGCCAGTAGAATTATTCCTCTCCCCATGAAGAATAACTCCTTTTTGTGCTACAGATCTTGCACAAAAAGTCAGATGTGGACGCTCTAGAGGGGTTTTTGCACAAGAAGCCCCTATTGGAAAAAGCACAGGTGCTCTGATGGCCATGCAGTGTGGACGCTCTCTTGCACAAAAGCACATTGAGCTTTGAAGTCTGGACATGTTTTTGCTCAAGTATTTTTTGCGCAAAAACTATTGTGCAAAAGGCTTCTTGTGCAAAAACCCGGCAGCGTAGACTAAGCCAGACACACTAAATCTTAGCCACCATCTTTGTGTCTGGCATCCTAATACAAGACAAGTATCTCAAAGGAATCATAGGCTACGTCTAGACTACATGGCTCCGTTGACGGAGCCATGTAAAATAGTTTATTCAGCATCATCAAAGAAGCGGGGATTTGTCAACCACTCTGAAACGAGGTTTACCGGAGCAGTTGACAAAGGATTCCTTTGTCGACCGCGCCACGTCTACACTTGCGTGCTGTACCAGATCAGCTGATCGTCAGCACAGCGAGGCGGCCATTTTTATTTTAATGAAGCGGGGATTATTTAAATCCCCGCTTCTTTGACTATGCTGAATATACTATTTTACATGGCTCCATCGATGGAGCTATGTAGTCTAGACATAGCCATAGACTATTGCACAATTTTATAGCTGCCTGTCTTTCCATAAACTATCTACTATGGCTTACTGCACCATGGTGTTGCCTATTATATACTGCAAACTATCTCTTCGATAAATGAATAACCACTATGTAAGTAACAGAGAGGTAGCCATGTTAGTCTGTAACTTTAAAAAAAATTAGTAGTCCTGCAGTACCCAAGGCTATGTCTACACTGGGAAATTATTTTGAAATAAGTTATTTTGAAATAACTCTCAAAATAATTATTTTGAAATAACGTGTCCACACCACAAGGCACCATTGAAATAGCAGAGAATTATATCAGAATAGCGTGTCCACACTGATTGGAGCCTGAGCTGCATTTAAATCCCCCTGGAAGCACTCCAGAAAGGGTATCAGGAGAGCAGTCACTTCCTGTAGCTGCTTCCTGAGGCTAGATAAGACTCATGCTTAAAGGGTCTCTTCTTTACAGCTGCGTCTCACGCTCCTCTTCTCCACTGATTACCCCTTCGAGGGAGAGTAAACTCATGCCACATGTTCTGGGTGCCCTTGTAGATGCCACAGCACTCTCATCATGGAGCCAGAGCTGCGGCAAAGCAGTGCCAGGCTCTTGGGCCTCCTGATGCTCCTCATAGCACACTTCATGCAGACTGCCCATGTGTTGCTGTAGGACGATGACCTGCCTGGATTGGGGAACCTCTTCACCCAGGCTCCGGCGCTCATGATGCACAACAATCCCTTCCAATCTCCTCTGCACACTGTGCAATGCCGCTTCTGGCAGTGGAGACCAGTTCCAACTGGTGGCACCGTATCGTCATGGAGCAGTGGGACAACTAGCAGTGGCTCCAGAACTTCTGCATGCAGAAGGCCACCTTCCTGGAGCTCTGCAAATGGCTCGCCCCTGCCCTCCGGTGATTGGACACCTGGATGAGACCTGCCATCGCGCCCCCCCGCCCCCGAAGCATGTCACCATCATACTTTGGAACCTCGCCACACTGGACAACTACCATTCCATCGGGAACCAGTTCACTGAGGAAAGATCAACAGTGGGGGCTGTGCTCATGCAGGTTTGGCTCTTTTACCATTTCACTACGAGAGTGGTGAAGCACTGGATTGGATTCCCTAGCAAGATGGTGGAATCTCCCTAGAAACTTTTCAGTCCCAGCTTCAGAAAGCCCTGGCTGAAATGGTTTAGTTGGGGTGGTCCTGCTTTGGGAAGGGGGTTGAACTTGGTGACTTCCTGAGGGCATGTAACACTGTGATTCTATGTTTCTGTGATTCTATATGTGGTGAAGGCCATTAGAGCCATCCAGCTGTGGAGGATCATCACCCAGGGTCATGTCGGCTCCATCATCACTGGCTCTGTCACCATGGGCTTTCCCAACTGCAGGGTGGGGTTGAGCCATTGACAGCACCCGCATTCTCATCCTGGCCCCCAAATATTTAAATAGGAAGGGGTACTTTTCCATCGTGCTGCAGGCCCTCGTGAATCACAAGGGTGGTTCACAGACATTTATGTTGGGTGGTCAGGGAATGCGCATGACACCTGTGCATTCAGGAACTCGAGCTTCTTCCACAGGATGCATGTCAGGACTTTTTCCCCCCAACTGTACCATCATGGTTGGGGAGGTGGCCATGTTCATGTGCATCCTGGGCAATGCAGCCTGCCCCTTGCTTCCCTGGCTGATGAAGCCCAGCCCTAATCTCAGAGCTGACACCAAAGGTCTCAGTTCAGATGATGGCAATGTGCTTCAAGCAAGGCCATCTGTTGCCTAGGCAGCAGGCACTTCCCAGGAGGGGCACAGACATCCCAGGGGAGCCTCACTACCCCCACATCCAAGGGATAAGCAGGCATGGGAATGTGTCAGCCAGGCCAGGAACCTGCAGGGGTGGGGTGGGATGGGGTGGATCAGCTTCCTTCTGTGTCCCACACACACAGGGTCCGGCATTGGCAGCGTTCCACAGAGAGAACTTCTATCCCTGCCTGCTGGAGGGAGCAGGGGGGCAAAGTGTTGGAGGAAGTGTGGGTGAGTGGCAGATGCCGCTTGCTGGAGAAGGTGCTTCTGGGGTCTCCTTCTCTTCCTCCCCCTGGCAAATTCCCATGCAGGGGATTGGTCTCCTCTGCATTGCTGTGCTTGACCGGGAGCAGATGTTGCCTGGGTGCAGGCATGAGCCTGTGCTGTGTGCGGCATGGCTGTGTGGTTCTATGACCCGAGCCTCCTAGGTGGTGGCTTGTTGGGGGAAGGTGTCCCAACATGGAGTCCAGAGTAAGACAGGCCTCTCCAAGAACCTTGTGAGAAGCAGCACAAGGTTCCTGTGTGAACACGTCATGGGGCTGAGTGCTTCAGACTGGCGCTCCATGTACACCCACATGCAGTCGTGCGATCTCCTGGCCGAGAAGGCTGAACAAGGAGTGCGCAGGCCCTTGCTGCCTGCCCCACGTACGTATAGGAAAGTGATGGGCCTCATCTGAACTGCCTTCTCCGGGTTCGTCTGAGCCCTAGGAGACATCCTGGGAGAGGGGACTGGCTCCAGGCTTATGATGAGCTTCTGGCTGGTAGGCATGGTATCCAGGCTGGCTTGCTCCACCTCCTCCTCATTGTTGTTGCCCTCCTCCACAAGCCTGCCCCCATGGAGGCTGATGATGGGCATGTCTTAGCCAGTGTTGACAATGGGGGAGGGAGGTGACTGCCCCCCTCCAAGGATGGCATCCAGCTGATTGTAAAAGCACGGGTCTGTGGTGCTGCCCCAGAGTGGGAACTTTGTTTTCTGGCCTTTGTGTAGGCCTGCCTCAGTTCTTTAATTTTCATCCGCTCCTGGTCCCCTTCTGGGTCAGCCTGGTGGCCATCTGGCCATACACATCTACATTTTGCCTTCTGGTGCAGTCTCCTCACCCCTGACCTTAATGAAATTCAGGATCTCTGCACCAGTGCAGGCCAGTGCCCTCTTTTGCCCTTGGCCAGGGGCTTCAGAGGTGGCTGCAGGTGAACTGGCAGCCGCAGGGGGCTTGGAGGGAGCACTGGTATCTGCCATGGCTCACAGACAGGCTGATGTGTGGCATGAGGCTAGCAGGGCTCGTGTTGTGCCACAAGCCCTTTCCCTTCTGCCTGTAGCTTTAAAGGCTGCAGGAGATGGGGAGCATTAGTGTTGTCAGGTGTGTGGCCAGAATGGCCATAAGTACAGCTGAGAGAGGCCTCTGCAATTTTGAAATTAGCATTATTCTTACCACGAGCAGGGGTTATTATTTTGAAATAACAAGCGCGTTATTTCAAAATAATTTTCAAATAACAGGCTCGCTGTATGGGCGCTTGCCTTGCTATTTCGAAATAAGGGGAGTTATTCTGAAATAACTCCCTAGTACAGACATATATATTTTTTTTAGTCTCTAAGTCCCTGTCTACACTAGGGAGTTATTTTGAAATAATAAGCAAAGCGTTCACACTACCAAGGCCACGTTTTCAGAATAAGGGGCTGGTTATTTCATAATAATTACTCCTGCTTTCCTTGGGGAATAAGCTAATTTCCAAATAGTTATATAGGGAGTTATTATTTCAGAATAAGTTATTTTGAAATAATTTCCTAGTGCAGATATGCACTAAGGTGCTACAGGACTACTTGTGTTTTTTACTATGGGCAGGGCTCGCCAAGCGGCGGTGAGCTCCGCTTGCCAGCCGTGTGGTTCTGCATTCTCCACCAGCTCTTCTGGGTTGTAATCTACTCGCCACAGGTGAGTACATTACATTATTTGTCAAACCCTGACTATGGCTATGTCTACACTACAGGATAAGGTCGAATTAAGGCACGCAACTTCAGCTACATTAACTGCATTGCTGAAGTCAAAGTACCTTATATTGACTTTTTGACAGTGTCCACACTGCAGGAATTTGAAGGGAGAACACTCTTCCTTCTGTTTCCTTTACTCCTTGTAGAAGCAGGACCACTGGCATCTAACGAAGTGCCCCTCTCAATTCGAATTAGCATGTCTTCACTAGACCCACTAATTTGATCTTCTCAGTAATGTAGACATACCCTATGTAGGTATTACAGGGTTTATATCTTTGTAGTCTATAACCACTAGAGAGTTACATTTGACAACGTCTGACATTCCACCTAAGAGGGGGCAGTGGTACATGTACACACTAACCCTGACATTAGACTGAGAGTCTCCATTTGCTTACAAGACTAGAAACTGGGGTTGGGCCTACGTTTCCTGCCAGGCTAAGAACTAATTACTAAGGGTCCAGTCAAAGAACTAATTACTAAGGGTGCATCTACACAGCACCCTAAACTCAAAATAAGATACGCAATTTGCGCTAGACAAATTGCATATCTTATGTCGAATCTATTTTGAAATAGCATATTTTGAAATTTGGCGCATCTACACTGCACCACATTTTGAAATAACATGCTATTTCTAGACATCCCTTAACCTGCATGGAACGAGGGTTACCAGGATGCTGAAATAATGTGCCCCTTCTTTTGAAAAATATTTTGAAAGAACGGGTGGCTTGTGTAAACGCAGGGTAGCTGTTTTGGGATACCTCTGATATCCCAAAATAGCCGTGCAGTATAGACATACCCCAAGTCACAAGGAAGAAAGAAAATCTAATACTAAAAACTATAAACACCTATGGAACTTTTTATTAAACTGTGGTTTCAATCTAGAATTGCAGCAGGTTATTACATGTGTTTTATGTTAATTATTAAATTGTCATGTCTAGCATACCCAAAACCTTATCAGTGCTGAGCAGAGTGAAAAAAATTACTTCTTAAACTGTTTCAGTGAGTTGTGTTATGCTATATTACATCACATGACATAGAGAAAATTATATAATATACAGAAAGCTAGGGGGAAAATATCTGATTTTTTTCACAGACACAAAAACTCCAATATTCAGGTCCAGGTACACTCTGAAAAGCGGTACTATTAAAATGATATGAAATCCAGATGGTTCTTTTCCTTGATAGCTGTGAAAATTTACTTGGGATCTGAAAATCAATCTAGGCTCTTTCTGCTTCTTTTTCTGTCACTAACAGTAAGATTCTGCACTAGATCTGGCTGAAGGTGAAGCCTTCTGTTTGGGTGAAGGAGGGAGCTGGGATAGGGCACTGGGATGCAGGAGAGGGTGTGGGGTCTGAGGAGGAGTTTGGGTGAAGGGTGGGGTTGTGATCTGGGGCAGGAGCTTGAGGTGCAGGGTTCAGGAAGGGATATGGGTTCAGGAGAAGTTTCTGGCCTGGGGAGGGGTGTAAGAGGGGCGCAGAGTCTGGGAGGAAGTTGTGACCTGGGGGAGGAGGGGATAGAGGCTGGCTTGGCATAGGAGGTGGTGATGGTCTGGGGCAGGAAGTGGAGGATACGGAGGAGCTGGGGTGCCAGAGGCCAGGAAGTGCTTACCTAGGTAGCTTCCAGCTAGCAGCCTTGCAGGATTCTAAGCAGACTCTGCCTGCTGCAGCCCCAGTCTGCTCAAAATGGCTGTCTGCTCCCTGTGGCTGTCTGTTGCAGGTGCCAGGGGTAGAGGAAGGTTTTGCATGCTGCTCCTGCCCCCAGCAAAATGTCTCAGCTAAGTGATTTTGCGAGGTGGCAGGGGCAGCACACAGAGTCTCTCCCTCCCCTTAGCGCCCGGAGCGGAGAGCCACAGGGAGCAGCCAGCCATTTAAAGCAGTGCGGGACTTCTGTAAAGAAGCTGGCTGCTCTGTGCTTGAGGGCCCCAGTGGGTCATATCTTGCCTGCCCCTGATCTAGGCTATCCTTGACCAGAGTTTGCTTAACTGGTTCTTAAAAAATCCAGGGATGGAGACTCCATAACCTCCAGTTGCTCCAGTTCTTAACTACCCTCACAGTTAGAAAGCTTTTCCTAATGTTTAACCTAATCTTCCCTTGCTGCAAGGGAACAATTTTTATCATCCTTTTCTTTATAACAACAGACTTCAACTTGCTTAAAGACTATCATTAGGTGCTCTCTCAATCTTCTCTTCTCCAGATGAAACAAACACAGTTTTTCCTATCTTTCCTTATAGGTCATATTTTCTAGACCTTTAATTATTTTTGTTGCTCCTCTCTGGACTTTATCCAATTTGACCACATCTTTCCTAAAGAATGGTGCCAGAACTGGACACAATATACCAGTTGAGGCCTTATCAGTTTTGAGCAGAGTGAAAGAATTACTTGTTTCTTGTTTACAACACTCTTACTAATACATATCAGAATGATGTTCACTTTTATTGTAAGAGTATTACACTGTTGACTCATTAAATTTGTTTTCCACTCCAACCTGCAGGCTTCTTCCTAGGCAGTCATTTCTCATTTTGTATTTATGCAACTGATTATTCATTTCTATGCATAGTATTTGTTCTTATAGAATTTCACTCTATTTAATTCATACCATTCATCCAGTTTGTTAAGATCATTTTGAATTTTAATCCTGTTATTCAAAGTGTTTCCAACCATCCCAGTTTAGTTTCATCCTCAGATTTTAAGTTAATCCTCTATGCTCTTCTCCAAATCATTTATGAAGATGTTGACTAGAAGAAGACATAGGACAAATCCCTGCAAGACTCCACTTGATATGCCTTTCCAGCTCAGTTGTGAACCACTGCCAACTGTCTAAGAACATTTTTTCAGCTAGTTGTACATCCATCTTACAGTAGGCTAGTGTGGCTATATTTCTGTAGTTTGTTTATGAGAATGTCATATGAGGCAGCTCCAAAAGCTGTACTAAAGTCAACATCTATTGCTTTCCCCCTTATCCACAAGGCTTGTTACTCTGTCAAAGAATAATAATGGGTTGATTTGACATGATTTGTTTTTGTCAAAACTTGTTACCTTATTTTCTTCTAATGCTCATAAACTGAGGACTTGTCTCCACTTACTGGGAGATCCAGTGCTGCAGAGATCAGTCTCCTGGGGTTTGATTTAGCAGGTGCTTACTACACCCAGTAAATTAACTGCTAATGGCACAGAACCCCTGTCAACTTCGATACACCACAGATCATAAAATCATAGGGTTGAAAGATCTCTCAGGAGGTCATCGAGTCTAACCCCCTGTTAAAAGCAGTACCAATTCTAATTAAATCATCCCAGTCAGGGCTTTGTCAAGGTCATCTCTAATGGCTCATAGATCTGTTAGCCAGTTCTTAACTATTCTATGCATTGTGTCCCAGGACTGGGAGTGGAATGTCAGGTACTGGGTCTCATTGCTGCAAGGTGATCAGGTGACCAGTGGGGGTGCTAAGGCAGAGTACCAGCCTGACCTGGCACCGCAGACTGTGCTTTGCCTCAGAAGCGGCTGGCAGCAGGCCCATCTCGTAGATGGGCAGGGAGGAAGGGGGAAGGGAGTGCACAGGGCTCCACACACTGCCTCTGCCCTGAGTACTAGCTCCATACTCCCATTGGCTGGGAACTTGCTGCTGTCTGCTTCTGGGGCACAGCATGTTCTGCAGTGCCAGGACAGGCAAGAAGCTGGTTTAGCACCCACCACTGCTTTGCTGACCAGGAGTTGCTCTAAGTAAGCCCCTCCTGCCCCAGCCCTGACTGCCCTGCCCCCCAAAGCTGGAGCTACACTCCAGAACTCTCATCCTCAGGCCTACTCTGGAACCCACACTCTGGTCAAATTATGTTGAGTCTCAGGCATCAACAATTTTCTTCAACTGGATCATGAGAAAAAAAAGTTTGAAAACCACTGGTCTAAGATAATGGTCTAATCCCATGGCTGGTCATCTTCTTTATTCACTTTAATTGCTTCTATGTGCTGGGTTCCCAACATCTCTTCTAATTGGAAGCCCAGGGCAAACACTCCCAGTTTGACTGATCTTTCCCTAACAATTTTGCACTCCAACAGTTGAATGTCTATACAAAATCATCTCTACTAAAGCTAGAGCATGTAACTTATTAATTTGATATGATCTTTTTGCTACTCATTTTTTTTTTGTGGTTAGAAGAATGCAGTTATATAAAGCTGTTTTTAATCAGTGACTCTAGCATGAAATCAGTGACTCTAGCATGAAAGGCTCATATTTAAGTAGATGGAGGGAAAAAACAGCTGGTTGCACTGAGTTTTGAATACACAAAATTAAACAACAGCACCAACAAATTCTTCAAATTAATTCAAATACTTTTTTTCCCCCACTGGTGCATGATAAGAGCTCCAATGGAAGAGGGTTGTTGTAACAAGAGAGATTAAAAACACCACAGCCTCCTGTCATGCTTATTTCAGATATCTTATCATATATTTTGCCCTTCAGAAATGTTTGTGATGATGGGGAAGAGAAGAAAAGCAAATTGCTGCTTTCTTCTGTCTACTGAAATCTATTTTCTGCAGAGAAATGCAGCCAGTCAAATCTACACTGCAGGCTACAGCCAACAATAGAAAAAAGGATCAAAGAGAAAGAAAGCACATCAGCTTTTAGGAATTAAATGCTGTGCTAATAAATGTGTTCTGTCAATCAGGCTGTCTGGTATTTGTTTTTTTAAAGGCACTTGGTGCTCATGATTACAGTGTGCCAATTCATGAGTAGATGGCTTCTCTTTTGTATTAAATCCAGCTATTTCCCCCCTTTTGTTTCTGTGAATTTAGTAGCTGAAAAGGTGGAGATTGTTATCTGGTATTTACTCACAAAACAGGTTGCATGTCAGTGACAGTGACAACTAATTTCCTCCATGTACCTCCTCCCTAATCCTGAGGGACTTTGAGTTGCTTCTTCAGGCCTAGTCAGTCTTTGATCTCTGCTAAGATTGCCACAAGGGTACCAATGGGTGCCAAATATGGCTGCTATTCTATTATTTGGTTATTTGCCCCTCCAAACTGGACAAACACCATCAACTTCTGGACCTGTGCAGCTGCGCTATTCCAGTTCTGATATAATTTCACACATTTACATTGTCAAGGAAACCTTTCCAGTCTTTGAGGGGTGAGAAAGGAAATACTGCCAAAGGCAGGGAGACTGCCAAGCAGAGGATCTGAATCACTAATATCTGAAGCCCCAGTTTCAAGAAATCCAACATGACGTTTTATTGGCCCCTCGTGGAAAATTCTCTCCACCATCACTCTCCTGGCATTGTTCTGAGGCATCTTGTGTTAAGTGATCTGCAAATGATAATGGGATTAGAAAAAAACTGGCATGTTCTGGATGTGGTTGAGAGCTGTTGGAGTAAGTATGGGAAGAAAGGGACTCAAAGAGAGAAAAACTGGATCTCTCATTGGATCTTCATAGCATTTAAAAATTCCACTGCGTAATGCTGCTGACTCTTGCCTAGGATATTCTGGGTTCAATAAATCTTTATGGCATCCTTTCCAACCAGAGTTGCCTACTTTACCATGCTCCTAAAAGCTAACAATATATAATTCAGCCAGAAATGATCAGCTGTGAAATAAAAAACAAAGGAAAGAAAATACAGACTCCTCCCTCCAACCCCCTCAGTATCCCCCCACCTTTGCCACTGATGTCAGCCCTAGAAGTTCCAGCTGTTTTGTCTCTTTAAGAGTTGGTATAGCTCAGCCTTGTTGTGTAGGAAACAGATGTTGCACAGAGCTTCTGCATTGCTGGCTTGGTTCCCTCTAATGTCAAAGTGTAGAATGTGGGAAGGGACTTCTGTCTTCAAATTGTTCAAAAGAAATATAAGTAATATGCAGCAGTGAAAGCAACTTACAATTTCTTACAGGTACTGTCCTATTGCTTCTCAAGTCCCTGCCAGCTTTTTAAATAGCTCCCTGCTGGCTTTTGCTTGCAGCTCAGTCAGCTCTTGCCAGAGCTGCACACCAGGGTGCACCTGCTTACTTTCACCTACTTAATATGTCAGGAAGCACTGCAGTGTTGCCAAGTCTTGTATTATTTGATGCTTTCATTAAAGCCGCAGCTTCTAGATTTATATACTACATGAGCATCTCAGGGTTTTTTTTTAATTAGTTTCTAGTCCTCATGGTTACAGAGAAGAACTTGAACACATGACTGTAATGTAACTCAAAAGCTTAAAAGCTAGAAAGCAAATAAAAATAACCCAATTAAAAAAAATTGAATGATTTTTAAGCCCATTTTGTAATGTTTTGGGGCCTGACATTACTTTTGAATGCATGGGGCTGGCAGTACTGAAATTGGTATCCAGGCTTTCCATTTAAATCTTTAGTTTTCATGAAAGAATCAGCTATCATATAGCGAGCTGCACCGAGAGGCTAAGCACAGTGCAGGAGCAGTGTGCTGCAAGCTTGGTGTGGGAATGGCGGGAAGAGAAGAGAGAAGAGACACAGGTGAGCTGGAGCAGTGGAAATAGTTGCACAGGCAGCTATTGTGAGTCAGCTCTGTAAAAACAGACCTTTGGGCTGTTTTTTACATGCCACCCTTCAATGACCAATTTATGAATGTATCCAGTACAGTGCTCAGATGTTGGGGCGTGTATGTCTTCACTGGACTGATGTAGATTTGGCAAGGAATGAGCAGGAAGAGCCTGGGGATTCTTACTCTGCTGCTATTTATACAGTCTGTGCAATGGGACTCAAGGGAGAATATCAGTTTAGAGAGTTGCTGGTCCCTTCACCCTAAGAAACAAAATCACCACAGTCCATGTGCAAATCATAACCAGAGATGTTCCTCTCTGCCTCTATTGAAGTTCACTTTTGTTTACAATATTTCCACCAGATCTTGTTTAATACTATTCACAGAGGGTATGTCTACACTGCATTCCTCTTTCGAGAGAGGAATGCAAATGCAACCAAGTGAAATTACAAATGAAGTGCAGATTTGAATTTCCCACACTTCATTTGCATAATCGCGCCTGGCCACTATTTCGAAATACCGTATTTCAAGATAAAAAATGCCGTGTAGACGCGATTATTTTGAAAGAAACCCCTTCTTTCGAAATAACCCTTACTCCAGTTATTTCGAAAGAAGGAGTTTCTTTCAAAATAACCGCCTCTACACAGCATTTTTTATCTTGAAATAGCAGACTGATGTGATTATGCAAATGAAGCACAGGAAATTTAAATCCATGCTTCATTTGCAATTTCTCTCGGCTGCATTTGCATTCCTCTCTCAAAAGAGGAATGCAGTATAGACATACCCAGAGACCCTGCTTTTCTCTCAGTTCCTAGAAAAGGGACATCCAGGCCAAAGATCAAGACATTCTGCTGTAAGAGTGGAATGGTGGCAATGGGTAAAAATTTGCCTGAAGGCCCAAGACAGCTGGGGTTGCCAACTTCCCCAGACCAGATGGTCTATACATCATGCTGCAAATGGCATCCAGGCCATCTGGTCAGGAGAGCTGGCAACCCTAAGGACAGTGGTTCTCAAACTTTGGTTTGGGACCCCAAAGTGGGTCGCAACCCTATTTTAATGGGGTTACCAGGACTCTCGTTAGACTTGTTGGGGTCTGGAGCTGAAGCCAAAGCTCCACCACGCAGTGCTGAAACCAAACCCGAAGCTCGAGAGCTTCAGCCTTGGGTGGCAAGTCTCAAGTTACAGGCCTTCCCCCCCAAGGGATGAAGCCCTTGAACTTGGGCTTTGGGCTGCATCCATCAGTGGAATTTGGGTGGGCTTAGGTTTCAGTCCCCCACCCTTGGGGTAGTGTATTATTTTTTGTTGTCAGAAGAGGGTTGTGGTGCAATGAAATCTGAGAACCCTTTACTAGGAAATAGCTGTGCCACTGTTCTACATTATTTCCCTTTCCACTGGGCTTACTCACTTTAGCCTCAGACAAAGAAAGCTCAGCAATCTCAAACAGGTTCCCTCTCCAGTTCTCCCAACTCTGGGAACTCATAGGTCTTAAGCCACTTCTTTCCTTCTTTTGTGATCTGGGTCACTGTTCATTCCCTTGCTCACCTGTGATTAGGTTATCCACTAAGGTAGTCGGCATACAGAAGATGCCTACCAACAGGTCACTGATAGCCAGGTTGAGAATGAACATGTTGGTGACAGTCCGCATCTGCCGATTCTTCAGCACGATGACACCGACCAGCATATTGCCAATCATGCACATCAGAAAGATGAAGATATAGGCCAGGATGAACATGGCTGCTATGGGGGAAGAATGTTGATAGTAGGACGAAAAAATGTACATCTCCCTGGAGACACGACTTCTGCTGTCATTCCTGGAGTATGATGAGCTGCTATTGGAGGGGAGAAAAATATCACCTGCGAGAAACAAGGTAGAAAAACTTGTGAATGCTCAGTTCGACAAAGGGATTATTTGATTCACAGCACACTTTTTCCAAGCCATTTCATGATTTATTTTAATTTACATTTTCATGTTATACCTACAGATCTTTTCTTCAAGGCCAATGTTGAATAAGAAAGTATAGTAAGTCCTTGCTTAGTGCTGTACTTGGAAAATGCAACTTAGTGAAATAATGTTAAGTGAATCCACTTTTCCCATAAGAATGAATGTAAATAGGGTGCTAGGTTCCAGGAAACTATTTTGTGCCAGACACGACATAGTATACAGTACTAACTAGAGTATGGTGGCTGCACTGTCTGCCTGCAGTCATCAGGTGTTTGGTGATGTTCAGAAGGCTTCGGGAAAGAGCGGGAGGTTACATGCTGCGTGCTTCCTCAGAGCCCACTGAATGGCCAAACAGCTGAGTGCTGCAGGCAGGAGTAGGCAGTTGCTGATCTGTGGCACGCACTGACAGGTGGAAGGCACTGCGGATGATGGTGGAGGGGCTGCTGGTTCACCCTGGTTCCAGCATGTGGCCAAACAATGTGTAAGTAAACATGGTGCAACTTTAAACAAGTCTGTTCTCTAATGGATCAGGGATGAAACAATGAAACAACATTCACTGGGACGACATTAAGTGAGGAGTTACTGTATAAGGCAGGGCTGGGCA
Organism: Pelodiscus sinensis; assembly: GCF_049634645.1. NCBI lineage: Eukaryota > Metazoa > Chordata > Testudines > Trionychidae > Pelodiscus > Pelodiscus sinensis. The sequence goes on along the minus strand of NC_134718.1, from coordinate 32,402,835 downwards.
AAATATGGCTTGCGGGCCACATCCAGCCCACCAAGCCACTGGATCCGGTCTGCGGACGCTACGGTGAGCCCCACCCGCACGCTGCTCAGAAACGCAGCTGCGGGGCGGTTTTGCTTTAAGCCCTGAGAGTCCGGAAGGGAGAGGAAGCTTTGGAGCTGCTTCTGCCCCCAGCACCATCCCATTGGCTGGCTTCTGGCCAGAAACCCGCTAACAGGCAGCCACGAAGCAGAAGGGGCTCCAGAACACGTGGCTGCAGCCCATGTGGGGGAGGGGCAGGCAGGAGCAATCCTTCTCAGCTGGGTGGCAGCTCAGCTTCAATCAGCTCTGCCCAGTCAGAGGCTCAGGGCTCAGTGCATGGAGCTGACTGACTGGGCGGGGCTGGTTAATCACCTGTGAAGCTGTATTGCCCCCAGCTTAGAGGGAACACGAGCAGGCAGGGAGGCTGATTCAGGAACAGCTTCTGGCTGTCAAGTGTGTCCAGAGCCTGCCTCTGGCACCCCAACACCACCGTTCCCCAACCTTCACTCCACATACCCAAATCCTCTGCCCCCCTCCTGCACACCTATACCCTCCCAGGTCTGGCACTCCTTCCCCAGATCACAGTCCCTACTGCCCTAGATCACAATCCAAGCCCCTGCATCCCAGTCCAGTGCCCCAGGTCACAAGTGCCTCCTTCACCCAAACTCCCTCCCTTGCCCCAAGCTCCCTTCTGCACCCAACCTCCATCCCAGACCCCACTTCTCCTCCATTAATATCATGGAAGAGTGCGGCCCTCAACCACTTTCCAAATTCTTGGAGTGGCCTCCCATCAAAAATTATTGCCCACCCCTGACATAAGATAATAGAAAACTTGGGTTAGAATTGGTCCTATTGCCTTTGGATGCAGAGACCATCTGTCCCAAAGACTTTCTCCTCATACAGTCACTATTATAGTTCTTTCACCTACAGATCTGCACCAAGGGAGCAGGCAGCTCAGTAGGGGTACGTCTACACTACATGCCTCTGTCGGCAGAGGCATGTAGATTTGTTTGTTCAGCAAAGGTAAATGAAGCCGCGATTTAAATGATCACGGCTTCATTTACATTTACATGGCTGCCGCGCTGATCAGCTGTTTGTTGGCTCGCCGCTAGTCTGGACGTTCCCCCTGTCGACATCAAAGCCCTTTGTCGGCAGCCCCGGTAAAGCTCATTCCACGAGGAATAACGGGGCTGCCAACAAAGGGCTTTGATGTCGACAGGGGGAACGTCCAGACTAGCGGCGAGCCGACAAACAGCTGATCAGCTGTTTGTCGGCTCAGCGCGGCAGCCATGTAAATGTAAATGAAGCCGCGATCATTTAAATCGCGGCTTCATTTACCTTTGCTGATCTGTCTAATCTACATGCCTCTGCCGACAGAGGCATGTAGTATAGACACAGCCTAGGAGTTAATCTGTTTGACCATCAGGACTAGGGATGTAATAGTGTAGTTTATTAATGGATTAACCAAAAAGCAAAAGTTTATCAGTTAACGCTGTAGATTACATGCATTCCCTCCCCACTTGCCAGTAAATTTTTTAGCAGGCTGGCCAGCAGCCCGGCTCAATCCTGGCTTGCGCCAGGTCTGAGACCAATCCCTACTGCGGCTCTGCATTTAAAGTGTATTAGGAGCTGAAAGGGAAGGCAGCAGCATGGGGCAACAAGGGAGCTGGTTTTTAAACTGGCTCTCTTCACGGATCAGCTCCCATCTGTCACTCCATGCTGCTGCCTCTGATACAGAGATAGCAGCGCGGAGTAGCAGGGGGCTCCTCAGGAGTGGGATTGGAGCGCACTGGCTGCTGGCTCCACCCCTGGGGTTTATAGAAAAGTTGAGTAACCAATAAGAATTCATGAAGTTAATCACATATTCAATTAACTAATATGTAACATCCCTAATCTGGACCAGACACTGCAGTGCCCTTGACCGATTGCTGACTAGTTGTCACTTGGCTCATTATGTGCTGCACAGACACATTTGTGAGAGATTTCATGAATGAGTTGGTAAGAAATCATTTGTAGCTGATATTACCCCTGCAAAATTCACACTCATTACTAGAGATGTCACCATGAATCAATTAACACTTGCAAAGTGCTGCTATTACCAGCTACAAATGACTGGCACCTTACTTCCATTTTATCTCATCTATTTTGGTTAATAAAACCAGTCTTCTTGGTTGTGCTGAGAAATAGAAGCACAATCCCACTGAAAACACACATACCCCTTCCTCCAAAACTGACTTTCAGCATAGTGCAAAAATATAAAATATGCGAGGCCAAACGGTTACATTTTTTGTTCTTTGCAATTTCACCCAGGTTCTAGTCTTGTGAGTTCTTACAAAAAGGCTTTATACGTTACTACCTAAATAGTGGATTTCTGCCTCTCACTGAGAGAATCAAAGATGAAATAGCTGTGAAGTATAGATTAGAGCAAGATAATGGGGATCAGGGACCACCGTATGCAGGAGCCCTGGATTCAGCAATTAATCAGAAGCAGAATCGCAGGGAGTGGTACAGCGCACAGCTAAGTGCTATAGACTGACTTTCTGATGTAGTGGACTTGAATTGTCTGGCCTGCCTCATTCTTGGGAGCAGTGGGAGCTGGTAAACTGGCTACTCCTCTGAAACTCATTGGCACTGGCAGTGGTTTCGTTTTGTAAATTCAAAAGGAGAGAGAGATTGGAACCAAGTCCAATTTCACTGAAACCCTAAAGTTAGGGTTTTCAAATATATATTTGGGTTTTAGCTCATCTCCACATAGGACTTGGAGGAAGACAAATTCACAACCTTCAGGCAGGGGGAGGATGGGTCTGGAGAGAAAGGTTGGGAAAAATAGCTTGTTTGGGGCAGCAGGAGGAGGAGCTGTGCAGAAGGCTATTAAACGTTGATGGATAAACGCTTGATTAACTTCTTGGTCAGTGGCAAATATAGTGTTAGTGGGGCCCTGTGCTCAGCTTCATTTTTGGAGCCTCTCTGAGGACCCAGTCAAGAAAAAGAACTTTCATTCTTCCTGCCCCTCCATTTTTCATTCTTTTTTCTTTATCCTCCTCCTATATTATAAGTAAAAAGAAGTAAACGGAAATAAAGTGAGGTACCTTGATTGTTTTTGTAGCCTAACATTTTTTTTCCACAGATCACTTGAGAATTGCTGACGATTTCAGTGGACCACTTAATGATCTTTCCAAATATTGTTTGTACCATGAGCTAACTATTTTAAAGTGCTTTGGGTAAGAGCACTTTATTTAAAAAAACCATAACAACCTTTCCTCAAACAAAAAACAGGACTATGTAGCACTTTAAAGACTAACAAGATGGTTTATTAGGTGATGAGCTTTCGTGGGCCAGAACCACTTCCTCAGATCAAATAGTGGAAGAAAATTGTCACAACCATATATACCAAAGGATACAATTAAAAAAATGAACACATATGAAAAGGACAAATCAAATTTCAGAACAGAAAGGGGATGTGGGGGGAGGTAAATGTCTGTGAGCTAATGATATTAGAGGTGCTAACTGGGGAAGCTATCTTTGTAATGGGTAAGATAATTAAAGTCTTTATTCAAACTTAGGCATAAAGTGTTGAATTTAAGCATGAATGACATTTCAGAGGATTCTCTTTCAAGTGTAGTCTTAAAAGGCCTTTGAAGCAGGATGCAGGTAATCAAGTCATTGAGACAATGTCCTTTCTGGTTGAAATGGCAAGAAACTGTTTTTTCTTTGTGATCCTGTATTATATCTGATTATCTAAAACTTTAATTCTTTGAAGTAAATGGTTCCACAAAATAGTAAAAACAGCAATATCATACTTTTCAAACTTTTCTGCTACAGATTTTGCTTCAGTTTTTGCACATGCTTTTTCAGAATTTGATGTAGCTATGCCTAATAAGGTTCTTTTTATAACATTATAGCTCATTTTCAAAGCCAAAACAGCATTTGCCCCAGCAAAACACTTGGTGTCACAAATTTTTTTGACTGTCAAATGTTTTCCATTTGCCTGCTTCAAGTGTAATTGCAGCATACTCCACCGATGTGTGGAATCCAAAAGAAGCATGTATGTTTTGAACAAAGTAAAAATATATATATATATATCACAAGATGTGGCTGCAGCATTGCAGATTAAATTTAAGGAATGGCTGAAGCATGGTATGAATAAAGAAGAGGGATTTGCATTGTTCAATCTTGCCTGCAGACCTGAATATATTTTGCCAGTGTTATCAAAGTTCTGCCCATGACAATTTTTTTATGTCCAAATTTAAATTTGTAATGATTTCCAAAACCGTTATCACTAGACATTCAGAAGTGTGGGATTTTAGTGTGACAAGACAGAGAAACCAATCTACAACTTCACTATTGCCAGTCACATATCTTAAAATTGAATGTTGATTGATCTACATGACTCACATTTGGTGTTGGATCAACTATTATTAAATAGTACTTGGCGTCCTTCACTTCATCAGTGAATTGGTTTCTGAGCTGCTCTGCCATTATAGTAATGAATTCATGTAGCTGTGGTGGATTAAAAAGTTGATCTTCACTAAGCCACGATACTGATAATTTTTCAAATGTTCATTGAGAAAATTGTCAAATTCACTAAGATATTCAAGGCAGGTTTAAAAAGTTACCTTTTTGAGATGACACTGATGACGCCGCATTATCTCTTAGAGGTAGTCCCAAAGGAAACAACAGTTTCACTGTGGCAACAACATGTCTCAGCACTTTCTTCCAATAAGAACAGTCCTTCTCAAAGTGAGTTGATAATGCAGAATCAATTGTTCCAAATAATTTACATCTTTGAACAAACTTACACATAGCATTAAAATGAGCTTTGGAAGTTTCATGATCAGCAATATCTCTTGCAACATTTCTTCAATTAGCGTGCCCATCGACAAATGTTTGTTTACCTTTACTATGGTCAGGGAATAATTTGAAAACATAATAATAGACTGCCTTCATGGTTTTTGAAAAAAATCAACCAATTTTTCATTTCTGTGGTCTCATTTTTCTTCATCCTCAGAAAATGGGATTCATGAAGACCTCTAAATTGCTTTCGTCCTCCAACCTCATACTTTTTTTCTCAAATTTTCCATGTTGTCTATGTTTTTTGGTTTATTTACTAAGAAATATTCTGTCCTATCCAATGAAATAGATTTTGGCCATAATGCAATGTCTTCAGGGTAAGTTTCTTCCTTTGCTTCAACAAAATTACCAGTATTTTGTAGTTCCATTGCCCCTTCAGAGTCCACGTGTTCAATGGTTGGAGTTGTCGTGGTATTCCCTCCTCTAGGCAAGTGATCAGATAATTGAGAGGTTTCCTCCCCCTACTTTTGATGAATGTCCTCTATTTGATACTTCAAGATTTTTAAAATAAGATGGCAAACTGCCTTTTTGCTTAGCTTCGTCTTTTTTGCCTCGCCTTAATTTTTTGTGTGTTTTTCACTCACAGTATTGCTTCATTATTACTGAAAAATGACTTGATTTTTAGGCAGATTAAAAACATCTGAAAGAGCAGGAGTGTAGCTGTGGGTGGGCTGTGGTCTGGACCACCCATTCCCCAATTAGGTTTAACACCGGTGGCACTGGAACATTTTTAATAGTGGGGTGCTGAAAGTCAGGCCCTGTCTCTCCTAGGTGCAGGTCCAGACCTAGGTGCGGGCCACAGGCACAGGAACTAAGGGCTTCTGACAGAATAGTCAGGCCCCTGGGCAAGATGTATGTGTGGGGGGCACAGGCCTGGGCCCCCAGAAGGGCGGGGCCTTGGATGGAAGGAGCAGAGCTGAGGGCCAAGTGCAGAAGCAGAGCCACCATGGTGGGGCTGGGGAAGACGACAGACAGGGGAGATACAGAGATCTTCATGGCCACAGAGAAGAGCTTCAGTCACTTCAGTGGCCCTATGCTGGTTGGCCCAGAGAATTGGGCAGAGACCCACATATGCTTCACCTAATTGAAGGCACAGTCCCATCACTTGAGCACCACCCTCCCCACTCTGGGCTCTCCATCCCCCAGCCACTCTCCCCCTTGCCCATGGGCAGCAGCCACTCACCAGATGGCAGCCAATAGCAGTGCAACATTACAGGGGCTGGAGGACTCAGGAAGCCACACAGCCAGCTGCTGGAGAGAAGCGACACCTTCGAGCTTCAAACTGTGGCTTTTTCCTGCTGGCTGTGCAGCTTGTGAGCTCTGTCCCCCCGGCTGTCCTCCTCACCTGCTGCAGGCAGCCACAGTTGGCCACCCTCCTGAATCCCCACCCTGCGGGCCACTGCTGCTCACCAGGCAGGCTGGAAGGCTTCAGAGGAGCACTGGGTAGCTACACAGCCGGTGGCCAGAGAGAAATGTTTTCCCACTGCAAAGCATTGCTTTTCTCTGGCTGTCTGTGCGGCTGTCTCATGCTCCTCTGAAACCTTTCAGCCCATGTTGGCTCTGTTCACTGCCTCCTGCCAGCTCTTCTCAGGCTGTAGCCTGTAGGTGAGCCTCCCTGCCCACCTGCCTCCTCCCCCCCCAGCCCTCTCCTCAGAGGGACTGGCCCCCGCAGAGTGGCTGCCCCCTGCATAGGAAGACGTGCAGACCCAGTACTGGACTGTCCAGCCTTGGGGGCCCCCATGTCATTGGTGGGGCCCGGTGCCACGCACGGTATGTTTCATTGTAAATCCGTCCCTGGTGAGACATAGTCTTGTCCTAGAGCTAATAATCTAAATAGACAATGCAGACAAAATGTGAGAGGAAAAATGGAGACACTGGGAGATGAAGGGTTTTGACCAACATTTTATAGCAAGTCAGTGACAGAGCTAGGAATTAGTCATGTTAAAAAGTGTTTATTTAGGTAAACGTGTAGCCGTTGAAAAAAGTTACCTCCCCGTGTGTACCAGCCCTGTGCTGCTGCCTCTGATACAAAGACAGCAAGCACAGGGCCGGGGGGCAGGAAGGCTGCGTGTAACCATAAAGGATAACCAGTGAGCCCAGGCTCATCAATTAACCATGTACATCCCTACTAGGAAAAGAACCCCATTTTCCTGAGTCACAGCAAGACCATGCTGCCATCGTACCACTCATCCTTTAGCTTTTCGGGGCTGACAGGCGCACAAACTGAGATTAATCAGCAGAGCATGCTCCCTTCCCCAACTCAGAATTCATATATAAAGAAGAGACTGGTTGAGTAAGAAAGCACCATTTCTGCATAGTCTCTTTTCATAGTCAAACAGTACTTCTAGGAGCTATAGTAGCTGCAGCACATTTGCTTGTTATGTTTGTACCTGCTGAGGATGTGTTTTCGGTTACAGATGCATGTAGCAATACAGGATGCTGTTCAGGTGTTACTGTGTGAACACATTCTTTTGAGAGAAAAAAAATCTGAAGAATAGAGGGATTTTCCTGACGTTGGTAAACCTCTTTCTACGAAGAAGCCTTCTTCCGAAAAAGCTCTTTTGGAAAAGGCGCGTGTGCACAGGGAAGAGGGAGTTCTTTTGAAAGAAGAGGAAAGAGGAAAAAGCACAGGGGCCCTGGTGGCCACTCCGTCCAGCTTAAATCTGAGATAGCATCCACACTGAATGGACACTATCTTTTGAAAAAGCAGATCGCTTTTTCGATGCACTTTGGCAGTGTGGACGCACGCTTTCGGAAGAAGGTTTTTCAGAAGATCTGGAAAAGCATCTTCCAAAAGAAGCCTGCAGTCTAGACATAGCCTTTGTTGAGATGCTCTAACTCCGTGGTCCCCAACACGGTGCCCGTGGGCACCATGGCGCCCACGGGGGCATTTGTCTGCGCCCGCCAAGTGCTCGGGGCTGGCCTGGCCCCGGGCACGTGGCGCATGCGCGGTGCCGGAGCCGGCCCTGGGCACATGGCACACGATGAGCGCCGGCCCCGGGAGCGCTGCGGATTGGCCGCCCGCGCTCTGGGCGTGCGGCGCTTGGGGGGGAGCGCCGGCCCCGGGCACGCGGCGTTTGCTGGGTGCACCGGCCCCGGGCGCTCGGCGCTTGGCGGGGGGAGAGTGCCAGCCCTGAGCGCTTGGCGCTTGGGGGGGAGAGCGCCGGCCCCGGGTGCGCGGCGTTTGCAGGGGGCACTGGCCCCGGGCACGTGGCTATGGGGGGGGTCCCGCCCCCGAGCATGTGTCTATGGGGGGGCGCCGCCCCTGGGCGCGCAAGTGTCCCCGCCCCCTGGCACCTGGCGGGCGAACGGCCACACCCCCTGGCGCCCGGTGGGCGAACGGCCACGCCCCCTGGCGCCCGGCAACCTCTAATGGTTGGGGACCACTGCTCTAACTCCTTTGTGCTTTGCAACAGGGACCTGAAAGGTGGCAGGAGAATCACCCTGGTGTCAAGACAGTGTCCTTTGCCATTCCAAGGAAGATTTTGCTATATTTAGGTACATTATAATCCTTGGGAAAAAATTCAGTTTATATAGGCTCAGCAGAGACTTGTTAGAATTCAGCTGCTAAATCCTGTTACGTTTTTCTCTCCCTGCAATTGTTCCTTCCAGCTGTTGGGGGCTATGGTGGTGTTAGCCACACGAAGAAGCTCCAGTGCTCTCAGTGTTCCCACTGCTATCATTCAGGTAGCATAGAGGAAAGGGAAAGGAATTGCTTCACTCTAATGCACAGAGCAGAAGAAGGGGTCAGGGAAGATGGACGGAAGTATGAGGGGTCAGAAGATGGTTGGGGAAGACAAGGATAACATGGGAGAGGGGCATAAGACAGGATTTGGGGAAAGGGTACAGCAGGAGCTATTGAAAGACAGGAGCGTATGGGAATGGGGGAAATGGCAGGAATACAAGCAGAGGCAGGAAGAGAATGGTAGATGAGGAGGAGTAATGAAGGGATAGAAGTAGAAGGGGATTAGGTGAGCCTGGAGTTGGAACAAAGGCAAAAGAGTCATTAGCTGAAGTGTTTGAGAGGGCACAGAAGCAGCCTTCAGTCAGGAAGGGATGCGTTCCTCAGTATTTTTGAGGGAGGTAAGGTGTTTGTGGGGGAATGTGAATATTGAAAATAGGTTCCTGGGCATGTTATTTCCTTCGCTGATATAAGGGTGCCGAAAAGCATGATTCACAGCCCACTGACGTCAATTAGAGACTGTCCTTGAATTTCATGAGGGTTTGGATTGGGTTCCTTTTGTGATTATCCAGACATGAACTGGTATGTTCCTATATAGATGTCAGTGCATTTCAGTGCGCAAATAGCAGTTTGCTTTAGCATAAACCTTCAACATGACAAAGTTTTCTATGAAGAAAATGACTTCACCTTAAAAAGGGTCAGCTGTAGTATGCTTATCAAATGTGTAGTTTCACATCTATGAGACCTTGATCGCTGGTGAAAAACTGGCTCCTTATTTAACTCTGTACTGTTATTAAAATGACAATTAAATTAAATGCAAAAAACTGCATCACTGTAATAATTTAATTTTTTTAAATGCACAAGAAACAGGAAATGCAAAGTTATAGCTCCCACAGCAACCATAACTTGATTAAATTTAAGTTATATGGGATATTAAGGATCAAATATCAATAGCATAGAGTAACACAATTCTTGTGGAAGCTACAGAATATATATTTCCTCTCCCTCCCTCACTCTCCTTCACTGCAGTGTTAAATACCTTTCCTATACATTTCACAGAAGACAAATATTCCATAGTAAGTTATCCTAGAAGAGTCTGATCCAAACCCACTGAAGTCAGTAAAAAGACTCCCACAGGTTTCAGATCAGGCCCTTGGGAAACATAGTTGAACACATGCAATGTACATTTCACAGAGAGATAAAAACTGATGTCCTCACCTTCCATGACAGCCCGATCCCAATTCTTGCTTCAGTATATTAGAGTGTAGTTTGTTTGCAGGTAGACTGGAGTCTTGAGATCAGAGTCGCTCCTTAATGTTTCTCTTTATCTAGCTGCAGCCACCTGCTCTCAGAGTGGGAGCAGCGACTCTGCTTTGGGGATGAATGCTATCTTGATCCACTGCTAGAGTCCTCCTGCACTCATCCCAGGTTTTCAGAGCTTCAAGATAATGCATGAAAGGCACCTGCAGAACTGGGGCTTTTTGCCTTCAAAAAATCCCCATACAGTTCAAGGATTCTCAGTCTTTAGGGCAGCCTGCTCCAGTTCCAAGGTAGGAGACGAAAGGAGATACTATTTTTATCCAAGTCTAAGAAGATAGTCAAATGTTAGAACTTTGTTAAAGCAATGTGGTTGTTAGTTAAGGATGATTGGCATCCAGGCTAGGGACTTGGTTAAATCTACAGAGCACAGACTTTGCGGATACTGAATTTGCAGCTATTGAAAGAAAATGCTTTTTTTTTTTTTTTTTTTTTGGATGGAAGGAAGATCAGAAGAATCAGATCCTTTTGAAAAGACACCTGCTAAAATGCTCCCTAATGCTCAGTCCCTCTGATGTACTCTTTGTTATGGGATTAAGACATCTCAAAATGCTCCAGCGCTCTCACTCAAACAGCTCCAAAAATTTCTTCTTACCATCACTGTCGCAAGCTGAGCTCTTGGAGCGATTTTCAGTTCAGCTGGAGAATGAAGCACACGTTGTTAGCTCATCAGCCCTGTTGCATTCTCTGTGCATGACTTCTGTCTCCGTTCAGCTTCTGCTCCTCGGACTCTCTGCACACCAGCTCTTACTGCTCAGTAGCAAAGAGGCTGCTTCTATTAGTTAGGGGCACAGTGCGTGTATCTGTATGTGGGGAGGGGGACTACATCTCCCCATTGTCATAGTTACTAGAACACCTGTTGGATGTACAGGCAAAGAGCTGGTCAATTAATTACTGGATCTATAGCCTCTCTCATTTATCAGCAGAGTAAAGTGAAGGTTTTAGTCACTATACTGAACAACAAGAAAAATCAGATTTATTTCTGGCAGCCTCTTCTTGTCTTACCTGCTTATAATGTGTGTGATTGCACTTTGTTCAGAGACCACTGTTTTAGTAACACAGTGCCTTGATGAATCTGTTAGCCCTAGTCAGAAGGGATTGTGCACTGTCTCACCTTTTTGTCCAGGTAGCAACTGGTCACTGAGTAACCATTCTCTTTGAACTGGTGAACATGAGAGAAAATGTCTCAGAGGGATAGCCGTTTTAGTCTGTAACTTTGAAAACAACAAGTAGTCCTGTGGCACCGTAGAGTACATCCTCACAGCAACATTATTTCAAAATAATTTAGTCCACGTCTACACAGCCGGCAGTTAGTTTGAAATAATGTCGAAATACTGTCAAGCTGGAGGACTTCTTGCTCCGATTCCTGTAACCCTCATTGCACAAAGAGTAAGGGAAGTCGAAAGATGAGTGCTCTGTCTAGAAATAACAGCTGCGTAGATGCTCCCTATTTCAAAATAAGCTATGCCAGCGTTTCACAAACTGTGGTCTGCGGCCCAGTATTGGTCCATGGAAAAAAATACCAGGCTTTAGAAAATTTTTTGCGAGAGAGCCCGCCTCGCTGCCCCCAATCCCCAAGATGCAAGCCATACTGATGCTTCCTCTAGGGACCACAGAGGTAGCGCGGGCTTCCTGCGGGGCCAGGGGGCAGTTCTGCAGCTGCGCACCAGATCCCGGAAGTGTGAAGGCTGCTCCCCCCCCGTCCCAACAGCCGGTGCGGTACCTAAAATGCCAGTCCATCGTGCACTGGGGACTTTGTTCCCCTGCTGCCTTCCTGCATGCAGGGGAGTGGGTGGGGATCTGGGACTGCGCGGGCTCCGGCTGCTCGTGCGGCGTGTGTTGCCATGGGAGTGAAGGAGCAAGGCGCACTGCCCGAGCAGGTGGGGATGGCGCGGGCCGGGACTCTCCCTCTCCCCATGCAGGAAGGCATCAGGCGTGCAACGGACCAGTATGTCAGGTACTGTGCTGCTGTTTGGGGGGTGGGGGAGCAGCCTGTGCACTTCCTGGGCCTTGGCAGCTACAGGATCCCCAGGTATTGGTCCCTGTCCCCTCCTCCCCCCTCGACCACCACAACTACCCTGCCCCAGCACCCACAAGCACCCTGTCCCCTGCCCCAGCACTCATTGGCACCCTTCCCCAGAACTCTGTCCCAGCACCCACAAGCACAGTTGGGGCCACATTAGTGAGGTTTGCGGGGTTTAGAGGGGTTGTGTTTTTGTATCTCACTTGTGTGGCCACAAATGACTATTATGTGGGCTAAAGTTGGCACTAGGGAGTTTTGGGAGGACCAGAAACAATTTATTTGCATATTCATCATTTGCTTAATGAATATGCAAACATGAAAATAAATGTTACCGGTTGTCCAAAAGCTCGTGAATAGAATTACTAGTCCCCAGTGTCAAAAAGTTTGGGAACCCCTGAGCTACACAATTGGCATAGCTCAATTTGCCTAGCTTATTTCAAGGTAAGTCCTACTGTGTAGATGCACCCTGAGAAGCTAACAGAAATATCTAGTATCATGAAGTGGGTCTTACCCAGGAATGCTCATGATACTATGTATTTTTGTTAGTCTCCAAGGTGCCACAGAGTTAGTCATTTATGAGAGAAAACGTATAGCCCTAATTAAGGAACAGCCAGATTTTCTGTGTTGAGAACACAGGTGTCAGGATCCTGACAAGGGCAGTTAGGACTGAGAATCATAGCAGCATCAGACCTGAGGCTGACAGTAGTAGAGGAGTTCATAGTCAAGTTCCAGGCTGGGACAGTCCTAATCATGTTTTGAAGCCAGGCCTAAATCAAGCTGAGATGAGACCCAGGAGTTCAAAGCAGGAATGCCCTTGGCAGCTACAAGAGATCCACAGTGTTACCTGGTTTCTTCCTGGACCGCTCCTTGGGTTTATATGGGGCGAGGCGCAGGAGATTGCTGTCTATCAGACACCTTGAGACTGGACTGCCCATGGTCTGTGTCCACAGCAGGTCATGGAGTGTAATCTGGTGGCAGTGTAGTGAGGGTTGCTGTCTCACAGCTTCACAGGGCTGGGTTCACAACCCCCCGGGTTTCATAATAAAGTAATTGCAAGTTTTCACCACATAGCTTGCACTCATACGTTTCAGCCTGTTCTGTAAAATCTTCACTTTGTCTATTCCAGGGATGTGAAGAGAAGGAAGGGAGTTGCTTTGGAGACTCATGTTAAATGTCCTGCTTTGCTACAGTCTCCCTGAGGGAAATTCACTTAGGGCTTGTCTATAAGGGGAAATTTACCACTATACATCATGATGGTAAATTTCCCTGTATAGAAAGGCTCTTAGTTTCTCTGTGCCTCAGTTTCCCAATTTGAGAATGGGTAGGTCATGCCCATGAAAGCTCTGATACCATCTACATGATTTGTTAGTCTTTAAGGTGCTGCTAGACTATTTGTTGTTTTTTAAGTTTTTCCTGTTACAGACTAACTTGGCTACCCCTCTGAAGTCACTGAAATGTTGTGAGGATAAATTCATTAAAGATCATGGGGCATTCATATACCACACTAACTGGGGCTTGGGAGTCAAATAATTGCTTTCAAGAGATAGAATGACCATTCAGCTCACAAACTACATCGTCAGCTCTGATTGGATGCCTGAAACTTTTAAAAAACAGGAGACTAATCATAGAACTAAACAGGGATGTGATCCATGGTAGCACATTGGCGGTGCACCACACCCCATGCTGCCACCAAAATTTTAATTGCTAAATTGGATGCCCTCATATGCCCTCTACCTGCTCCTCTGCCTGCATCCCCCTCTCCCTGCAGGGCTGAAAGGGACATCAAAAGATCATCTAGTTCAACCTCTCATGCTGAGGCAGGGCCAAATACACCTCCTAGACTATCCTGAACACTGTTTAACAATCTGTTGTTAATAAGTAACGAACAACACACATTCCACGGAAACTTTCAAAATAATCACTAGTGCTAAAAGTTGTCAAATTTCCAAGATTCACAAAATGTTTCATCACTGCAAGCAGGGCTGGTCCGAGGCATTCTGGTGCCCTGGGCATGGGCGTGCGATGCTACCCCTGGGCACATGGTACATGCGCAGACCCGCCCGTGGGGAGCGGGCCCGCCCCCCCTAGGGTGTGCAGGCCCGCCCTGGGGCACATGGCGCCTGTGCAGCCCAGCTACGGCCACTGGCACGCATGCCGGGGCCTGCCCCGGAGCGCATGGCTCAAGTGTGCCCAGTCCAGCCCGGCCGTCACTGCTGGCACACGCGCCGGGCAGTGTAGGGCGCCGCGGCCGTGGGGGAAAGGGTGTTGCTGGCAGGCGCCGCAGGGATGTGGGAGATGTGGGCCGGTGCTGCGGGAGCTGGGTGCGCGGCGCCTGATGGCAGCTGTAAGGGACGCCATGCGCCCCTTACAGCTGCTGTCAGGCGCCCCCCATCGGTTGGTGCCCTGGACAGCTTCCCAGCTCGCCCATGCCTCCATCCCGCCCTGATTGCAAAACACTCTTTCAAAATACTTATGAATAATATGATCCCCACGCCAGGAATAATGGTGGATTAAACTTTACTTCAGAAATCTATAATCTGCTTGCAATTTAGCTGACATTAGTCAAAACAACATTGAGTCACTTGAGCATTCACCTATGGAAAAAATTCATGCCTGTGCTTCTAAAGCAAAACAAGTCTTATGCTCTCTTAAAAGCTAAGAGCACAATGAAAGATAATGTTTGCCTGCTTGAAATTCAAACAGGCTTGAATCCTCCAGTCAAAGGGAAATGAAGTTATAAATAATGTATAGTGCAGTAAATATGCACAGCTCTTAGTGGTGGTGGTGGAACTGTGGTGGTTTATTTTGACAGAACTGTATAAGTAATTGCTTTTTAGCTAGGGGGAATTGTAGCGAACCGCTTTTTACTTTCTGTAAAGTTGTCTTACTGAGCTGATTCCTGCCAGCAGATGTCTCACTATGACAGAGCATGCCATAGTCTGAAAGCTGCAGATGTTTCACAGACCAGAGAATGACTTGACAGAAGGATGCAGCATTCACTATAAAAGGGATCAAAACTCTTTTCTTGGTCTGCATGACAATGAAGATGATGCAGGGGACATACCGGTTATTCTCAGAGGTAGAAGAAAAGTGAGAGCTGAGAGGACAGATAGATTTTAAAAAATATATTTGTGTGTCATGCCTTTGTCAGCTGTTTGAAGATGCGGCACTACAAAGTTTCACTTATACCTTCAGATAAAATTAGAGCCAAGAGGCTATCGTAGAGTGATGATTATAAAAGGTAATTCTGGATCATTTGTATCTCATTCAATTCTCTCTCACTACAGTCTTGACCAGTGGTTGGAGAAACTAGAACAGAACCGCAAAAATTTGGGGCTCAGAAGAAGGCAGGTGCAGAAGTAAAATGGTACAGTGAAGCATATGTAATTTTTATTTAATTTTTCATTTCTAGTTTTAATGTACACTTAAGCTGCTCCTCTTCACCTTTAAGCCTTTTACAAATCTGCCCTATTTATTTTTTTAAATGCATTTATTCATTATTATTTATTTTAGCATGAAAAAAAGAAAGGTATTTAACATGGAGTAATGAGCCAATATCAATTTTAAGCAAGGTAAGTAAATAGTGAGATCATAATAAGATCAAATAAGATCATGAAGTCTCCATGTTATTTCCTTTTGAAAAACCAGATAAGTAGAAGAGAAAAAAGAATGGTGAGAATAAAAGGGGAAAAAAAGAAAAAGGACCAGAGAACAGCCCAAAAAGTAAATAAAAGATAAGGGAGAGATCCTAAATCAGAGATGCTTTTAACTGAATATTGAGATGATTCAAAAAAAAATGGGGACCTTATACCTATAAATATCCTGCTAGTTTCCATTGCAAAACATTTATTCCATCTCTGCCAGGCTCACCTAGTCAGAGAAACTCTCAAATAGTTTGGCACAAATGGGACTTTTACTACTGTAAAGTTAGGCATTGTCTATGATAAGAGCTCTACAAATAATACTTTTTCAAAGGATTTCAGTCCCCAAAATGAACTGGATAGACTCTAGGACAGTGTGACCAGCCTGCAATTCCTCTTTGATAGAGAGAAGGAAGTCAGCCCAAATATTTATCTCTGTCCAGGAAAGACAGATGATAGGGCAACCCTAAAGCATATGGTATAAATAAGCACCAGCCACACTGTCGCACCAGCATTTGTCAGACCAAGCTGCTCTGGATCTGAAAAATCTGTATCAGTGAGGGGCAACCTAGGCTAGTGAATGGGCCGTGTGGGTGGCCCTCCTTTATTTCAGTGGGCCGCAAGACTGTCATAACCAAGACAGTCTCCCGGGATAGGGTAGTTTTTCTAATTGCATTTACATACCTAGAATCTTCAGGATGTGCCAACTGAACTATAGCAGCAATTTGATTGGATGCAGAGGGAGCTCACAGCTCTCACAATGTGTGCAATCAGCATGCAACTCACGTCATAAGCCCTGCTTTACTTACATGTCACTTTTGTAATATCCAGAGAAAAAAAACTATGTGGATGAAAACCAGCAGACTATGGAAACCCTGTGCATGGGCAACTAAACAAAATGTCTCATGGGCCATGCATAGAACTCTAAAGGGCTGCAGGTTACCCACCATTGGTCTAGCTGGAGTCCTGCGTGTCCTCTAAAGAATTTCCTGAGGGATCAATCTTAACCCTGAATCTAGTGAGAAATGTTGTATGTTGCAAGCAACCCAGTATCGCTGTATGTTGATAAAGAAGACATAGATCATGTTCCCATTTCTTTCTAACATTGTCTCTAATGGATTGCCAGTTTGCCCACTAGGGAAGAATACAGACTAGACAATGTAGACTGTGTGACTTTAGAAAGTCCCAAAGATCAGGGGAGCAGGGCGAGTCTGGTGCTGCTAAGGCATCCATCCACAAAAGGTGTTACAGAGCAGGTTTGAGGTTTACCATTCTTTTTTCAGGTCCAGTTAGAATTTCTCTCTAAAGGCAGAAGAAAAGGGCATGAAGAATCATTTCAGTTCTATGGTTTATTCTCAAAATCCTCTTTTAAATCCACTTGAGGCATAGAATTGGTTTATGTGCAATAACAATTCAGGAGTTATTCTATATTGGAGTCTCTGAATATAAGAAGGGATGACATTCAGACTTAGGGATAACCACATCCCACGTTTTGCTAGCAGCCAAAATTGTGACCTATTTCTCCTTAGGGAAGTGGTAATAATCTAAGTTTACGACTGATTCTAATGGTAGCGGAGCTCCAGTTTCTTTCTCTGTGTATAGCCAAGCTGTAGAGCCTTCCTCCATGTGCAGCAGTGGTCCAACAAAACTATCAGCCCTTACCAGGGTCTTCAGCCCCAACTCTGGTCCCTTTCAATCCAGCCCTTTGCTTGGGCTCCTAAAGGAGCCTTGTCCCCCTCTCAGGACTTCAACCACTTCACCAGTGGGGGAACCTAGGTCTACTCACTACTCTGGATTCCAACCGAAGGCCCCTATAAAGAGCAGGCATGTACTGCTTCCTTCAGCTAGGTGCTGCTACTTCCCTGGGTCTCTTTCCAGCTGGCCCCTTTACTTTCACCCCTTAGTTATAGGGCTAACGTTCCCAGTTTCCTTTTTTCCCAGTTTATGTGAATGTAGCCAGGCAAGCACCTAACGCCAGAGAGCAGAACTCTTCTCCACCCCCACCCCCGGTCCCAAACAGGAACTGAACCGCTAAACAGTGCACTCCCTGACATCACAAAAAAAGCAGGTACAAGGGGGGTAAAGAGAGGTGAACATCCTTGTATGCATTTTAAATGGCATTTCTGGGCTAAAGTACTCCTATACATCAACATCTAGGATTCTAGAGGACATATCTGCTTGGGGTGCTGAAAAAAAACCAGGGGTGGGAAACAAGCAGAACTCCTCTTCTAAACAACTGGGTCCAAAATCGCAACGTATAGCTCTTCAACCGCTGACTATTTAAAGGCTCTTAAGAACTGAAAAATTGTCCTCAGCCCTGGTGCTGTTATCTTCTATTACTATCTGTACTTGAAACTAAATACAATACTTAGTTTAGCTGTTCATAAAAACACTCTGGAGTAAGATAATGAAACAGCAAATCCTGCCTCTCCCTTGTCCCACAAAACCAATAAGGCTGTGTCTGGACTACACCTGTTTCTCGACAGAGAGATGTATATTAGGCATGTTGAAATTGCTAATGAAGCAGGGATTTAAATATCCCCTGCTTCATTAGCATAAACATGGCCGCTGCTTTTTTAAAAACTGAGCTTTTTCGAAAAAATGGCAGTCTAGATGGGGATCTTTTGAAAAATAAACCCTTTTTCGAAAGATCCTGTAAACCTCATTTGTTGAGGAATACAGGATCTTTCGAAAAAGGGTTTATTTTTTGAAGATCCCCGTCTAGACTGCCTTTTTTTTTTTTTTTGAAAAAGCTCCATTTCGAAAAAAAGCGGTGGCCATGTTTATGCTAATGAAGCGCGGGATATTTAAATCCTTGCTTCATTAGTAATTTTGACGTGCCTAATCTACATCTCTCTGTCGACAGAGAGGTGTAGTTTAGACATACTCTTAAGACTAGACAACATAACCACTATTAGAAATGGAGCTGCGAGACCCAGATTAATAGCTGACCAGTCCCAGTTTGTCTAGTATCTAAGCAGTTCAGTCTTGGAGGGGCAGCCGTGTTAGTCTGTATAGTCTCTAACAATAGTGCTTCTTTTTCTCTCATTCTCTTAAACACTAGGCTCTGTCTATCTCCTTATTTTCAGCGGCTTCTACAGGCATCCTGTCCAGGCTGTCCTTCGCAATGAACATGGAAGCAAGGAAAAAGGAGGAGTAGCTGTTACCACGTGATCTGCTAGTGTTCCGAATAGCATTGTTCATACATGGACCTCAGTTTGGGAACTACATTTTTTAATCCAAAATAAAAGTAACTATAAAGAACTAAAGTCATCCTGAGCCAGGCCTGCTGACGCGAGAGGGTGGAAATGGGTCAATCGCCCCAGGGCCTGGCAATTCCAAAGGGCCAGGAACTCCTGGCTACCACCACTCCTGTAGCAGAGGCCGCAGCTGGAGCCCTGGGCCCTTTAAATCGTGGCCGCAGCACCACACAAAATGTTCTGGACAGCACTGACGGTTGCCTGGGGGAGGCACAGAGCTCTCCAGGGAGCACTGAGGGTTCCCAGCCCCAGCCCTGCCTCTCCTGCCTGAGACTCTGCTCCTCATGGGGGCGTTGCCCAGGGGCCTGGCCAGGCTGTCAGCCCTGCTGTCCTGAGCTAGCACAGTGCTACTCTCTGTAACTGTCTTCACAAAACTGAACATGAAATGGTGACTAGTCTCTTTAGACAGAGTTTTTAATGATTTAAAATTGCAGAGTGCAGAAGGACAAAGGATCATTACAAATCTACTGAAAATACCACACTGATTTCTTGCTTCCCCACCCCCATGTGAAGCACAAAAGCCTTCATGATGCTACCTTAAACGATGGTTTGAATGACTGTAGTCTAAGGGCCAAAGACTATAATGAACATTCAGCTCCCACTGACTACAATGGCACAGGGCATTCAGCATGTTGCAAGAGCAGGAACAAAGACAGTAGAGAGAGACTTGCTGTTCTGTCCTCAGCAGGAGCTGCTGGTGTTGCTGAGGGAGAAGTGCCCCTCCCCCAGCCAGGCAGCCTGGAGCCCCTGAGCAGGGCTCATTAAGCAGCTGCACGGCCATGCTGCCGCGCAGCTTAGAGGGAACCTTGGTAGTGAAGGGAAGAGACAGCTCTTCCTCCACTCTTCTATCCACCCCCACCCACTCAACCTTCCTGATTTTAGAACGAGGACTTGAGCATGGTCCTAACCACCAGAATTTTGTGTTATACTGGGCGGTGGGGGAGGGCTGCAAGGGGGGAGAAAGGAAGGGAAAAGTCTCTCAATCGTGTTGAAGATGTTGCATACTATAAAATATCCACTGTGCCAAAAAGAGATAGTGAGAGCCTGACTCTGCAAACCATTGGATGGGTCACTCATCGGGGAGGTGGGAGACCCATATTCAAGTCAGTGCTACAGATCAGTTGAGTGCCCTAACTGGCAGGGTAGTGGCTGTTCAAGGTGGAAGGCTTTCTTGCTGACCAGATATTCCTTTCTGAGAAGCCTTTTTGACAAACGTGTCACTGCAAGGGATTGGCAGCTACAAAAAGTTTTGGTTTTGATGAACCAACCTTTTTCCGACAAAAAAAATTGTTAAAAATGCTCAGATAGCTATAGGCAGACTGTAGATGCATATAGGGGTACCTCCATTGGAAAGGAGGCATATTTACACCTCTATTATTTTTATGTTCCACACAGACAGGACTGATACAAAAAATAGTCTACCTGTTGGATCTCTCAGACACAGCCTTTTGGCAGCTAGCCAGAAAGCAGCTACAGAAAAAAACAGGCTGAGATAAGTGATAATTTTCATTACTGATGAAGAGCTCATTCATCTCCCTAGCAACTCATCCACATGTGCCACTTTGAAAAATTATTGTTAAAGTCATAGATTGTTGTGGGAACAACAAAACATCTACTATAGTTCAGGGAACATTAATGGATAATGCTGGTGACTGATCTTCCTTTACAAAAGTCTCTTGCCTATTTGTTTTTCTTAACTGAATCTTCCTCTTTTCACCCTGTCTAATCAAGTTTGTTTTTGTTAGGTAAGCTGACAAGACCATAAATAATTGGTTCTTAATAGAGCAAAAAGCTATTTAATTGAATTGATTCTGGATATTTGTCAGTATTTGATTCCAGTACTTTCATCATTTCCATGTCAGTTGTGTTATACTGTGAAGCGAGTGTAATCCTCAATAATGACCTCAATAACCTTCTCTCACCCCTTTGAGCTCAGAAACTCAAGCCCTTACATTAGCAAGATTCTGCTAACTGTAAGCCCTTTCGATTGGAACAATTTAGCACCATCCTACTTTTTTCTGTATTCCCACAAAATTACAAACATTCGTAACCATTTTTTCAGCTATCCCTGCATTTAATACAAACATAGCTGCCATTGGGGCACAAATTAAGTTAATTACAATGAGCAAGATACAACTCCATCTGCAGAATATCAAACACATCTAAGCAAATCAGGAGTAAACTGTATTTACAAAGATACACCCAGGGTTTCTCTCCCATTCCAGCTAGCTGTAATGGACACTTTCCTTCAGATCCTGCTTACATCAGTAAAGCTATGTTAAGAAACAATACAGTCAACCAAGAGACAGGAAACGGGGAAGATGAAACAGGAAGGAGGGGAAGAAGCTCTTGTAATAGGTACTCCAGCTACTTTTTGTCAGGTTATTGCAGTGGATTAACTCTGCAGAACAACAAACTTCTGTACCCTGTGCAGGTAATAGAAGTATTTTCTCGGGGTTGACTTCTAGTTAGTTCTCCAGTTCTAAAACTTTCCTTGACAATATAAGCAGCTCACTATGAACCACAGCACAGTTCATGTGACAACAGAACTGGAGCATCACGTAGCACTCACTGAACAAAGCTTTCCAGCAGGACTTATAGGCCCATATGCAGGAAATGCTATGAGAGGTGTGTTTTTTTGTAAATGTCGACTGCAATTTTTTTAAATATAAAGATATTCAAAATAGTCATGCAATAAGTGTGCATAAGAGAGGTTAATGAAAAATTTGAGTGGAAACAGTGATTGGTAAAATGATTTTTTTATAACATACTAAAAATGTATACAGTAATAAAGGTTTTATAAATTACAAATCTTTATAATTATAATTTATCATTTCAGCTGAAACCCTTTGGATATGAGAAGTGACCGATTATAAATCCCGCAGGGGAAATTTCGATGCAGGAGGGGGCTGGGAGGGATCAGCAATTGTCACCCACCACCCAGCTGGGAGGGGAGAATTATCAATCGCACACTGTAGATCGGGGTGGGCAATAATTTTTGATGGGGGCCCACTCCAAGAATATGGTAAGTGGTTGAGGGCTGCACTTTTCCATTATATTAATCAAGGAGGTGCTGGGGTCTGGGATAGAGATTTGGTATAGAAGGGAACTTGGGGTAAGGAATTGGGGTGTGGGATCTGGGAGGGAGTTTGGGTGAAGTAGGGGGATTGTGAACTGGGGCAAAAAACTGGGGTAGAGGAGGGGGGTGCAGGGTTTAGAAGGGGAGTGTGGCCTGGGTAGGGGTATAGGGATTTGGGTTGTGAGCTGGGAGAGGGGATTGGGGTGCAGGGTCTGGGAGGGATATGGGTGCAGGAGAGGATTCTGGCTTGGGGGAGGGGTGTAGGAGGAGGGAGTGCAGGGTCTGGCAGAAGGTCATAACCTGAGGCAGGAGTGCAGGAGAGGGTGCAGAGTCTAGGAGGGGGCTGTAACCTGGGGCAGGCATGCAGAGGAGGGTGTGCAGGGATTTGGGCTGTGACCAGGGATAGCAGAGAGGGGTGCAAGGTCTGGGAAGAGGGTGTGACCTTAAGAGGGGTGTAGGAGGGGATGCTGTCTGGGAAGACATTTGGGGGCTGGAGCAGGGGTGCAGAAGGTTTGAGTTACAGGGGCTTGGAGGGGGGCAAAAGGTTGGGGGAGGGAGGGGCTAGGATGCCAGAGGCAGACCTTACCTGGGCAGCTCCTAGCTAGCAGCCCAGCAGGGTCCCTGCCTTCCACATCCCAGAGCTGTTCACAGTAGCTACAGGGGCCATGTTTGTTATTGCAAACACTGTGAGCCTGAGTGATGGGGGGAAAGAGGTGTTACACTTTGGTTCAGTGATGTGATGGGAGCCTCAAGGGTTAAAGCTGACTAGTGAAAACTACTGGATGATGGTGAAACAAATTATTTTTATTAAATGGAATGATTTTTTTTATCAAAACTAACAATTAGCAAATGGATTTTTTAAACTAGCAATTGCCCAATGCTTTTACAGGGTAGAAAACCCTAAACTTAGCTGTACTTAACTAATTACAAACTTCTTTGATTACAATTCAACTATACCAAATCACTGTCTTTAATTTGCTTAACAAAAATACAAAAACAAAGACAATATAATGATAATAAAAACTTTGTCTAAAGCCAGCTCCTCTATGGTTATTTTAGGGCAGCTGGTGGAGTTAGTCATAAATCTACTTTTACAACTTAACAACTCCGGGGCTTCTATTTCTAACACTTATATTTAACCTAAATACAACACAAGTTTATACAATTTATACAGTGTGGTTAACAGAACTTAGATACACTTTACCGAATTACACAGTGAAATGAACACAATTTAACTATTAATTAAACCAATAACTAATACATTTAAGCAATACTTACAAATCCAGCAACGATAATGACACAAAGACACACTAGACCTCGGAGCATGCTCAGGACTTGTGCACCCCTATATTTGACTTGAAGGGTGGGGAGGCAGCCTCAGGGTGATCAATCCTTTAGCCGGGCAAAAAAAGACACGTGCCCTCAATACACGGAACCTCCATCGAACAAAGGGGTAGAGGGTCTTTTATACAAAAATTCGGTGTCTAATGCCATACTAGGGTCTGCATTTGGCAGGGCCTGATAGGCTAGTGATGAGATAGTATGACAATACTGCCCTATAGGAATTTTCGTGATGTATGCATGATCTCCTCGTGGACAGGACCAGATGGGGCATAGTTAGTGTGAGACAGTTGTGTTTTATTACCCTATGTTTGCTTTTTCTCCTTGCCCCTTAGACCGGTCAAGCTACCGGCAAATGAGGCTTATCTGTAAATGCAGCTAGGCGTTATCTAGTCATGCTCATCTCCCTATTTTATGGTGCCTGTGAGTCTCAGGATGCCTGTAAGGTCAAATTCCATTTTACAGAAAGCTGCATTGTGCTTCCTATGCTCCTCTGAGTATCTGGGTTTTGTGTGAGGGGCCTTGTGTGGCAGGCTGGGCGATACGCGAAGGCCGTGGACAGAAAAAGCCTGCTTTACAACAAGGGGCACTTCACATGCTGCCTGTCCTGCAAACAGACAGCAGCTATTGGCCAGAAATGGGCCAATGAGAGCTAGTGGGGGTGGGAGCAGTGTGAGAAGCAGCTGGCTTCACTGAGTGCTGAGTGGGCTGAGGCTCTTGTGGGCTGGATCTGGTGGCTTTTTGCCCAGCTCTGTTTGATAAATTCAATACAGCTGGGATGGTTACAGGTCTCAGCTCTCCTGGGCTGTGTCTAGACTGGCAAGTTTTTCCGCAAAAGCAGCTGCTTCTGCAGAAAAACTTGCCAGCTGGCTACGCTGGCCGCTTGAATTTCCGCAAGAACACTGACTTCTTACTGTCTGAAATCAGTGCTTCTTGCGGAAATACTATGCTGCTCCCGTTCGGGCAAATGCTTTTGTGCAAGAGGGCCAGTGTAGACAACGCGGTATTGTTTTGCACAAAAAAGCCCTGATTGCGAAAATGGCGATCGGGGCTTTCTTGTGCAAAACCACGTCTAGATTGGCACGGTTGCTTTTCTGCAAAAAGTGCTTTTACGGAAAAGCGTCCGTGCCAATCTAGATGCTCTTTTCCGCAAATGCTTTTAACTGAAAACTTTTCCGTTAAAGGCATTTGCGGAAAATCATGCCAGTCTAGATGTAGCCCCCCCTTGTGCTGCTATGGGACAGACCTGCACATTCAGTGGGGGTTTCCCTTTGGTTCCCTGCCCAGATGAGCTCACCTCCCTGGGGTAGTAGCAGGGCTTACCTGAGAGGCCCAAATCTGGCCCTAGCAGCTCCTGCCTCAGCTGCCATCACCCAGATTGGGCCTGATGCCTGCTAACCTTTTCTCAGAGGGCTGCATAGCTTTGGAGCCATGGCTGCTGGAGATCGGGGACCTGAGATGGGAGGGCTGAAATCCCAGCCCTGCTGCCTCCCTCCCCACTTCCCACCTGGAACTTGTGAGAGGCCTGGATTTCACCAGGAATCTGGCAAGGGCCTGTGAGGCTGCAGGTGCCCTGGCAGCACCCTGCTAATGCAGCTGAGCCCTGGTGCAGACCAGAGGAGAAAGGGCTCTCTCCTGGTGCCCTGGCCCAGTGTTGGGCCCTGCTTTGCAGCCTTGAAAGGCCGGAGCACCCCAAGTGGGTCCCTGAGCCCTATGAGGCCGTGGTTCTGGGGCACAGGGCATTGTTGTTGTTTTGGGCAGGCAGACAATGGGGGGTGCATTTGCACTTCACCTGCGTATGGGTCTGACTTAGCAACACTCAGCTCAATCTCCTGCTTTGGAACACACTTAGGCTACGTCTACACTGGCACCCTTTTCCGGAAATGCTTGAAACGGAACAGTTTTCCGTTATAAGTATTTCCAGAAAAAGCGCGTCTACATTGGCAGGATGCTTTTCCAGAAAAGCACTTTTTCTGGAAAAGCGTCTGTGGCCAATGTAGACGCACTTTTCCAGAAAAAAGCCCCGATCATCATTTTCGCAATCGGGGCTTTTTTGCGGAAAAGACTACTGTGCTGTCTACACTGGCCCTTTTCCGGAACAGTTTTTCTGGAAAAGGACTTTTGCCCGAACGGGAGAGCATAGTTTTTCCGGAAAAACACTGACAATTTTACAGTAGATCGTCATTGCTTTTCCAGAAAAGCAAGCGGCCAGTGTAGACAGCTGGCAAGTTATTCCGGAAAAGCGGCTGCTTTTCCGGAATAAGTGGCCCAGTGTAGACACAGCCTTACGGGGATGATTTTTCTACTAGTGATCACTCTCACCCCTTCCCTGTCATTTAATCAGAGTGGCTTAAAACCTGCCAGAATCCATGAAGGTGTAGTCATCATTCATGGCTGAAGCAGAGCGTGATTAGCCCTGAGCCCTACTCCACAGCTGGCTTACTGGGCAGAGCAGGATAAGCCCCAAGGGGGTGGGCCTATATGCAAAGTGGGTGGGCCATGGCCCACTCAGACCAACCTGTGGCTGCTTCTGTGGGCTGCAGCTGCAGGTACCGGGACACTGCTTACTCTTCTTCCCCTTCCTCTCATGATGAGAGAGTGAGAGGCAAGTACACAGCTTGCACTACACTCCTCTGCCCATGTACCTCCAGCCCCACGTATCAGTTGGCAGCAGGGGCGGATGAGAGTTTTGTGGGGTCCAGTGCAACACAATTTCATGCCCCCCCCCCTTTGGAGAAAAAATAGAAAAAAGTCGTCCCCTCTCTGATCATGTGAGCTACCCCTCTTCATCCCCTCTCCTAACGCCTCCCTCTACACACCTGCCCTGCCTCTCTCCTCTGGTGCTGGTCCCTCCTCTGTAAGTGTCTGCCCTTCTGCTTCACCCACAGAATCCTCTGGCACCTGCACCTTCCCTTAGCCCCTGCACCCTCCTGGTGCCCCACCTTCCCTCACTGCCCCTATGCCCTTTGCCTTCTTTTTCCCTGATGCCCACCCTCTCATCACCCTCTGCCCTCATTCTTCTCATGCCCCTGTGCTATCACACATGCCTTGCTCCATCCCCACCTTCCCCATGCCCACCCCTCCTTTCAAGCCTTCTCCCAGCACCTCTCCCTCCCCCCTTTAGCCTCCAATGCCCTTATCCTTTCCTCTCCCAGCAACACCCTGTCCCCCCTCCAACTGGCACCTCCCCTCCTGCCCTTTTCCTCATTGTCTCCACTTGGCCCCCTGGCATTTGTCTCTCCTCCACGCTCTCCCTTGGTGCCTTCCCTTTTTTCTCCTGACCTGCCCCCCTCCTCTCAGTTCAAGCCCCTTCCTCTGCCATCCACCTTCTGTCTTCCAGTTTGCAGGGTGGCCATGACCCTGGCCCAGGCTCCAGACCATGTGCCGAACCGAGAGGTGCAACGCTGGGCTGCACGGTTTTAAAGTCCCGGGCCGTGATGTAACACCATGCCCGGGCATCTCCCCTCTCAGCTGTTGTGCGGCATTTCAGCATGCTGCGCATGCACTCTCTCAGCCCCACATGGCCTGTACTGGCCGGCGCCGGGCTGCGGCGTCCGGTCACCATCCCCCTTCTCCTCCAGCAGCCGCCAGACAGCCCTTTGGTGGATGGCCCAGTATCCCGCCGGGCCAGTCCGCCCCTGGTGCTGGGCGCAGGGCCTATTGAAGCACAGGACCTGTCCTATATCCGCCGCTGGCTGGCAGTCAGAGGAATACATGCCGGTTGTGCACTTTCCTCTCGCTCTCTGATCATGAGTGTAAGGAGAAGAACAAACAGCCAGTCCCTTCCCATTATGCGCAGCTGTAGCCCCCCAACCCACCCCTCGGAAATGTCACCCTTGGATAGTGATCCATAAATGGGAATCTCTCTCCTGGAATTAGACAGATTAGTCATTCAAGGCCTTTCTTGCAGGAATGAGTTAGATGGTTTTCTCATAGGCGGTGAGTTATATGGGCTTGTGGTGCCTGTGCTCCACCAATATTCAGAGCCGGGGGCCCTGCTCCACTAATATGGAGCGAGGTCTCTCCCCTGGCTCTGCCTGGAGAGTGTCCCAGCCCCCACCGCTGGGAGGCTGTGACGAGTGGGGCCAGCTGGCCTCTGCGCTGCAGGGAGGCTCCTTTACCTCCTGGGGGGCGGGGGTCGAGCCGCCCTGTGTGTGAGCTGCTTGTAGGCAGGTCCGCCCCAAGCCGCATACCTGCTGCAGGGGAGCACGGTGATGGTGGTGCTGGAGCAGACTGACTTCTCGCCCTGCCATGACCCTAGTGATTTCCCAGCCACTCAGGAACCCGCCTCTCATCTCCAGAAGACTATCAGTTCCCAGTCCTTTCTCCCCCAGAGAGGTTAGTCCCCCCGCCCCCCCCATTGCTGCCTCCTTCCCCCCCCCCCCATCTGATCCCCACTGGCTCCTCAGGGGGGATTATTCCCGAGATGCCCCTGCTCGGTGTTCTTCCTTCATCAAGGAATTATCACCCCTCCCGTCCCTGTTGCAATCCGCATTGAGGTGGTGGGGGGTGTTCGTACAAGAGGGTGGGTTGTAATAGCCACAGGGCTGTCACCCCACTAGGTGTTATATTTGTACTACAGGCTGGGAAGGGAAGTAATGGGATAGACATGGGGGGAAGAAGGGAGATATATGGCAGAGGTAGGGCAGCAGTGTGTATGCCAGGAGGACCCCAGTGTATGTGTATGGACTGATGCTGCAGTAACACGATTAAAACAAGTTTGTTTAATAATGTAGGAATAAGGGCAATCCTGTATGTGTGGCTTCCACTTGAGTCTGAGCACACATCTGTATGCCCAGTTGTTGCTGTACATGGTGATTTTTGGATGGGAATTCCACTTTCCTCTCAGTTGTGCGGTTTTAGGATCCAGGATTACATCTGTTAAATTTCCCTTGACTTTCCTCTGGGGGGGTGTGGAATTGGAGAGGGGCTGATTGGCTATAAATAGATGTCTAGAGAAGGCTTTGAACAACCTGCCTCTCAGGAGAGTGTTCCAACAACAGAGCTGTGGGATATTCTAAAGTGGGGAAAGTCCCTTTGTTTCTGCTATTGAAGCTATTTCACTGTGGCTAGATAAGGGACAAAGCAATTGGAGCAGGGACTGGCTCTCACTCAAGGTCTGCCACCCCCCACTGGTGAGCCCTAACCAGTGGGCTACAGAGTCAGTCTCAATTTCTCTTTGGCCCCAGGACTATTTAAGCATTTATCCACAGTTATCAGACCACAGAGAAGGGTAGAGATGGGAGTACAAGATCTAGTAATTGGAGGGCGAAAAGGGTCTCACCGGCAGATAAAATTACTAATTTTTCATAGACGTGCTGAGCATTCTGTTTTAAAGACTCGAGACAGAATCATTTGATGTAAGAACATTTTTGAGAAAGCCATCAAATTCTTTTATTTAATGATGCAAATAAAAAAAAAGAATTTCCACATGAAAAGCTTTATATTTTAATTGGGAGAAGAACGAGGTAAAAACAGTGTCTGGGTGACTGGGTCGGCAAGTCTTAGTGTATTTTCTCCAACAAATGAACTTAATCAGCTTTGCTTTTACTGAAAGTCACCCAGAAGAACAGTCACCCTTTCAAGTCTCTTCAAAAATCTTGGAAAATGGCACATAATGAAAGAAGGGGAATACTTTATTCCTGCAAAATGGATTGCTAAGAAGTCACAGGCATAGAAAACCTAAAAGGGAGAAGAAAATGCAAAGAGAAGGAGGTAATGACTGTACTTAGTGCAGAATACTCACCCTGGAGTCTCTCATTAATCACTTAGTTAAATTCACCATTGGAATTTTGTGGGTGCATTATTTAAGAAGCAGGAAGACTAATTACGTGGGGTACAAGAGACATGTCAGGCAGTTTCTGTGCAAGTAATTCCCCCAGAATGCTGCCAATGCATCTCAGAACCTGACCTTTAGAGGCCCTTCTGTTCCATTTGTGGTCTACTGACTTGCAGCACCCTTGCTATTTCAGTCCTGGGCTTTTCTGCAGCAGGGAGTCAATGCTGAAATGTGCTATGGCTTGTCATCATGTTAAGAGTACCCCAAGTATTATAATGGGACTTACTGTCAATGAGAATCATTTTTTTCTGTTTATAACAAACCAAATGCAGTTTCTTGATGAGTGTTTGTGGGAAGGAGCAGGTGTTTAAAAAGCAAGTATGGATTCTAATCTCATACCAGTTTTCCCTAATATAACAGACTCTTTGCTAGGAGATCATCCTTACCCAGGTAGCATCCCTGAGGGTATGTCTACACTGCCACCCTAGTTATTCCTCCTGCAAGGAGATTTAACGGTAGTTCAAATTAGGAGCTTTAATTCAAACTACTTAGTTCGTGCCGCGTGTAGCCACGGGCAGGGAGTTTGAACTACGGGCATTTAAAAATGGCACCCGCCTGGGAACATGCAAATGAAGCCCAGGATATCTAAATCCCGGGCTTCATTTGCAAGTTCGAATGCCTACATTAGACACCATAGTTCGAACTAGGGTGGCAGAATAGACATACCCTAAGTCCTTTCACCAGTTCTCTATGTCCAGCTCTTGGCTGACATCATCAGTTAAGCCCTTTCATTGCTCCCCTGCCTTCAGTTATAGCTCTCCGGCTTGAGGACATCAGCTACTTTTCTTGTGTCCAGCTTTCCCCTAGGCACCCCCTCCATCTCTTGTAGCTCTGACCCCTTCCTCTCAGGTGGGCCATGCTTCATGAGGTCCTTTATAGCCTTCAGGTGCAGTCTCACACTCTTAACTGATCAAATGTGAACACCTGTTCTGGCACGGCCTTCTGGACCTTCTCTATTTACAGGGGCCAGCAACCTGATGAAAAGGTTTACAGTAGAATTTTGAGATTTATATTAAAATGATGGGACTGGAACAGGAAACATGTCTAAGCCTGGGATTATGGTAATGATAATATCAGGGTAGTTTCATTTTCAGGAGCATAGACAATTCAATGCCTAGTCACTGCTAAAATATTGTAGCTGAATCTACAAGTGCAAGCTGAGAAAACCAAGAATCCCAGATCAATTCCATTTGCTTTGTACTCAAGACTTTCCTCTGCCCTTTACTATAAAAGGCAGAATGCCAGGGCCATAGAAGGAGCTCATTATGCTAATGTCTTTTAAATTTATAATCAGTTGCTTGACTATGCCTTGGTTCATCATTTCTTATGATGTATCCCCAAAATACCAAACCCGTGAGAATCTGGTCTATTAAAATGGTACAAGAAACAGCTATGACAGGTTGAATCCTAGAAGTCTCCTTAGGGTTGTCTCCTAATGTGCTGATCATGTCACTGACACCAAACTTCCTGCTCTCTGGGGCTCCGCACCACCCTGTCCTGTTGGGTCAGATCCTCTGGTCTCCCCCAGCCAATGCAGAGTCGGGGTTACTACCCATCTGCAGAGCAACACAGATGCACTCAGAGTTGATCTTTACTGTGGCTCAGGTCTACAACTTCTTCAAAGTTCTGTGTACCCTCTTAGGGTGGGCCAGGAA